>NC_137878.1:37018036-37047826 GCF_963924005.1 Protomyctophum bolini | reverse complement strand
GGCCCATGCATGTACTCTGTTACTGGTGTGTGTGTGTGTGTGTGTGTGTGTGTGTGTGTGTGTGTGTGTGTGTGTGTGTGTGTGTGTGTGTGTGTGTGTGTGTGTGTGTGTGTGTGTGTGTGTGTGTGTGTGACTGTGTGCGCCTGCATGCGTTTGCATGTGCGTGGAGTATATATTGTATATCCACGCGTGGATCATTCTAGTGGATGTTAGTGTGTCATGTTATTCTAGTGGACGTTAGTGTGTCATGTTATTCTAGTGGATGTTAGTGTGTCATGTTAGTCTACTGTAGTTAGTGTGTCATGTTAGTCACTCACACGTCACTCCGCGGGAACACCAGGCTGTAATTATGAACATGGCAGCTGTCATCTCCCACCATGAGAACACAGCGTCTCCTTCTCAACACGCTGCTTGTTGACGTCCACGACAGGCTGCACGTCTGACCAGAAAGGCACATGATGAGGGAACGTATATACCAATATATATATATATATATATATGTTATAAAGCAGTCGGTGAAAAACTATAACTATAGCTGGCTGATGGAAATTAGCCGGCTAATTAGAAACTAATTTTCTCCTCCATTACAAGCATGAAACTGTGTGTTGAAGGGAGAAATTGGATGGAAAGATTTGAAACACTTTTTTTGGGAGGCTTTGTTTTAGAAGGGGAAAAATATATAATTGCATGTTCAAGTGGTTAACGTGAGCTTGTATACTTAGCTTTCTCAATAATACCGTCGTTTCCATCATGGGAAAACAACCTGTCCGAGTTTAGGTAATCAAGTCGAACCGCTAATTTACGGGAAAAAACATTGTGTTTTTACGGGAAAAAAACACAATACATCAGTATATTACCGGAGATGAGAGGAGGATTTGTTCATCTCTCTGACATGTTGTTCTCTCCCATCCGTTCTTAACTCATTTAGACCTGGGAACCATTCTACAAATGTCTTCTAAATCCTGACAGTTTTCTGAAAAACCTCATGTTTCTAGGTCAGTCAAGCATTTTCATGTCAAGGACCCTCAAAAATATATGTATTTGGCCGCCGACCCCCATCTGAAAATATGTCGTTCCAGGGATGCCCCCCCCAGAAGCAAAGATTTGACTTAAAACGTTCGCTTTCTGAAAAACCCATGTTTCTATGTCAGTAGTTCTCAAAATATTTCATGTCAAGGACCCCCAAAAATATATGTATTTGGCCGCCGACCCCCATCTGAAAATATGTCGTTCCAGGGACCCCCCCCCCCCCCCCCCCCCCCCCCCCCCCCAGAAGCAAAGATTTGACCTAAAACGTTCGCTCTGAAAGAATATATATTCGAGGATTCGCACCACATTTTCAAGACTTTTCAAAAATAGCACATCTACAAGCTCATGAGTGGCGCGCTATGAGCTTGTAGATCTGCTATTTTCCAATATCTAAAAGTATAACATAATGCTTTAAAACACCAAAAGGGGGGTTTCTCCCGTCCAGAATGCATTAAAGGAAGCTTGTGGTCTTTGTCATATTCATTGTCAGAGCGCTGAATGCTGCTGTCACGCCGACGGCTCAGCTCTCTTTGTGTTTTATAGCTTCACGTATATCTGGAACAACACATACTTTCGTACAGTCGTGCATCATAACAACACATACTGTACATTCGTACAGTCGTGCATAATTGACACACTGAGAGAGACTGGCGGCAGTAGATTTGTCGTAGTAGGTTTTGTTTAATATTGTAAGTAACCTTTCGCTGCTGGGCTGAATAACAACAGCATGCGTTCTACTTTTAAGCAGTGGGGGGGGGGGGGGAAAGTACGTACTCCAATGTTTTACTTATATGTAAAAGTATCAATACTGCAATATAGAAATACTCTGTGACAAGTACACGTCTGGAATGCTATAAACGTATACTTAAGGAAAAGTGCTACAGTATTGGCATCAAACTGTACTTGCAGTATACCAAAAGTAAAAGTAGCGAAATGTCTAAAAATATCTTTTGAGAATAACTGAGCTTGTAGATCGGCTATTTTGAAGTGGTCAAAATGTATAGGGCCTAAGTGGTTAATGTAGCCTATATGTATTGTAGTAAAAGTACAATATTTACCTCTGAAATAGTGGAGTACCCTAGAAGTAAAAGTACAGAAAATGTGAAGTACCTTAAAGTTGTACTTAGGGCAGTACCTAAGTAAATAATGTAGTTTAAACCACTGAAGAACTGTGGTTGTTTTATTATAATGAATGTTGTCGGCTGGAAACCTCGTATCCATTTATTATTATTTCAACTTTTTTATTTTATTTTCTAAACGAATGCCCTACTTTTTTATTCACACGGGAGTGTCGCACAAAAGCAAGGAAAACAGCCCATCTAAAAGCTTGTAGATCAGCTACACCGTATTTTCCTTTTTTTCTTTTTATCCTAATATTAAATAGGGACACTTTTGGACATTGTGTGTGTGTGTGTGTGTGTGTGTGTGTGTGTGTGTGTGTGTGTGTGTGTGTGTGTGACTGACTTGTGTGTGTGGGTGCGTGTGCGTGCATGGCGTGCACACATTTGCGTGCACGTGCAGTGCGTGAAGTGTGCCATCTTCATAAAGATAACGGTATGCTGAGTGTCTCTGTCACGCTCCCCAGGGAGACAGCTCTGTCACGGTGCCCAGGGAGACAGCTCTGTCACGGTGCCCAGGGAGACATCTCTGTCCCGGTGCCCAGGGAGACATCTCTGTCACGGTGCCCAGGGAGAGACAGCTGGCGAGGCCCGTCTGCCTTGAGCTTAAGGCAAAACGTCATGCCACCCGTTAACCCCCGGGGGCACCAGTGAGCTCTCACTAAGTAGGCCATGCTGTAAAACCAATGTTATTTCAACCAGTAGTCCTTCAGGGGGTTCCAACTTCCAGGTGGTCCCCAGCTATAAATGGTGGAGAGTTGGTAACCGAATGGACCCTTATATAATAGACTCTCGCTACACTTAGCGTATAGCATTAACCCATTCTGACCTGAGATCAGATTCATACGAGGTTTCCACTGGACACACACTGGTCTGATTAACCCATTCTGACCTGAGATCAGATTCTACAAATGTCAGTCGTTCTTCGATTTTTCAAAAATAGTAGACCTACAAGCTCGTAGCGCGCCACTCGGTGGCGCGCTACGAGCTTGTAGATCTGCTATTTTTCAATAGCTAAAGCATGACATGATGCTAAACACCAAAACGGGTTCCCAGTCAGAATGGGATAATAGACCTTTTACTCTTGCTACACTTAGCGTATAGCATTAAATGAAATGGATCTATTTGTAGTAGATATATATATAATAATGCAGTCTGTGTGTTTGACTATAGTGTTTGTCTGGATTGCTTGTGGAGAGAAGAGGGGATGGCTGTCTTACTGAGACAACATGTCGTCCAGGAAGGAAGGGAGACCAGATGCTAGATGTCTGGCACTAAAAAAAAGGAAAAGTGTTTCTTGTCTCCCAGATCTGGTTGCAAAAGGGGTGAAGTTAACCACTGTATAGTCATACATAATACGAGCTGAGTCACTTGGAAAATTGTGAAAATCTGTGGACAAAACTTTGAAGCAAACTTTTCTTTTACTAAAATCTTTGCTTCTGGAGGTCCCTGGCACAGAATACATGGAAACTGTGCATGGTCTAAACCCTTACATCAATCTAATATAGGGAAACTGGGAAACAGTGGTCTAAACCCTTACATCAATCTAATATAGGGAAACTGGGAAACAGTGGTCTAAACCCATACATCAATCTAATATAGGGAAACTGGGAAACAGTGGTCTAAACCCATACATCAATCTAATCTAGGGAAACTGGGAAACAGTGGTCTAAACCCATACATCAATCTAATATAGGGAAACTGGGAAACAGTGGTCTAAACCCATACATCAATCTAATCTAGGGAAACTGGGAAACAGTGGTCTAAACCCATACATCAATCTAATATAGGGAAACTGGGAAACAGTGGTCTAAACCCTTACATCAATCTAATATAGGGAAACTGGGAAACAGTGGTCTAAACCCATACATCAATCTAATATAGGGAAACTGGGAAACAGTGGTCTAAACCCATACATCAATCTAATCTAGGGAAACTGGGAAACAGTCGTCTAAACCCATACATCAATCTAATATAGGGAAACTGTGAAACTGTGGTCTAAACCCATACATCAATCTAATATAGGGAAACTGGGAAACAGTGGTCTAAACCCATACATCAATCTAATATAGGGAAACTGGGAAACAGTGGTCTAAACCCATACATCAATCTAATATAGGGAAACTGGGAAACAGTGAACTCTAAACCATACCAATCTAATATAGGGAAACTGGGAAACAGTGAACTCTAAACCATACCAATCTAATATAGGGAAACTGGGAAACAGTGAACTCTAAACCATACCAATCTAATATAGGGAAACTGGGAAACAGTGAACTCTAAACCATACCAATCTAATATAGGGAAACTGGGAAACAGTGAACTCTAAACCATACCAATCTAATATAGGGAAACTGGGAAACGGTGAACTCTAAACCATACCAATCTAATATAGGGAAACTGGGAAACGGTGAACTCTAAACCATACCAATCTAATATAGGGAAACTGGGAAACAGTGAACTCTAAACCATACCAATCTAATATAGGGAAACTGGGAAACAGTGAACTCTAAACCATACCAATCTAATATAGGGAAACTGGGAAACAGTGAACTCTAAACCATACCAATCTAATATAGGGAAACTGGGAAACAGTGAACTCTAAACCATACCAATCTAATATAGGGAAACTGGGAAACAGTGAACTCTAAACCATACCAATCTAATATAGGGAAACTGGGAAACAGTGAACTCTAAACCATACCAATCTAATATAGGGAAACTGGGAAACAGTGAACTCTAAACCATACCAATCTAATATAGGGAAACTGGGAAACGGTGAACTCTAAACCATATCAATCTAATATAGGGAAACTGGGAAACAGTGAACTCTAAACCATACCAATCTAATATAGGGAAACTGGGAAACAGTGAACTCTAAACCATACCAATCTAATATAGGGAAACTGGGAAACAGTGAACTCTAAACCATACCAATCTAATATAGGGAAACTGGGAAACAGTGAACTCTAAACCATACCAATCTAATATAGGGAAACTGGGAAACAGTGAACTCTAAACCATACCAATCTAATATAGGGAAACTGGGAAACAGTGAACTCTAAACCATACCAATCTAATATAGGGAAACTGGGAAACAGTGAACTCTAAACCATACCAATCTAATATAGGGAAACTGGGAAACGGTGAACTCTAAACCATATCAATCTAATATAGGGAAACTGGGAAACAGTGAACTCTAAACCATACCAATCTAATATAGGGAAACTGGGAAACAGTGAACTCTAAACCATACCAATCTAATATAGGGAAACTGGGAAACAGTGAACTCTAAACCATACCAATCTAATATAGGGAAACTGGGAAACAGTGAACTCTAAACCATACCAATCTAATATAGGGAAACTGGGAAACAGTGAACTCTAAACCATACCAATCTAATATAGGGAAACTGGGAAACAGTGAACTCTAAACCATACCAATCTAATATAGGGAAACTGGGAAACGGTGAACTCTAAACCATATCAATCTAATATAGGGAAACTGGGAAACAGTGAACTCTAAACCATACCAATCTAATATAGGGAAACTGGGAAACAGTGAACTCTAAACCATACCAATCTAATATAGGGAAACTGGGAAACAGTGAACTCTAAACCATACCAATCTAATATAGGGAAACTGGGAAACAGTGAACTCTAAACCATACCAATCTAATATAGGGAAACTGGGAAACAGTGAACTCTAAACCATACATCAATCTAATATAGGGAAACTGGGAAACAGTGAACTCTAAACCATACCAATCTAATATAGGGAAACTGGGAAACAGTGAACTCTAAACCATACCAATCTAATATAGGGAAACTGGGAAACAGTGAACTCTAAACCATACCAATCTAATATAGGGAAACTGGGAAACAGTGAACTCTAAACCATACCAATCTAATATAGGGAAACTGGGAAACAGTGAACTCTAAACCATACCAATCTAATATAGGGAAACTGGGAAACGGTGAACTCTAAACCATACCAATCTAATATAGGGAAACTGGGAAACGGTGAACTCTAAACCATATCAATCTAATATAGGGAAACTGGGAAACTGTGAACTCTAAACCATACCAATCTAATATAGGGAACTGGGAAACAGTGAACTCTAAACCATACCAATCTAATATAGGGAAACTGGGAAACAGTGAACTCTAAACCATACCAATCTAATATAGGGAAACTGGGAAACGGTGAACTCTAAACCATACCAATCTAATATAGGGAAACTGGGAAACAGTGAACTCTAACCATACATCAATCTAATATAGGGAACTGGGAAACAGTGAACTCTAAACCATACCAATCTAATATAGGGAAACTGGGAAACAGTGAACTCTAAACCATACAATTCTAATATAGGAAACTGGGAAACAGTGAACTCTAACCATACCAATCTAATATAGGGAAACTGGGAAACAGTGAACTCTAAACCATACCAATCTAATATAGGGAAACTGGGAAACAGTGAACTCTAAACCATACCAATCTAATATAGGGAAACTGGGAAACGGTGAACTCTAAACCATATCAATCTAATATAGGGAAACTGGGAAACAGTGAACTCTAAACCATATCAATCTAATATAGGGAAACTGGGAAACAGTGAACTCTAAACCATACCAATCTAATATAGGGAAACTGGGAAACAGTGAACTCTAAACCATACCAATCTAATATAGGGAAACTGGGAAACAGTGAACTCTAAACCATACCAATCTAATATAGGGAAACTGGGAAACAGTGGACTAAAACCATACCAATCTAATATAGGGAAACTGGGAAACAGTGAACTCTAAACCATACCAATCTAATATAGGGAAACTGGGAAACAGTGAACTCTAAACCATACACCAATATAACATAGGGCTACTGTGCAACGCTCCGTTCTCCACAAACATTGATCCCTCACTTCACTTTTCTCTTTGCTGACATCCTGTCCATCACCATTTTTTTCCCTCACAAACATATATAATATAATGTATAAATTCACCACAGCGACATCACTCCACCGCCGTATAAATCCAACGCCGAGCTCTGAGTACAGACAGTCCTTATCTCTCTCTCTCTCTCTCTCTCTCTCTCTCTCTCTCTCTCTCTCTCTCTCTCTCTCTCTCGCTCTCGCTCTCGCTCTCTCTCTCTCCTCTCACCATGGTGGAATCTCCATTGTAATTGCCAGAGCGAGTGACAGAGGGTGTCTGTCAGATACAATGCGCACGCATGCGCACACACACACACACACACACACACACACACACACACACACACACACACACACACACACACACACACACACACACACACAGGTGCATGCAGCTGCAGGGAAGACAGTGAGTGAGCTGTCCATTTCCCCTCTCTCTCTCTCTCTCTCTCTCTCTCTCTCTCTCTCCTGTTATTCCCTATGCTCCCTGAGCTGTCCTCCTCCTCTTCCTCTTCCCCCTCCTCCTCCCCTCATGTACATCCCAATCTGTGTCAGAAGGAGCAACATGTATGTCATGTCAGCTACAGGGTTGCCTGTCCCTTCGTTTGGAAAGTAAAAGACGTGTCCCTTATTGATTCATTTCATTTCATTTTGGGGGGTGGGAATCAATGACTGACACACATCTTACAAACTGTTCAAACAGCTCATAAAGTATACATAACATGTACACATGTAGCAAAAATAGCCGACGCTAGTTAGTTCGTTATTGACACAAATGTGTAAAACATTGGGTCCAAACAATAGTCGAAAACTCATGAATAAAAAGGTGCAATACATTAAAATATACAACACACAACACGAAACCCCTTTTTACAACAGGAGCTTTCTATTGCTCCAAAAGTGACAGGCAGGCTTGTAGCATAATGCAAAGTTCCTCTGTTAGTGCCCACAAAGAGTGAGCTCAAATCATACACCATATTTCACTCTGATATCTTGTGTGACACAGCAGTAGGTGCTGTTCGTTTTGTACACCATGCAGTCTCACATTGACAAATACGCTGTGCTCAGGTGGTATGCGACTCCATCTTCCCATCTCCACACGCTACAAGCTCACAACGCGTCTGCTATTTTGAAAGTTATTTAAGTCTGTCTTTAAATATTTAACCGTTTTTTCCAACAACAAACTAAGAGTTTTTGGACACATACCAGGTTTCTGTTCCGACAGCGACCCTATTGTTGCCATCGGTTATAGAAACCTCACGTCTCCCTTTACAAAACGAACGCTCCTAGACTTGATCGTATACTACAACTATACAGCGTCACACAGAAAGCATCAAAAGCATCTGATCCGCGAGCTCGGAAACACGGCGCAAAGTGACGCGTTTCAAGCCTGCCGGTCTTTTGTCATCTTTGTGACTGTGAATCCTGAACAGTGAGAATTCTTGACACACAAGATGTGCCGTTTCAGGACTTCACACGTCACGCCGTTGACAAGACGGCGGATTTGTCAGTGAATTGTCAGAACGTTGCCGGTGAGAAAGTAGGGCATCGTAAAGGTGTTCTGACGCTATCGTGTCAAAAAGGGACACATGTTTTCAGTCACGCAAGAGAAGAATGATCAATGAAAAGAACACTGGGGGAAAGAAAATATCGTTGCTGTTAGGATGAAACCACCTAAATAATTTTTTTAGGTTTTTTAGTTTTTTAGTTTTTTGCATAAATCTGTGCTGCTGAACACCCTTATACGTCTGTGTGTTGGTTCAGAAAAATATTTAACCAATGAAAAGTAGTAAAAAGCGCTTGGGAATAAAGCTCTTAACTCCATTGGACCCTCAAACTGTCTGCTAAATAAAAACAGCTAACTCCACCACCTCTCCCCCTTCTCATGGATAGTAATTGACAATATATAAAGTCGCAAAACAGGTTTTCTTCATTGCCTGAAAAATGAACATTTTGGAGTTTAATCTTCCCGACAGCAGAGATATTCCCAGAAAAAAAATGCAGTATAAAAGTACGTTGAAGGAAGTGTTGATGGAACGGCACATCTCTGTATATACAAGGGTTCCACACGACAGACACGATGATATAGCTGTTTCCTGCATGCCGCCATAGCGCCATGGCGTGCTAGTTTAGTTTACTAGTTCAGTCGACTGTTTGATGCTCTGGGATGAAACGCCCCGGAATTCCATGGCAGCGCTTTACAAGAATCCCTCTCCCCTCTCCCCCTCCTTCCCTCCCTCCCTCCCTCCCCCTCCTCCCGTGTCCCCCTTCCTCGAATCGTCAACGGATGTCAGTTTCCCCCGGTCTAAAAATATCCTCCGTCGTGCGTCACACCGTGCCCACAATATGCCCCACTTTCTCCCTCCTCCGCCTACATAGCTCAACCTTCTCCGGCAGCCTGTCCTCTTTTATTTTAGAAGACGCAATGTCCCATTTTCTACCGTCACGGTGGCGAGAGGAGAGGAGGGGGAAACCCCACGCCGCCCGCCCCGCGCTGCGGCGGTGACACGCCAAGGACGCACGAGGAGGATGATGATGGGGGGAGGAGGGAGGGAGGGAGGGAGGGAGGGAGGGGGCTGTTTTAGACGCTGGCCGGTGGTCCCCCCCCCCCCTTCTCCCGTCCTCCACCCTCATTTTGAAATATGGACTTTCTTACACTTTCTTTTCTACAACTAGTCCAGTATTGATATACTTTTAACCCATTTTGACCTGAGATCAGATTGTCTTCTCTTCAAATGTCTTCTAGTATACATCCTGACAGTTTTCATTCTGACCTGAGATCAGATTCTAAAAATGTCTTCTGCATCCTGACAGTTTTCATTCTGACCTGAGATCAGATTCTAAAAAAAATGTCTTCTACATCCTGACAGTTTTCAGAAAAAGCTATGTTTCTATGTCAGTCGTTCTTCGATTTTTCAAAAATATCAGGAGTGGCGCACTACGATTGTAGATCTGCTATTTTTCAATCGCTAAAGCATAACATAGAAGGGGTTCCCACCCAAAATGGGTTAAGTATAAAACAAACGAATACTTTTCTCCCCACCACCACTGGCTGGCTGTACTACGTGTCATGGTGTTGCGTAACACACAAAGCTTCCAGCCCTAATTAGCCCATTCTGAACGGGAACCCATTTTGGTGTTAGCATCATGTTATGCTTTAGCTATTGAAAAATAGCAGATCTACAAGCTCATAGCGCGCCACCGAGTGGCGCGCTACGAGCTTGTAGGTCTGCTATTTTTGAAAAATCGAAGAACGACTGACATTTTTTTTTAATCTGATCTCAGGTCAGAATGGGTCGATCAGACCAGTGTGTGTCCAGTGGAAACCTTGTATGAATCTGATCTCAGGTCAGAATGGGTTAGAGCTAAACGAACGCGGCGCTTGTGCAGCATCTCCTCGTTGGTGTATATATAGGATCATGCCCTGAGAGCCAGAGGGGAAGGCAGGCAGTGATGAATGGGCTGGCGTTCCCATCGACGTGCAGCACACACATGTACACGCACGCACACACACACACACACGCACGCACGCACGCACGCACGCACACACACACACACACACACACACGCACACGCACACACACACCTGAATGAATGGTTGAATTGCATGTAGCTATAATACAGTAGGCCTATTATGTGCCTGTATTGGCCTGTAATGTGCCTGTATTACTGCAGAATACAGTAGGCCTATTATGTGCCTGTATTGGCCTGTAATGTGCCTGTATTACTGCAGAATACAGTAGGCCTATCATGTGCCTGTATTGGCCTGTAATGTGCCTGTATTACTGCAGAATACAGTAGGCCTATTATGTGCCTGTATTTGCCTGTAATGTGCCTGTATTACTGCAGAGTACAGTATTATGTGCCTGTAATGCCCAGTGGTGGGAAAAAAATTACTTTCTTTTTGGTTTTGTTTTATTTAAACTTTACCACTTTTCAACCTATACCTTCATATATTGGTACTCCTCACTATAATGTTCGTGATGAAATGCCACATTTATTTTGTCTCATGGGAGGGCTGTGGGCAGTTCAGAAACCCCTTCCACCAGTGACATCATCGATGGGGAAATCCTTCATTTTAGATTTTAAGTTTTATATTTGTGATCGGCAAAATAATTCAGTGTTTTCAATGGCACCTGTCTTTTAAAACCTGTGATCATGCTGAAAGTTGAATAAACATAACTCATAAAAAATCCAAGCTAACATATAAACTGCAGGTTTTCTGTTCCTGAAATGCAATAATTGAATCGTTTCTCACGATAATACAAATCTAAATAAAATAAAATAAAACAATCTGCCTATAAGGATGATGTCACCCTCGAATGCTGAGACACAGACTAGAGTAGAAAAACATTGTGGAATTTTACCGTGAAAATACTGTATCCACACTTTTCCTGGGCTGTGTGTGCTCCAGTTCCTGTCGATTTGATCCAATGAAAGCCAATGAAACTGGTCAGATGACCAATGATATCCAATGAAATCAACAGGAACTGGAGCACACACAGCCCAGGAAAAGTGTGGATAGTGCAGGGACCAATTATATGAAGATAGGTTGAAAAGTGGTGAAGTTGTCCTCCAAGTATAAAAGTATCGATGCTGCAATATACTCTGTGGTATTTTAGAGGCTGGCCGGTGGTTCCCCCCCCCCCCCCCACCCCCCCCCTCGCGGTGCGGGCGCAGCTGCTATATATACTGTCGCCTTTTTACGCTTTAACCCATTCTGACCTGAGATCAGATTCATACGAGGTTTCCACTGGACACACACTGGTCTGATTAACCCCATTCTGACCCGAGATCAGATTTTTAAAAATGTCAGTCGTTCTTCGATTTTTCAAAAATAGCAGACCTACAAGCTCGTAGCGCGCCACTCGGTGGCGCGCTATGAGCTTGTAGATCTGCTATTTTTCAATAGCTAAAGCATAACATGATGCTAACACCAAAATGGGTTCCCGGTCAGAATGGGTTAATGTGTTTCTGTTTTGAGCATGGTGGGGGACGAGGGCGAGGCTGAGCACCCACTGAGAACACCATGACGCCAACGGAGAGAGAAACCTCTCTCTCTCTCTCTCTCTCTCTCTGTGTGTTGAGCACCCACTAAGAACACCATGACGCCCACGGAGAGAGAAACCTCTCTCTCTCTCTCTCTCTCTCAATTCAATTTCAATTCAACAGGCTTTATTGGCATGACGTTTTACAAGTGTTGCCAAAGCACAATCACAGATATTACAAACAACAACATAACATAATATCAATGACATGAAAAAATAAATAAAAATAATATAAAATAAAGCAGGTGGTGCATAAAATAAAACATGGCATACTGTATGTGTGTCCTACTAGTTGTCCCTTTTCTTGTGACAGGAATTGACATATTTTGCAGCCAAAACTGCACATTCTTTCTGTTCCCCCAGAAGGACTGGTAATCTTTCCCTTTCTGTCATACTTCGGAATTCTGGGAAATTAGTTTCAAATTTTGGGAAGAACTCCTCTCTAATATTTGTGTAGTTTTTACATTGTGTTAAAAAGTGTAACTCTGTCTCTATAGCTCCGTCATCACAGTGACAGCACAGCCTCTCCTCTCTGGGCAGCCAGGTCTGTCTGTGTCTCTCTCTCTCTCTCTCTCTCTCTCTCTCTCTCTCTCTCTCGAGCACCCACCAGCTAACAAACGGGTGCTTTACACATGCATGTCTGTCTAAATGTATAAGGCCTCAAAGGCCAGAGGTTCAGTCTGTCTAATGCAGAGCTTCTCAAAGTGGGTGACCGACCACCAGTGTTGTTTTTGGCAGCAAATCTCTATTTTAGTTTAGTCATAATTATAGTCTTTGGAATGAAAGTTTTTGTCACATTTTACGATCCTCTAATAATGTCCATGAACTTCTTCTCACCCATATTTAATACAGTGCGCATGTGGGGTCCATATGCGCATGCATGCATGCATGCATGCATTGCCCCAGGTGTCTGACTTCTGATGTATTGGTTTTTTTTATTAGAGAGAGAGAGAGAGAGAGATGTGACTCATTGTCATGGCACTGATATCTGCCCCCAGGTTTTAATCTGGACTGTAAGTCACCTCTGTGTCGACAGACAGACAGAGAGAGAGAGAGAGAGAGAGGTGTGTGTGTGTGTGTGTGTGTGTGTGTGTGTGTGTGTGTGTGTGTGTGTGTGTGTGTGTGTGTGTGTGTGTGTGTGTGTGTGTGTGTGTGTGTGTGTGTGTGTGTGTGTGTGTGTGCGAGAGAGAGAGATAGAATGAGGGGCAGCTCGCTCATTAAATCAAAGTTAATGAACAAGTTTCATTAGCAGCTAAGAATGGATTTAAGACCTTGACATTGACTAATCCAAATGCTTTTTTTAAATCATTTGTTTGACTTTTTCTTTTTAATATATCACCCAATCGACCCAAAGATTACACTAGTGTATTTTCTCGTGGGAAAACCTTCGCAGAAAATGGCCCGATTAATCGACAAGCTCGCAATAACGAGTAGTAGCCTACAGGTGAACAATTACATGACGTGTTTGTTCCACGAACAGAACAGGGGCTTCTGCAAAAAACTAAAGTAAACGAAAAAAGAAGAAAAAAATGCTGGTCCGAAATTCAAGTGCAGGCAGTGAGTGAACGTAGACAAATGAAGTCCAACACATTAATCGCCACACCCTTCAGCCAGGAGCAACATAGACTGGAACTGACCTATGCTTTCTATGGCATAGGCAGGATCCGCCGGGAGAAACTATAGACACAGCTGCAGGACATGAGACTAATTAATTACAGCGACAGAGAGAGGAGTGTGTGTGTGTGTGTGTGTGTGTGTGTGTGTGTGTGTCAATTTAACTAAGGTGCAGATGATCAGAAATCAGCAGAGAGTGAGCGACGTTTGCGCTACTGTATGCCGAATTGAAGTGGACTCGGCCCCAGAGTTTTTTTGTCCTCCTTGGAAATAAAATCACACCTGTGTGAACCGAGTGGTGCAACTCCCCCCCCCCCTCCTCTATCTCTCTCATTAGCAGGCAACAGTGCAGCACTGTCTCTCTCTCTCTGTCTGTTTCTGCATGGCACAACAGCACCCCTACTGGTACTCATCATTATACTGGTGCTCATTAACACAGGTTAACCACACACAGACACGGACATTGCTGTTCCTTGGAGTGGTTGCACCACTCAAAAACATCTGGGTTTCCGAGGCTAGGAGCAACACCAACACAGTAAATTGATTCGCGGTTTGCTGTTGAAATAATATCCCTGTGGTCGTTCTATTTCAGTCGTTCTCTCTGTGTGTTCTGTGTGTGTTTAGTTGTACAGTATGTGTGGATAATATATAGAAGCAATTATTAGGACTAAGTGTTTATCCCTGCCTGGTTGCGCTGCTTAAGCGGTGAGGATGAATGAACAGGGATAATAGCTGGCTTTATGAACTACTGTGTGTGTGTGTGTGTGTGTGTGTGTGTGTGTGTGTGTGTGTGTGTGTGTGTGTGTGTGTGTGTGTGTGTGTGTGTGTGCGTGTGCGTGTGTGTGTGTGTGTGTGTGTAAATGGTCCTAATGCCCTTCTCCTCCCAACTCCTATTGGTGAATGGTCCTCCCCCCAGATAGCATACAGTTGTTGTTCCACAATGGAGAAGATTTACACCACTTAGTTCCAAACCCTATATATTTCTCTACGAACACCTGAAATAAATACGAGAACATTGGACCATAATACAAATTACATGTCTTAATAGAAACACCCATCAAAAGAAAACCTTTCATTCCCACAATAATTCCTGTTCTAATTTTTCCCAAGAAGCTGTTTTATCCATCCAAACAATGAGATTCCTCAACACAAAAGCCCAATGATACAATTTGAAATTAGGGCATTGCCCATCACCCATCAGACCTCCCATACTGAAGCACTGACCATTTAATACTATAGGTCGCTTAATATTCCAAATATATTTCCTTAATAATGTGTCCAGCTTTTTCCAATAATTAGCTGGGGGTGCCAGCGGCACCATTGAGCTAATAAAATTAATACGAGGCAGGACATTCATTTTAACCACTGCTCTACGTGCTGGAACTGATGATGGCAAATGTTTCCACCTGTTAACATCTTCTTATATATATTTTTTGACACCAATGAAAAATTTAGTTTTTGCTATAGTAGCCAATGAAACACTGATTTGAATACCCAAATATAGCACTTCAGTTTTAACTATAATCTGAGGGGGGGATGGTCACTTCACTCTGATCGACATTTACAAGCATTAAAGCAGATTTTGACAGATTGACCTTATTAACCTGAAAAGTACCCAAAGTTCTCTATCATTTCTAACACAACCGGGAGTGAACAGCTTGCAATGTTGATGAGTTTGAAGTCGTTTAATGGAATCAGATGGGACTTTTATGTTTGGGTGTATATGGGCTGTCAATGGGCAAATTGCAGCTAGTTACCACCCTGCCCTTAGCGTTAACGTTATGGCAAGATGGCCAGTTCTCTCTTTGACCGCATTTGGGCACATTCACGCCATCCTGTTTGCAGTTTTTCAAAATGTTGTTTCTGTGTGTCGTTGTCTATACTAATTAAACTCTTTTCTCTCTCTCTGTGTGTGTGTGTGTGTGTGTGTGTGTGTGTGTGTGTGCGTGCGTGCTGGCAGGCGGACCCGCAGGGACGAGACATCGCCATCCGTCCGTTCCTGGAACACTGCGAGAACACCCACATGACCATTTGGCTGGGAATCGTCTACGCCTACAAGGGCCTGCTCATGGTGAGAGAGAGAGAGTGTGTGTGTGTGTGTGTGTGTGTGTGTGTGTGTGTGTGTGTGTGTGTGTGTGTTGGGTCATGTAAGGCCGCTCAGTGACCCCTCCTCTAATAAGCCACATGCAGCCCCTCCACTCTGCCAGACCAACATGGTTCTCACCCTCCTCTGAGACGCTGAATGTTAAATGGAAATAATCTGTCACTTCAGTAGCCAAGCTGGAGCATCAAAATGTTTTCTAAATCAACACATTAAAGGCCTGCAGTATATAAAATATGCATGACATTATGTCGATAAACTAGAAATAGGAGGAAATGTTTGAAGCAGAGACGGTATCCGACTCAATCAAACCGTCCGAGTTTTCGTGTTATGCACGGTTAGATGACGGTGATTAGCCCATTCTGACCTGAGATCAGATTCTAAAAATGTCTTCTACATCCAGACAGTTTTCTTGAAAAATCTATGTTTCTATGTCAGTCGTTCTTCGATTATTTTCAAAAATAGCAGCCCTACAAGCTCGTAGCGCGCCACTCGGTGGCGCGCTATGAGCTTGTAGATCTGCTATTTTTCAATAGCTAAAAAGCATGACATGATGCTATAACACCAACATGGGTTAGTATCACCTGGGCGGGTGAGTCGTGTAACTTTCCCGATGTTAAGCGTTTGCATGCGTTCAACAACACAGCCATGCAAAAATACCATGGACGGCTATATCGGGTGCTCAGCAAAGGCCACTAAACTATTTGTATCGGCGTTGGACGGACGATCCCTTTTGGGGTGGTGGGGTTTAGCGAAGGGTCCATTAATCGGAGCTCAGACACTTTTCATCAAAAAAAGACTTCCCCCTTTTATTTTTGGCCCCATTTTTCAATCTGTTTTTGTATCTCCCAGTAAACTAGAACTCAATGTAAATTATGCAGAGCTCACTTCACTTATGGCTCTGTGGGAGGGGGGGGGGAGGGAGAGGGAGAGAGAAGAAGACAGAACTAGAGCAACAGCGGAGCGCAACATAAAGTCAAAGAACGGCCTAGAGAGGGAGAGGGAGAGAGACATCAAAGTGCTGTGAGCGCCACAAGGGTTTAGTCTGCAAAGGCTTCACACATCCCGGGGGCTCGCAAACTGTGGAACAAAAGCAACTCCCCATGCATTCAGCACCGCAGTCTGACATCACTGCAGCTAGAGGGCGCTATCGCTGTGTCCCTGTGGGTCACGGCTGGGGTTGGGATCCGGAACCCGTGGATCCATTCCAGGAACCGTGGAGGATCCATTCCAGGAACCGTGGATCCATTCCAGCAAACCGTGGATCCATTCCCAGGAACCGTGGATCCATTCCAGGAAACCGTGGATCCATTCCAGGAACCGTGGATCCATTCCAGGAACCGTGGATCCATTCCAGGAACCGTGGATCCATTCCAGCAAACCGTGGATCCATTCCAGGAACCGTGGATCCATTCCAGCAAACCGTGGATCCATTCCCAGGAACCGTGGATCCATTCCAGGAACCGTGGATCCATTCCAGCAAACCGTGGCTCCATTCCCAGGAACCGTGGATCCATTCCAGGAACCGTGGATCCATTCCAGCAAACCGTGGATCCATTCCCAGGAACCGTGGATCCATTCCAGGAACCGTGGATCCATTCCAGGAACCGTGGATCCATTCCAGGAACCGTGGATCCATTCCAGGAACCGTGGATCCATTCCAGCAAACCGTGGATCCATTCCAGGAACCGATTCAATCCCGCTTAGAACCATTTTCTGTGTCTATACAGTTTACAATACTGTTGTTCTCAAACGATTACATTTCAAGGACGACCATGACTCTTGAGAATGTAAAAATGGAACCAAATGGGACCCATTGGTTCTATTTGGAAACTCTCAAGAGTTCATGAAAAATGTAAAGATCTACAAGATGGGCTATTCTCAGCATGCAACCATAAGTGCAAAATCTGGGCATTATGCTCCAAGGACCGCCAAAATAAAATGTTGTCGACGACTAAAATCTTATGTTATTCAGTCGACTAAAACTAAAGCATTTAGGATGACTAAAGTATGACAACAAAAACAAATGAAATGTTAGAATCCAGACTGGCTCATCCTGTCATTCAGACTGGGGGGCGGATAAGCAGGCAGGGAGGCAGGCCCACCTTTCATAATACCGTAGCCCACACTGTACATAAATTATTCAGCAGCCGCTCTGAAGTGACTAATGGTCCAAGACGCAAGCATCTCTCTGACTGAATAAAGCTTTTATGGGACAGTGGGAGGCAGCTGCACTCTCTCTCTCTCTGCTGTAACTGTATTTGGGTCATTTTAGCCTCATACCTTCTCCTGTGACACCCGGGACACTCTCTTCTTGTTAAGCCGTTTCGGGCGGGGAACCCCTTTTGGGGTTTTCAAGCATTATGTTCTATACTTTAGCTATTGAAAAATAGAAGATCTACAAGCTTGTATAACGCGGCACCGAGTGCCGCTCTACGAGCTTGTATAGGTCTGCTATTTTTTTGGAAAAATCGTGAAAATGTGTCACAAATCTTTGAATATATATTCTTTCAGAGTGAACGTTTTTAACTCAAGTCTTTGCTTCATGGGAGGCCCCCTGGAGCAACATTTTCAGATGGGGGGTCGGTGGCCAAATTATACAGATAGTATCTGGGGGTCCTTGACATGAAAAAGGTTGAGAACGACTGACACATAGAAACATAGGTTTTTCAAGAAAACTGTCCAAGGTTTTTATAATTAATTTGTAGAATCGTCCTCAGGTCGAAATGGGTTAAGCACTTAAGCCCTATGTAGTACAGTATAGGTCTTAGGGACAGCCCCCCCCCCCCCCCCCCCCCCCCCCCCCCCATAAACCATGGTTTACTGTAAAGCTGCAGTTCAAATAGGGCCTATTGTATTGTATTGGATTGTATTGACCTATTTTGGACTGAGGTCGATTTTAAAAAAGTCGTCTAAATCCTAAAAAGATTCTGAATAACCCATGTTTCTATGTCAGTGGTGCTCAACCTTTTTCATGTCAAGGACCCCCAGAATTATCTCTATTGGGCCACGGACCCCCCATCTCAAAATATGTAGTTCCAGGGACCCCCCCCCCCCAGAAGCAAATATTTTAGTTAAAAATGTTCGCTCTTAAATATATATTCAAAGATTTGCGCCACATTTTCACGACTTAAAAAATTTTTTGCAGACCTACAAGCTCGTAGCGCGCCATGTCTCTCCGGGCGCCCCAGAGCTTCTATTTTGAAGGAACACTGATTGTGTTTAAGCATAATTCAAAATGTTGCCTTATATAGGTTATTAATGGTACCCCAACTTTCAACCCCGGCTAAATGTACCATGATCCAGTAATTTGAAGGATCATAAAAAAAAAAAACCTTGAACAAGTACTATTGTAATGTATTTTGGGTCACACTTTTTATCTTAGATTGACTGTCCTAAACAGGTGTCTCCCATGTCTCCAGCTCTTTAAGCATGCATATTGCATAACTCACACAGCAGGATACAGGATGAACGAGTGGAATTGGAAGCGATGAAAGGAGCTGGAACACTAAATGCACAATGTAAGCTGATCAAAATGAAAATGTACCTCCTGTTTAGGACCCCCAGGAGAGGATCAGACCCATAGCTATTGAACAAACACTCTATGGCAGTGAAAACTATCCCAAACTAGAGCTGGAACATTTGAACGAAATCCCCAAACAAAAAAAAACATCACTTACACTACCTTTTAAAACCATTGTTTTTGTTTAGTTCTGTCTCTTTTTTGGCAGGACTAAATGTACAAGAGAAGAGAGGGGGAAAACAAAGCAGAACACAGTTGGAAGCGTGGGTTGTCTGGCTGTCGACAACAGGGTTCTGGAGAACAGATTGTTTTCTGATCAGATCCGCCTGAGAATTCAACCGCTAAAACCCCAAAGGGCCCCAAAGTAACGAAGCTCATTTCCTGGTTTTAACAGTTTCCCTGCTAAGAACTACATTGGGCGAGTTATAAATATGGTCGTAGATCGCCGAGAACGACAATGCGCTTTTGCCTTATATAGGTTGTTAATGGTATCGACCCCTGAATTTACCACGATCCACTAATTATTTCATTGACAATCTTTTCTATGTTATTTGGATGACCCTAAGGATCATAAAAAATACTTGAACGATTACTATTGCAATTTATTGTGGTTCAAACCTTAGATTAACTGACCCTATTACCCAATAACACACCATAGCAGTTCTCACCTCAACTCAACTCCAGGTTTATATATAGAGCACTTTTAACCCATTCTGACCTGTGATCAGATTCATACGAGGTTTCCACTGGACACACACTGGGTCTGATTAACCCATTCTGACCTGAGATCAGATTCTAAAAATGTCAGTCGACTCTTCGATTTTTCAAAAATAGCAGACCTACAAGCTCGTAGCGCGCCACTCGGTGGCGCGCTATGAGCTTGTAGATCTGCTATTTTTCAATAGCTAAAGCATAACATGATGCTAACACCAAAATGGGTGCCCGGTCAGAATGGGTTAAAACCACCAAGGTCGACCAAAGTGCTTTGTTGTACAGATCAAAACACAGAGCATAGCGTCACTGTTGACTGATTAAATGTTAATGTTAGTTTGGCGGGCCTTGATGGCATGCATGCTGAAAACAGCCGAACTACGAGCTCACGACGTCCGGCAGTGTGACACGCTGTGAGCTTGTAGATCTGCTGTTTTCAGAGTGCAACACCCGAGAGCGTGACCAACCAAACATAAGTATAGGACTTGTCTTTTAGTTCCACTGGATCGCTTAACCCATTCTGACCTGAGATCAGATTCATACGAGGTTTCCACTGGACACACACAGGTCTGATTAACCCATTCTGACCCGAGATCAGATTCTAAAAATGTCAGTCGTTCTTCGATTTTTCAAAAAATAGCAGACCTACAAGCTCGTAGCGCGCCACTCGGTGGCGCGCTATGAGCTTGTAGATCTGCTATTTTTCAATAGCTAAAGCATAACATAGTGCTAACACCAAAATGGGTTCCCGTTCAGAATGGGTTAATCTTCACTATAGTCCCTCCCTAACATTTTAGCCTAGTTTTTAATTTGTTAAATTTGTTATATTTAGACTCTTAGTTTAGTTTTTATTTAGTTTTTGTCTGAAAATATGTCGACAAACATTTTTCATCATAGTTTTCATCGATGAAATCAACACTGGTGGACAGTAACTAAATGCAAAATTGACCCAACTTTTAAGTTTTAAGTTCTCTCTCTCTCTCTCTGTCTCTCTCTCTCTCTCTCTCTCTCTCTCTCAATTCAATTCAATTCAGTTAGCTTTATTGGCATGAATGTAGTAGCTACAGTATTGCCAAAGCATGAAGTTCAACAAAAGAACCGAACAAAATAAAATAAATACAAAATATAACAGAAAACAAGCAAATAGAACATTAATTTTCACAATACAATATGAAAATACTGTCAAAATGTACAGTATTAAATGTGTCCGTGGTGTGTCGAGATGGTTCGTGTCAAGATAATAGTCATTGTGTATATTTTTCCAAGTGTCCCTCATTTTGTGACATGCAGTCACATACTGTGCAGCCAGATGTGCTGCAGGTCCCTCTCCCAACAGAATGAGTTGTTTGTCATTGTCATGCAACTCTTTAAACTTTGGGATCAACAACTCAAATTTATTAAAATATGTGGTTCTTATATTATTATATTTATTACAATCTTTCTCTCTCTCTCTCTCTCTCTCTCTGTCTCTCTCTCTCTCTCTCTCTCTCTCTCTCTCTCTCTCTCTCTCTCTCTCTCCCCCCCCCAGCTGTTCGGCTGCTTCCTGGCGTGGGAGACGCGTAACGTGAGCATCCCGGCGCTCAACGACAGCAAGTACATCGGCATGAGCGTGTACAACGTGGGCATCATGTGCATCATCGGCGCCGCCGTCTCCTTCCTGACGCGGGACCAGCCCAACGTGCAGTTCTGCATCGTGGCGCTGGTCATCATCTTCTGCAGCACCATCACCCTCTGCCTGGTCTTCGTCCCCAAGGTACGGCACAGTGGGTCTCTATGTAACTAACTCCTCCTTCTGCAGCACCATCACCCTCTGCCTGGTCTTCGTCCCCAAGGTACGGCACAGTGGGTCTCTATGTAACTCCTCCTTCTGCAGCACCATCACCCTCTGCCTGGTCTTCGTCCCCAAGGTACTGTAGAACAGTGGGTCTCTATGTAACTCCTCCTTCTGCAGCACCATCACCCTCTGCCTGGTCTTCGTCCCCAAGGTACGGTACAGTGGGTCTCTATGTAACTCCTCCTTCTGCAGCACCATCACCCTCTGCCTGGTCTTCGTCCCCAAGGTACGGTACAGTGGGTCTCTATGTAACTAACTCCTCCTTCTGCAGCACCATCACCCTCTGCCTGGTCTTCGTCCCCAAGGTACGGTGGTACAGTGGGTCTCTATGTAACTCCTCCTTCTGCAGCACCATCACCCTCTGCCTGGTCTTCGTCCCCAAGGTACGGCACAGTGGGTCTCTATGTAACTCCTCCTTCTGCAGCACCATCACCCTCTACCTGGTCTTCGTCCCCAAGGTACGGTAGAACAGTGGGTCTCTATGTAACTAACTCCTCCTTCTGCAGCACCATCACCCTCTGCCTGGTCTTCGTCCCCAAGGTACGGTACAGTGGGTCTCTATGTAACTCCTCCTTCTGCAGCACCATCACCCTCTGCCTGGTCTTCGTCCCCAAGGTACGGTAGAACAGTGGGTCTCTATGTAACTCCTCCTTCTGCAGCACCATCACCCTCTGCCTGGTCTTCGTCCCCAAGGTACGGCACAGTGGGTCTCTATGTAACTCCTCCTTCTGCAGCACCATCACCCTCTACCTGGTCTTCGTCCCCAAGGTACGGTAGAACAGTGGGTCTCTATGTAACTAACTCCTCCTTCTGCAGCACCATCACCCTCTGCCTGGTCTTCGTCCCCAAGGTACGGTACAGTGGGTCTCTATGTAACTCCTCCTTCTGCAGCACCATCACCCTCTGCCTGGTCTTCGTCCCCAAGGTACTGTAGAACAGTGGGTCTCCCTGCAGTCCGTCGTATAGTCTCGCGTGGCCAGAGAACCATTACCACAGTCTTCGAATGCTATAATTGAGTCTGGAACTACTACTACTACTACTACTACTACAGCAGCTCCCGAAATCCGAGTAAGGAAGCGGGCCGTTTCCGTTCACGGAAATATATTTTAAAATATCTTAAATTTCTAATTTCTGCTAAGCAGCAAGCTATATATATGCTAAGATGGTTTCTATTTATATTCGGATAAATTTGCGCCACTGTAAAGACGAAACGGAAGTGGTGGGAGAAGGCTTCACTTCCCCTTTCATCGCTTACTCATGGAAAGAGCTTCCGTTCTCCAGACTGTATGACGGAAGCCTGCGAGAGGTGACGGTGCCATTTATTTACTCTCCTCCTTTCCTCCTCCTCCACCTCCGTTCAGTTCATCACCATGAGGACCAACCCCGACGCGGCCACGCAGAACCGCAGGCTGAACTTCACCGCCAAGAACCAGAAGAAGGAGGACTCCAAGACCTCCACCTCCGTCACCTCCGTCAACCAGGCCAACACCTCCCGCCTGGACGGGCTGCAGACCGACAACCACCGGCTGCGCATGAGGATAACGGAGGTGACAACACGACACTTACTGAGAGTTACATGGGAATTACAGAGGTGACACTTACTGAGAGTTACATGAGGATAACGGAGGTCTGACCACACGACACTTACTGAGAGTTACATGAGGATAACGGAGGTGACCACATGACACTTACTGAGAGTTACATGAGGATAACGGAGGTCTGACCACATGACACTTACTGAGAGTTACATGAGGATAACGAAGGTGACCACACGACACTTACTGAGAGTTACATGAGGATAACGGAGGTGACAACATGACACTTACTGAGAGTTACATGAGGATAACGGAGGTGACAACACGACACTTACTGAGAGT
The DNA here is from genome assembly GCF_963924005.1 of Protomyctophum bolini. NCBI lineage: Eukaryota > Metazoa > Chordata > Actinopteri > Myctophiformes > Myctophidae > Protomyctophum > Protomyctophum bolini. The sequence continues at coordinate 37,024,038 of NC_137878.1, read as the reverse complement.
TAAATGAGGATAACGAAGGTGACCACACGACACTTACTGAGAGTTACATGAGGATAACGGAGGTGACAACATGACACTTACTGAGAGTTACATGAGGATAACGGAGGTGACAACATGACACTTACTGAGAGTTACATGGGAATTACAGAGGTGACACTTACTGAGAGTTACATGAGGATAACGGAGGTGACAACATGACACTTACTGAGAGTTACATGAGGATAACGGAGGTGACAACATGACACTTACTGAGAGTTACATGAGGATAACGGAGGTGACCACACGACACTTACTGAGAGTTACATGGGAATTACAGAGGTGACACTTACTGAGAGTTACATGAGGATAACGGAGGTGTGACCTTACACTTACTGAGAGTTACATGATGATAAACGGAGGTGACAACATTACACTTACTGAGAGTTACATGAGGATAACGGAGGTCTGACCACACAACACTTACTGAGAGTTGAGGTTCAGTTTAATATGCTTTGAGGGACACGTGTCGCCCAAGGAACTACTCAAATGATTTACTTAAGTAAACGTAATCAAGACTAGCATGCAGAAATATTGTTTTGCACACACACACAAAACCACTAGCAAACCTATACTCAGAGAGCAGCGACACGGGCCTTTACAAACGATGCCAGCCACAGCCTTTCTTCGGGCTATAATTAACTTTCCTGTGTCGTGATCGGTATTCGTGATCGTAGCTCAACATTTCGCTATTTTTGCGCCAAGACGTCATGCCGAACCCTCTCATCTTCATAACTCATTAAGTCATTTTGAGTACTGTGTCCTACCATCGAGCCGGCGTTGAATAAAATTAGGGGAGAATTTCAAATGCAATTCCACAGGATTTCTCCCAGATCTCTGGTGGTGATGAGTTCTTTACCACTCAGGCCAAATGCAGTTTGAACAGGATAAGAAATGTCTTTGGGGCAGGCGTGTGCACACATACAGTAGACATCAAAGGGGGCTCAAGCCCCTTGCCCTATTACCCGTATACAAAAAGTGCCCTCTCTCCAGGCAGCGTTTAAGAGCGTGAAAGAAATGCAAATGCCCCCTGCATGTCCATGCCGTACCTGAGGGCAGCGTTCCTTTTTACAAACTCTCCTGATCTTGAATGCAGCATTAACCCATTCTGACCTGAGATCAGATTCATACGAGGTTTCCACTGGACACAAACTGGTCTGATTAACCCATTCTGACCTGAGATCAGATTCTAAAAATGTCAGTCGTTCTTCGATTTTTCAAAAAATAGCAGACCTACAAGCTCGTAGCGCGCCACTCGGTGGCGCGCTATGAGCTTGTAGATCTGCTATTTTTCAATAGCTAAAGCATAACATGATGCTAACACCGAAATGGGTTCCCGGTCAGAATGGGTTAATGTGGAAATAAGAAATGTTGCCCCTCCGTGTAGAAATCCATGTACAGTATTTAATCTAAAATGTACTGTACTGTATACTAGCTTTAATTTCAAATGAGATATTCCTCCACATCTGGCTCGAAATGTCAAAATAATTTAGCCGGCACCCTTTTGGACATTTCACTCTAATTATCTCTGCGGATCGCTATTGTGTGACGCTGTATTAATATATGATCAATTTAGGGCGTTAATTTACAAAGACAGGATTTATTTTTGGGCTGACAGCCACGATAATATAGACATTTTAGTAAGAGAGACTAGACGCAGATCTACAAGCTCATATCGCGCCACCGAGTGGCGCGATACGAGCTTGTAGGTCTGCTATTTTTGAAAAATCGAAGAACGACTGACATTTTTAGAATCTGATCTCAGGTCAGAATGGGTTAATCAGACCAGTGTGTGTCCAGTGGAAACCTCGTATGAATCTGATCTCAGGTCAGAATGGGTTAAATTAGGATCCTTATGTAGCTGCAGTCATTTAGATTATTGGCAGAACACTGTAACCTAAAAAAACTAGTGTGCGGAAAGTAACCAAGAACATTTACTCAAGTACTGTACTGTACTTCGTTACAATTTGGGGTAGTATTGTATTACTTTACTGGAGTATTTCCAGTTTTCCATAATTTTTGTACAAAATCTGGACGAGTAGACCTACAGTAAATGTAACAAACAGCAGCATGCAGTCACCAAACGTCATCATTTATAATGCGTATTTGATAGTTACTGTGCTTCGTATTGGCATGGTGTAGCCTTCATAAATTCAATTAATTCATTAAATGCACATGCATGAGCTTTCTACTTTTCATCCTTGCAAATTAATCTTCTTTGTCCAGATCAATATTTTTCCATTATGCCCCCAGCAGCTCCTGGCTCATATTCAGCCTTGCAACACTGAAGGCTAAAACATTTAAAGAATAAATTATAAAACATACAATAAAATCAGTAAAACTTTACTTTAATGTCACATTGACATATTCTGTTGATATAATATCTTTCCTTATTTGTGCCTAATGTTATTCCCAGAATACTGATGCTAGGGTTCAAGCAGTTCCTGAAACAACATATTTTCAGTTGGCTCAATGCATATCATTTTTGGGGTCCTTGACATGAAACGGATTGAGAACCACTGACAACTGTCATGATTTTGTGTCGCACAAGGTGCCCTTTTTTCACTTGAGCACCTGCCCCTCAAAATTAGTCAAGCCTTCATCAGCGCTGCATGTTGCCGATACAACGCTACAGATGAGGACAACTAGATGAATTGCACGTCATACAGATGTGCCATTCCAACTCGCCACACTTTCCTGATCTTTTCCTGAAGGTTTTCTGAAAATGCTTCTTTTCCCTGCAGGTTTTATATTCACGTAATAGCCTCGCTAATTCTACTGCTTTAATCTGCTACTGAAAAGAAGTACAGGAACTTGTATATCTATTCATGGAATCTGAATAGAATAATATACAGTATAGCTATTAACTAGGGATGTACGATTATGAAATGATGACCGATATCCGGTGTTGCTGTGTGTGTGTGTGTGTGTGTGCAGTTGGACAAGGAGCTGGAGGAGGTGACCATGCAGCTCCAGGACACTCCGGAGAAGACGCCGTACATCAAGCAGAACCACTCCTACCCCGACGCCAACAACATCCTCAGCATACGCAACTTCACCACCGACGCCAAAGGTACGTGAGAGTTGACTCTGAGTGGTGCAGCCCAACTTCACCACAGACGCCAAAGGTATGTGAGAGGTCTCTGAGTGGTGCAGCCCAACTTCACCACAGACCCCAAAGGTACGTGAGAGGTCTCTGAGTGGTGCAGCCCAACTTCACCACAGACCCAAAGGTACGTGAGAGGTCTCTGAGTGGTGCAGCCCAACTTCACCACAGACGCCAAAGGTACGTGAGAGACCTCTGAGTGATAGAGACTGAACCGGAGCGATAATTTCAGTGGAAGTTGCTCAGTGGTGTTTTTTAATCTGCCAGGTCTGATTTTACAAGCAGAACCACTTCCCCCCCGATGCCAACAACACGACGCCGTAGGTGAGAGGCTGGATATATTGCCGCCGTACTTTAACGAGTTCTGTCGTCTGCACAGCACGGTCGGAAAGTACAGCAGGGCAATAATAAAGACATAAAACACGCCATGGAAAAATATTCTGCGAGTTGGGGAATGGATCGTGTCTGAATCTCCCCAGAAGTTCCTCATAATATATCTGTGAGAGACGACGGTTGCGGCAGTGTGCTGACAACCGTTAAGTGAATGTCTCTACACTCTTCCTTCACCTTTTCTGTGCGCACACACGCACAAACGCACACACGCACAAACGCACGCACGCACAAACGCACGCACGCAGGAACAGAAATGTCTATGAAGCATATTGGATACTGTACGGAAAAAACATTGTGTGCTCGTGTGCTCATCATTGTGTCCGTTGCAAAGACTTTCTTTCTCTGTTTTAGTTCTGTCTTATTTCGATAAATAAGTCTTACATTTGGTGACGTAATAATTACGGAATGTCATGAAGTCTCCAGGTTTTCTTCAGAATATGTACGACTCTTATTTACTATATGACACTATATGGCATTTTAGGAGTCCAACTAGTACTAGTGGTTCTCAAAAGATTTACCCCCTTAACTCTGAGAGTGTACCAATGGAACCACAATGGACCTGTATGTGTCCATTTGGTTCCATTTTTACCGACCTGTTATGGTCATTCAGGGCCAGCTCTTTGTGTGTTTCCGGATGATCTCATTCTCTCTCTCTACGTCGTCCTCAGACGAGCCCTCCATCGGCGTCTCCAGTCATCTCGGTTCTCCGTACATCTGGCCAGCTCCTTTGTGCGTGGGGGTGGGTGGGGGGAGGGGGGGGCACACAGGTGTAGCGGCTCAGTTGGTGCCATGCTGGCAGTAGTGGAAAGTAACCACATTGAATGACCAAATAATCTAGTCTTATCTGTGACAAAAAGAACATTGAATGTCCAAATAATCTAGTCTATCTGTGACAAAAAGAACATTGAATGTCCGAATAATCTAGTCTGTCTGTGACAAAAAGAACATGGAATGTCCAAATAATCTAGTCTGTCTGTGACAAAAAGAACATTGAATGTCCAAATAATCTAGTCTATCTGTGACAAAAAGAACATTGAATGTCCAAATAATCTAGTCTATCTGTGACAAAAAGAACATTGAATGTCCGAATAATCTAGTCTATCTGTGACAAAAAAAGAACATTGAATGTCCAAATAATCTAGTCTATCTGTGACCAAAAGAAACCCCAGCATCCTTCTTTAGTACGACCACTATGGGTATAGGTTGTGGGACGTCCTCTCCATCGATGCCCGTGTGTCGGTTCCCACAGAACAAGCTTTTTGGCCGGGAGTTCTTGGTGTCGGTGGGCAGCTAGTGGCCAGCTATAGTCTCATCCTCCTTACTGCTGTCTTCTCTGTTACACTTGGTAATGCCCACACATTGTGTACAGCATGTCCGTGGCAAAAGATAAATGACAGAAATGTCCATTGTACGAGCCAGCATGACGAAGACCGTGCACTGGTTCGCTCTCCTCCTGCGGCAGTGCTGGCTGTCACTAGCAGGGGGAGTGGGTTTACCCAGGCTAGGCTGTCACTAGCAGGGGGGAGTGGGTTTACCCAGGCTAGGCTGTCACTAGCAGGGGGAGTGGGTTTACCCAGGCAGGGCTGTCACTAGCAGGGGGAGTGGGTTTACCCAGGCTAGGCTGTCACTAGCAGGGGGAGTGGGTTTACCCAGGCTAGGCTGTCACTAGCAGGGGGAGTGGGTTTACCCAGGCTAGGCTGTCACTAGCAGGGGGAGTGGGTTTACCCAGGCTAGGCTGTCACTAGCAGGGGGAGTGGGTTTACCCAGGCTAGGCTGTCACTAGCAGGGGGAGTGGGTTTACCCAGGCTAGGCTGTCACTAGCAGGGGGAGTGGGTTTACCCAGGCTAGGCTGTCACTAGCAGGGGGAGTGGGTTTACCCAGGCTAGGCTGTCACTAGCAGGGGGAGTGGGTTTACCCAGGCTAGGCTGTCACTAGCAGGGGGAGTGGGTCTACCCAGGCTAGGCTGTCACTAGCAGGGGGAGTGGGTTTACCCAGGCTAGGCTGTCACTAGCAGGGGGAGTGGGTTTACCCAGGCTAGGCTGTCACTAGCAGGGGGAGTGGGTTTACCCAGGCTAGGCTGTCACTAGCAGGGGGAGTGGGTTTACCCAGGCTAGGCTGTCACAGCCGTTCAGACTCTGTTCCTGAAGGGAAGAGAAACGACGAGGCGAGCAGAGAGAGAGAGAACACGGTGCCAAGCCTTTCTTATTGGCAAATGATCCACTAGGATCATCCCCCCCATTACCCCCCTCTCCCCCCACCCCCCCCCCCCCCCCCCCCCCCCCCCCCCTCTCTCCAAAGCCAGGTCGGGCCTTGTTAAAAAGGTCAGGCCTCGTTTGTCATCCAGAGCGTGCGGGCCAAATGCCATACTGGCCGCGGCCCCGTTCCACATTTCTACAAGGCATATAAAAGACAAGACAATTTTTCGGAACGATAATTTAATTCATGAGGGGGTACGACCGCTGCTGTA
>NC_137878.1:37010974-37017836 GCF_963924005.1 Protomyctophum bolini | reverse complement strand
GCGGCGAGCGTGTCCTCCGCCATCAGTCTGAGTGATTCAGCAGCCAACCAGAACGGACGGGAGAGCCCCGGCCTCATGTCCGCACGCACACACACACACGCACGTATGCACACACGCACGCACACACACACACACACACACACACACAAACACACACGCACACACACACACTTCAATCAGTACAGGGGCAAATCAGAGCTATCTGGGCAGCCAGTGGGAGACTCTTCCAGAGGCAGGCCCATCAGGCCCATCAGGCCTGCCTGCTGGATCAAATGTGGGCCATCAGTTCCACCCCGCGCCCCTTGATTAAGTCACATTAGGGGTGCAACATTTTGACCCAGTAAGACCCGAGGCCGATTCTAAAAATGTCTTCTAAATCCTATAACTCGGGTACTCAATTTCGCGCACTTGACATCGCACTTGAATTTAACAAGCACAGTTCAGTGGAAGACCAGGCATATAAGCCCTATTTCATGGGGAATAGCAGATTTCTCAAGCTCACAACGTAAAAATATAGAACTATTTGATCACTGATTTGATTAATTATTCATCGTGTAAATCTGCAATGTGCAGATTCTTAACGCATTGACCGCCACAGTTACGCTCAGTCAAATGATCACTGCCAGCTGTATAAAAGGTGTCTTATATTTAGAAAGCACCAAAATTCACCAAAATCCAACGTAGTTAACTTATCGGCCAGTACTGATCTGCCGATCGTTACTTTCACTTTCATCATAAGAGTCAAGTACAGTATTAAGTAGTAAATACTGTCTCTGTCGGGTGGAAACCTCGTATGTCCCAAAATGCTTATACTTTTCAGGATTAAAAATTCAAAAGCAAGAAAGAAGCAGATCCATATTGAATCGCGCCGCGTTTTTTTTAGCTTACATATTTGCCAATTGTCATGCTTCTGTGCGATGCTGTACTATGATCAAACATACTGTACTATGATCAAACATACTGTACTATGATCACGTTACGGGCTGTTAACCCATTCTGAACGGGAACCCATGTTGGTGTTAGCATCATGTTATGCTTTAGCTATTGAAAAATCAAAGATCGACTGACATTTTCAGAATCTGATCTCAGGTCAGAATGGGTTCATCAGACCAGTGTGTGTCCAGTGGAAACCTCGTATGAATCTGATCTCAGGTCAGAATGGGTTAACAAAACACTTCCAGTTAAAGGACAACTTTAGTTTTTTTCAACCAAGGTTCATGTTTTAGGTTGTTATTAGAGAAACTAAAAGGTGAGTGTTAATTTTCTTTCATTTGCTGCTTTCTTTTGTTTTGGGTATTTTAGCAGTTTTTGACAGGGGGGGCGGGGGCATTCGAGCATGGGGCTAAATATGTATTTCTTTACAAAATATTATGGCGATTTATTATTTTATTATTTACCATAGTCCTAATAAACCCCAAGAAATGACATCTGACCACAAAAGATAACAGGATTTATTGAATGTGACAAACTGACATATTGAGCCCTATACACAAAGTATTATAAGCCTTCCCCCAGTAGGTAGATCACATTCAGTAGATCCTGTGATCTTCTGTGGCCAGATGTAATTTCCTGGGGTTTATTAGGACTATAGTAAATCACCATAAAATGTTGTAAAAAAATACATATTTAGGCCCATGCTCGAATGCCCCCCTGTCAAAAACAGCTAAAATCCCTAAAACGAAAGAAAGCAACAAATGAAAGAAAATTAACATTCATCTTTACTTTCTCTAATAACAACCTAAAACATGAACCTTGGTTGAAAAAAACTAAAGTTGTCCTTTAAGTCAGAAATGAGGACAGAACATCGCAGTTCTGATAAGAACCATGGACAGCGACGTAGAGTTAGAATATGGAGATAAGAGGTTTCTCCTCCAGACGGCAACGATACATTTCTGGCTGCAGACTGCTCTCAGTCTGAGTGCATTGCCCTGCCGCGCTGCAGAGCCTTCTGGCCTTGGAAAGGTTGTGTGCCAGAGGAAATTATGTCGCTAACTCGCTAACCGCTAGCCCTCTGACACCTCCGCCCAGCGCACTGAATGAGAACCAGAACCAGGGCTACGCTGCATCCAAAGTATAGCACACCGCCCGCCAGGACACGCACGCACGCACAGGTTTGTTAGTATACTTGTGAGGACATCAATATGTTAGGACAGCGATTTCAAGAATGCCATTTTGAAACGTATATGAGACTAAAGCCGAAAAATAAATTAAATGGTAAAACGGTGCATTTATAACGCGCCTTTCTTTATCCAAGGTGCTTGACGTAGATTGTGCATTACACATCCACCCATTCACACACACACACACACACCGATGGCGGGGGAAACCATGCAAGGCACCAAACTGCACATCGGGAGCAATTAGCGGTTCAGGAGTCTTGCTCAAGGACACTTGGACACTAACTGCATCAATATATGCATGAATATATTATTATTTCAGAACGAACGTTTTTAACTCAAAGCTGTGCTTCTCGGGGGGTCCCTGGAACAACATATTTTCAGATGGGGGTCGACGGCCAATTACATAATATTTTTCAGAAAACTGTCAGGACATTTTGCAGAATCGTCATCAGGTCTAAATGGGTTAACTCATTTTGGGGCGGGAACCCCTTTTGGTGTTAGCATTATGTTATGCTTTAGCTATTGAAAAATAGCAGACCTACAAGCTCATAGCGTGCCACCGAGTGGCGCGCTATGAGCTTGTAGGTCTGCTATTTTTGTTTAAATCGAAGAACGACTTGACATAGAAACATAGCTTTTTCAGAAAACTGATGTAGAAGAACATTTTTAGAATCTGATCTCAGGTCAGAATGTGTTAATATGATGTAGTGTATTGTGTATCATCATATTTCACCTGTGCTGTCAGGTGTGGTGGCGGTGGTGGGTGGCGGGCCGCGTCGCGCCCACAGGGACCAGGTGCGGTCGCGGGACACGGCCAGCAGGAGGCGTGCGTCGGGGGAGAAGGCCATCTGGGTGACGGTGAGGGTGTGGCAGGGCAGCGACTGCAGCTGGCGCCAGGAGGTGGCGCTCCAGAGCAGCAGCGACGCGTGCTCCGCTTTGGACGCCTGTAAGGATAATAATATTATTAACCCCATTCTGACCTGAGATCAGATTCATACGAGGTTTCCACTGGACACACACTGGTCTGATCAACCCATTCTGACCTGAGATCAGATTCTAAAAATGTCAGTCGTTCTTTTTCAAAAATAGCAGCAAGTTTAGTCTTTGGAATTAAACGTAGACCCAATGTCATGCGATTTTAGTCGACTAAATCTACAGTTGATTTAGTCGACTAAAATGTGTTTTGGTGGGCTAGGGGGAGTGGAGTCTATAGGGAGTCATAGGGAAGTGGTTCCCAAAAATGTTTAGCTCAGAAGTTGTCAAAAACCCAATTTGTGAAAATAGCCACTGTACTAACTGTAAGCTCACTCCAGACACAATTTGAAGTAAGTGAGAAATATTCTGCTATTATAATTAATATTTTTGTTTAACATGGTTTTCCTAGAGAGAAAAAACAAAAACAGGGGAAAGAAAGCCCAAAGTGAAGGGCTGGCCTGGAACGCACCTCACTGAGGAATTTCGGAACACATGAATATTCAAATGCATCAGGCCTGGCTGGCGTCTCGCCCACCACAGCTGTTCAAAGCAGAGTGCTTTCAACTCAGGTGATGGGAGAGGAGAGGAGAGGAGAGGAGAGGAGAGGAGAGGAGAGGAGAGGAGAGGAGAGGTCTGGCCGAGACATGCTGCTAAACATTCCAATTGAGATCACGGTTCAACAAGGCGCCACCATGCTTCAGAGCCGGAATCTCCGCCTGGTGTGAATTTAGTTGGCTCTCCGTAAAGAGACGATCCCCCTAACTAAGGATGGTGAGTGATTGTTCGGTTGAGTCTTGGGCACACAGAACAAGACAACACACACAACGTGCATGCATGCACGCACACACACACACACACACACACACACGGGCAGAACAATCGGGCAGAACAATATTATCTCCATATTTACTTTAATGTTTGTGTTCTCTGAACAAACATTATTTTGCCGTTGTCGATGAACGGAGAATTTACTTCATATGTTTCTGAGCAAATCGGCACATGTATGTCGGTGGGAACCCTTGGCCAAAAAAGGGACCACTATTCTTGATGATGATGTACGATGATTATAGCGCCCCTCACTTCACACAGGTGTGATTTCTTCTTCTTAAATGAACACGCTACTTGGAACTACATCGTCCCAGAAAAGCATCAAAAGTAGCAGATCCTCAAGCTCAAAACACGGAGCAATGCGTCACGCTTCGAAATTGTAAATCTGCTACTTTTACTATTATTTACAATTTAGGCATTTTGCAGACGCTCTTAATCCAGAGCGATTTACAGCAAGCAGGAATAAAAGACATCAAATACATAAATAATTGTCATCATGAATCATACGTATGCTAAGAACCAAACAGTGGAATATTCTATATAATGAACTATGCATTATACTATAGTGCTACTGTACAGTATATGTCTACATGAAATGCTAGTTCTGGACATCATGTCGTGACCAGAATAATACGAGACATTATGGGGAAAATAACAGAATGGGCAGGAACACAACAGATGATCTAGCTAGCGTCATCGTGCACAGGCTGTGTGTGTGTGTCTGTGTGTGATACAAGTGAAGTAGTTGATGGCATGTCAAGTGTACCAGCATGTGCTTGTAACGCAGATGAGAGTGATTCAACACATGTGCAGTACTGCACGTCAATACAATCATATCACCATAACAGCACCACTTCCCTCACAGAGAATGGAAGTGAACGGGTTTCAGTCGCACAACGTGTGACCCATATGCCCTTTACGCAGCCGTTTCATTTGCACGATAGGTTCGCAAGATTGGCGACAACACACCAGCCAGCGTATCATTTGAGGAAGTATATGAAAGATCTCAACCTCAAGCCCTATTAGCACTTGACCTAGATACTGTATATGATGACGACCAGGCAGACATACAGTACCGTGGTCATTTCTCTCGTGTTTTTGTCACTGGACTTTTTCCATGACCACAATGTTAGAAATGTAATTTTGATAGCATGCTATTTACTAGACGGATGCACACCCTTTTGTTTCAATATACAGATATTGTGTGTATATAGTATATTGCGTCTTAGACCGATGCTAGGTCATTGGTTTCCCTGTGAACCTAGTCTACTGTGGCACTACGCTGTCTCTCTGCATTTGATATACAGTAATGTGATTACAGTATAGCCTGCTTATTATCGTACGTTGCTCTGGATAAGAGTGTTCGGCTAAATGCCTACATTGTACAACATGAATGGCAGCTCTCCGCCTCCGGCGGAAGGGTTATGAAAACAGCACTCTGGTTGTTAACCCATTCTGACCGGGCACCCATTTTGGTGTTGGCATCATGTTATGCTTTACCTATTGAAAAATAGCAGATCTACAAGCTCATATCGCGCCACCGAGTGGCGCGATACGAGCTTGTAGGTCTGCTATTTTTGAAAAATTCGAAGAACGACTGACATTTTTAGAATCTGATCTCAGGTCAGAATGGGTTCATCAGACCAGTGTGTGTCCAGTGGAAACCTCGTATGAATCTGATCTCAGGTCAGAATGGGTTAAGTTCTGCACCTACTGTATTGACTATATGAGGAAGAAAATAAAAGAAAAACATGTGCAGGAGCAGGACTTAACCAATAACCACTTAAACGCCAGCCTGCGCAGAACATAGACGACAAGATCACAACACATCGCAACGTGACACTAAGGACTCCACCTGTATTGAGTTGTTGTGTTCAGGGTTAGTGTATAGCTAGCCTGGGTTCCACCTATGCTTTCTATGGCATAGGCAGCTCCCGGCGGGATCCGCCGGGAGAATCTAGACACAGCTGCGTGACATGAGACTGATTAATTAGACTAGAGCGACAGAGAGAGAGAGAGAGAGGAGTGTGTGTGTGTGTGTGTACATGTGTGCGTCAATTTAACAAAGGTGCAGACGATCAGGAATCAGCAGAGAGTGATCAACGTTTGCGCTACTCTATGCCAAATTGAAGTGGACTCAGACCCAGACTTTTTTTTTTTCCTCCCTGGAAAAAAAAATGTCTGGGTTTCCGAGGCTGGTGTATAGCAGGCTGGAATCCTCGCCATGCCTTGCTACGTTAAAGTAGCCGTGCGTAGCCAAGCCAGCCTTCAGTCTGCCTTGAACATTGCCCCTAGCAGGCCTTCGGGGTCTAGAGGGGTGGGCCCGCGCGGCGCTGGAGAATATTAGTTCACCGATCGAAAGTGTAAAGTGAGGGCTCAAGTGGTTTAAGAAGAAAAACCACACAGAGAGACAGTCTGAATCATAAGGTGTTCTGTGACCTTGATCACAGTCCTGTTATAACAGCAGGACTCTGGAAGGAGAAAACTTCCAACTAAGTTACTGTACGTGTGGCAGAGGAAGAGGTGTTAGAAGAGAGAGAGAGAGAGAGAGGGGGGGGGGGGGGAGGAGGAGGAGGGAGAAACATCTGGTGGAAGACAGGGAGTTGGACAGACCTAGCACGGTTTGATGGAGAGGACGAGAGGCTTGGCCAGGAAGTGGTGTGAAGGAAGGGAATTAAGGAGCCAGAGTTGTTTTACACCATCTAATCCATACTTAACTCATATTGGGATAGAATGTTCTGTGTACAGTTTATACTGGGGTTTCCCTCAACAATGGTTCGGTGCAGTGATGGTTACTTACAATGGGGGAACTTGTAACGTCACTTTCTGACAAAACAACATTAAGTTATTGTATTAAAACCCTTTTCACAGAACTGAGACAAAGGAAGGTGGAAGTGAAATCTCTATGCAGTGCAAAGCGTGTTTGCGTGCGTGCGTGC
>NC_137878.1:36920974-37003474 GCF_963924005.1 Protomyctophum bolini | reverse complement strand
TTGGAGGGGAAGGACAGAACAGGCTGATAACTATAGTTTGTCTTTCTGTCTGGCTGTGTGTGTTCTGTCTGTGTTCTCTTCGTCTCATCGTATGAGAGCACCCGGGAACAGAGAGAGAGATCCGTTGGCCGTCGTCAGGGCAGAAGCCTCTTATCTCCACATTCTAACTTTGTTGTGTTTTGACTTGATCGTACTCCAGCGTCACATGAAAGCATCACATGTAGCAGATACTGTACCACAAGCTCGTTTGGAGCTTTTGATGCTTTTAACACATTTAGACCTGACGACGCATCTGTGTCGCCCTCAGCTTTTAACCACTTTAACCATGATTGTATACCGTAGCCGTTGAAAAATAGCAAATCTACAAGCTCGTAGCACGGCACTCTGTGCCACGCTACGAGCTTGCAGATCTGATTTTTCTTTTATCGTGAAAATGTATGCAAATCTTTTCATATATATACTCTTTCACAGCAAACGTTTTTAACTCAAGTCTTTGCTTCTGGAACAAGATATTTTCAGATGGCGGTCTGCGGCAGAATACATATCATTCTGGGGCTCCTTGACATGAAATAGTTTGAGAACCACTGATGTAGAAACATAGGGTTTCTACAGAAAACGGTTTGGATTTAGATGACATTTTGTATAGAATCTGTTCTATTTGAATTCTGAAAAGTGACAGTTTGTGGACATATGAGGTTTCCACCCCGACAGGGACGATAGACACTCGAGTGCACAGCGTGTGAGTATAGGCACTGCAGGGAGCAGGGAGTTGGAAACACACAGCGTGTGAGTATAGGCACTGCAGGGAGCAGGGAGTTGGAAACATGAGTAAAGGCTGGGCGGTAAAAACAAACTAAAGTAAAGCTTGTCTTTTAGGTAAGCTCTGGGACATGAACTGTGATCCATGTTCAGTTTTTTAAATGGTTTTAAATGGTTTTTATTCTATAAATCTTTTTATGGATCCCTGTAGTTTTTAGGACTTATTTATACTTAGTATTGTCTTGCACTGATAATTTATTATTGTATGAGCCTGTGCTGTCTTTTAACTAGGAGAAACGTAATTTCGTTTTTTTCTGCTGCTACAGTTGGAAATTATGACAAAATAAAGCAATCTTGAATCAATCTTGAATGAACTGCGTTACCGTACCGTCATTATTTAAGCTCTGGGACATGAACTGCGTTAATCGTACCGTCATTATTTATTGATATATTTTGGCTTTGAGCCAGACCAGACGACGTGGGGCAGGCGGACGGATCCGGATGAGGTAATATGCCGCATTCGGAGTGCATGCAGCAAACCGCCATGATAGATTGGATTTTGTTTTTTTTCACTGTGCTATTAAACATTCCATACCGCCACAGCCTAAGGCTTAGGTTGTCCTTTGCATTGCCTGCTTCAAATTGCTTATTTGATTCACTTTGATTCCTTTTTTCTTCGTTTTTAATCAATCTTTCTCCCCAATTTAGTCATTATGCCAATTGATTCCTCCCCCCACACACACGTTGCTGTGCGTCGTCACTGCTGACTCACACCTGCCAATGAAGACGTAGTAGAGCCTTCTTCCTACTGCACACGCACGCCACTTTGGAAAGAACATGGGCCCCTTCCCCACTTCCTTCACAGGTGTTACCGATGATGACACTAATACGAAGGCTCTGTTCCAATCTGGTCAAACAGAGTCGGGGTGCTGCTAGCTAGTGAGCATGTTGGCTCACTGGGAAACACTCTGCGACATCAGTGGGTCTCAAAGTGTCTCTGAGTCCTTTCCAAATGGAGCCTTAATTAGTATCATCAGTAACACCTGTGAAGGAAGTAGGGAAGCGGCCCCGGAAGTCGGAATTGGGAGTTCTTTCTGTGTGCATATAGAGCCCATTGTGTCCCTGCTGACGCTCCACAAAGCCAGATGCACCGCGGTGGGCAGGGACTTTATCACTGCAGAATAACAGTGTGTGTGTGTGTGTGTGTGTGTGTGTGTGTGTGTGTGTGTGTGTGTGTGTGTGTGTGTGTGTGTGTGCATGTGCGTGTGCGTGTGTGCGTGTGCGTGTTGTCAAGGAAATGTGGAATGCTTGTACATTTAAGGACGTCATAAACCAAGCCATGAGAAGCTGTTTTCTGTGACCTGTGACATGTGTGGTCTGGAGGTCTCTGATGTCATGTGTACAAGACCCACCCACCCCTGGGGTGGGGGGTAATAATGTATTTAAGCTGAAACCTGACTGAGATGTGTTGAGTCAGTACGGTGTTCCATTGTAAACGCTTCACTGCTGTCTCCGTATTCGAATACATTCTATTCCAATACTCTGAAACTCTGAATTGTGTCTGTCTCATTATTGATGTTTCAACTATGTTAAGTGCTCACCGGCAGATTTCTATAACAGTGTGCGTGTGTGTGTGTGTGTCACAGTACCAGTAAGGTTCAGAGGGTGGAAGTAGGACTCTTGGTACTGGTCAGACACGCTGCTGAATTGCTCCTCGTCGGTCTTGGGCTTCGGAGCGAGGTCACCTGCAACGTGAAACACTACATTACTGATGGATAAGGTGTCTAACAAGCATAAACATTTTTTTTTGTCTAGATTTAGTACTGTATTTAGAGCTAAGAATTACAGGGTGGTAATTAAACTACTTCTCCAGAGTGGGTGGCATAACACCGGAGGGAGCTTGTTCCCCCAAAACGTGGCTCTAACAAAAGATATTCTACTACAGGTATGCTTCCACCAAATTCAAGATCTTGACTCCCTAGGCAAACTCTAAACTAACCTAAACGAAAATATTATTCATTCAGGACGGGAACCCCTTTTGGCGTTTTAAGCATTGTGTCATACTTTAGCTATTGAAAAATAGCAGATCTACAAGCTCATAGCGCCTACGAGTTTTGAAAAATCGTTTTTCGTAATGCTCTTTACAATTCGTATATATTATTTCAGAGCGAAATCTTTGCTTCTGGTGAGGTCCCTTGAACTACATATTTTCAGATGGGGGTCGGCGGCCAAATACAGATAATTCTGGGGGTCCTTGACATGAAAAAGGTTGAGAACGACTGACATAGAAACATAGGTTTTTTTCAGAAAACTGTTAGGATTTAGAAGACAAATGGGTTAACTCCTTCAACACCTTGGTAGGAGTACTACTAGCCCTCTGATACGCATTGGTGTTTCCGTTGGGAATTATTTAATGCAAATGCAAAAAGGTGAAAGGGAAGTGGAGAGAGGGGCGACATATCTGCTTAATTCTCTCCACACCGCCGTCCCTTCCTTCCCGTGTACAGACTGCTAGGTGGAAGCTGTGGTGAAACCGTGTGAGAGCCAAGCAGCGTGTGTATATATATATGTCTCAGGAGAGCAGGTAAATGGGCCAAAGTGGGCCCTGTGACCACAGACTGCTATTCCCAACAGCAGGGCTGAAAGAAAACCAACTATAACACCTCTGTTCTGTTCACCTTGAAACACAGCCTTGTTGGAGAGACCCAGGGCTGGAGTACTGGCTCCCTCTGGAAGGTCTGCAGTGTCCTGGGAATGAGCACGCACGCACGCACGCACACACACACACGCACACACGCACGCACACACACACGCACGCACACACACACACACACGCACACACACACGCGACACACACACACACACACACGTACACACACACATTAAGTAACCACAGAGGAGAACATTTTAACTTGACTGGGCTAAATGGTCCTCGAAGAGCACGGTTCGATTTGTGAAAAGCAAACGACAGCAAAACCGGCAGCGGGGAGACATTTTCTTAACCACTTTGAGCCTTAATAGACCACTAAGGAATGGGTCTTTTTTTATTTTTTAAAGTTAGAAACGGACAAATCTTTTCACACATCGTGACAAATCTTTAAATGTTTTGTTTTTGTCAATTTGACCAAAATAAGGTTAATGGATGACTACAAATAATTGGTCCTCACTAATGCTCTTCTAAAATGGTATCTAATAGGAGGGTGGTGGACACAGAAACCCGCCTACCAGTGACATCATTGTTAGGCAGTTGTTTTTTCCTTCAATTTTGTATTTTGTATTATTTTTACATGCAAACGTACATATCCAACATATCAGACATGTCGACATTTCCCCCGAAAGGAAATGCATGTATTTAATTCCGTCTTCCCAGAAGCAGTGGTAAAACACATATCCCAAGGAAATCAATGACCAGGGGATGGAATATCAAAAGCAGAGGCATATATTGCAGAGGCATAAATGAACCCGCTATGGGTCCATTTGGTTCCATCTGTACACTCATGAGTTACAGATCTAAAAGGGAACCACGTCAAGTAACCCAGGGGAACACTGGACCTCACTTTGAGAAACACTACAATAATATAATAGGTATGCAATACTGTACGATTGCATTTATTCATTTATTATGTATTATATTGAAGGCCAACATTCTTTATAATGTTTTGTAGTTGGGAAATTGTTAACATCCTAAAAATGATGCCAACCCTATAGCCACCCATCCCCCACCTTCCTGCTCAGTATTGTGAGCAGGTATTTAACGAGGCCGCTCCACTCACGTCGGACGCCAGCAGCTCCTTCAGAGACGTGCCGGAGATGTTGGCGAAGTTCTCCACGAAGTTGCGCGGCGCCCGGAAGGCTCGCAGGACCTTCTCGTCGGCGCCGGACACGAACTGGAACCTCCCCACCATGGTCAGACACTGCAGGTCGTAGCCGTGGATCTGAGGCCGCGAGATCTCATGCCAGGTTCTCTGCAAGAGAAACAGTGTGAAGTCTATTAATTAACCCATTCTGACCTGAGATCAGATTCTAAACATGTCCGTCGTTCTTCGATTTTTCAAAAATAGCAGACCTACAAGCTCGTAGCGCGCTATGAGCTTGAACCGAACGCAGAAAACACAGACAACGATAGGCTGTGAAAGGGGAGGCTGTTCCACAGCCTATATGTTAAAAATATTATTGAGAAGACATACTTCTCCTCTCTGGCCTTTGAGCACATACAGTATACCAGCACCCCATGCCAGTGGTGTGTTGCTTTTTTAGTTTCAATTTCATTCCCTTTTGTTTTCTACCGTGCACTTTATTGTGTTGTGTTTTTATGTGTTTTATTCTGTTGCCCTGTGCAGCACTTCGGTTGGCTTATGTGATTTAAAAATCAACTTTGAGTTCAGTCGAGCATACAGGTACAGGTCATACTTATTCAATGAGTCCAAATCTTAGGATATACTTTTGTATGTATAACATGATCTCTAGTGACCCTATTCTGGCCATATCATAGGCAAACATTTGGCAAAAACATGTGTTAACATCACAAATAGCTGCAACAAACTACAATTAAAATACAAAGCACCTGTGAACATACATACTTCTATGTATGGAGAAGATGGGACAATACATAAAAGACTAGTTAGAATGGAATTACAGTGGCAAACAGTCCAGTGAGAAAAAAGCGTTTCAGTTCCCTATCGAAAACAGCCGCGCTATGAGAATGAAACAAAAACCAGGAACTGATGCTGACCCGAAACAAAAAAAGGAACTTATAAAACTGAAAACAACCACCTTCGTTTCACATACACAGTCTGCATTCCAACATCGAGTCGACATGTCGTTCCTGCTCCTGCTCCTGTTGACTCTCGCCTCTCGTTGCGACGGAGAAACCCCCGCCGCCATGAAGCTCGTCCTAACCGACAAGGCGCTTCGGTACGGCACGCGGATCGGAGCAGACGTGTTGTGTCAGAGGATCCAGGCGGCGGACATCCCACAGCAGCGGGGGAGCATCAGCCTCAGCGTGTTCGGAGACGTGCACTACGTCCTCGACTGGATGAGCGTCGTCCGGTGCGAGCTGCCCGAACCCTCCGTGCAGTTCGACGAAGAAAACGCGGGACTCAAGATGGCGGTGGACGACCTGGCCGTCACGGTGTCGGGGAACTGGCGGATGAGCTACGGGTTCATCCACGACGGCGGGACGTTCACCGTGAAGCTGTGGGACGTCTACGTGAGCACCGGGGTGACGTTGGGGAGCGACGGCGAGGGGCACGCCACCGTGGACGGCACCTTCTGCTACGGGGGCGTCGGGGGCTTGGACATAGACCTGGAGGGCGGCGCCAGCTGGCTGTACCAGCCATTCGTGAGCGAATATCAGGACGCCATCAAATCCAAAATGGAAGAGCGGATCTGTCCGGGGTTCCGGCAGGCCGTTCAGGACGTGCAGAGACGGCTGGCTGCGATGAGCCTTTCCGTGGGGGTGGGCCCCGGCGTGGCCGTGGAGGTCCCGCTCACCTCGGCACCTCGAGTGCAGAGTACCCGCCTCGGGCTGGACTGGAAGGGGGAGTTCTACCACGTTCAGAACCACACGGAACCACCGTTCCACGCCGAGCCTTTCACACTGACCCCACAGAGCGACTACATGCTGCAATTTGGCTTCTCCGAGTTTGCCGCGAACTCCGCCTCCTACGTCTACTCCTCCTCCTACATCGGAGCTCAGATCAACGACAGCATGATCCCGAAGGCTTCTCCCGTGCGCCTCAACACCACTTCCTTTGGCATGTTCGTCCCTCAGCTGCCCAAGATGTTTCCCAACATGCTCATGGAACTGCAGGTGGACGCCAGAGAGGTTCCCATGTTCAGCTTCGTCTCCGACTTGGTGGAACTAGACGTCTTGGCCGTGGTCAAGGCCTTTGCCGTCTGTCCCAACACAACCCTGGCTCCTCTGTTCAAACTCAGCGTCGACGCCGACTTCGGCCTCAAAGTCTTCTTCTCCCAGGGGAAGGTGAAGGGCTCTGCGAGCATGAGCAACTTCACCATGGCACTGCTGTCCAGTGAGGTGGGGGATTTCCAGGTGTCTCGACTGGAGAGTGTTGCAAAGATGGCGTTGAAGATGGTGGTGTTACCTAAAGTGAACGCCATGCTGTCCCAGGGTATGGACATTCCCAGCCTCCACAGCATCCAACTGGTGAACCCTGTGGTGCTGGTGAAGGAGGGGTTTGTGGTCATCGCTTCTGATGTTACAATCTAATGCATTCACCACAGTGACCTGTGTGTGTGTGTGTGTGTGTGTGTGTGTGTGTGTGTGTGTGTGTGTGTGTGTGTGTGTGTGTGTGTGTGTTTGGGGGGGGACATGAAATTATGTTTCTTTATTTAGATGTATTAAAATTGATGTTTAATCCACTGATTATACTCACAATCAGAGGATTGACAACTGAACACATGTGAATGAGGTTGATTTCGTAATGCAAACAGTAGCTCAGTTGAGTTAGTATCTAAGTGTCCTTGAGCAAGGCACTGAACCCATAACTTGCGTGCGTGCGTGCATGAGTGCGTGCGCGTGCCAGCTGACAGGGTGAATTTAAAGTGCATTCTAAAGTACTTTGGATACAAATGCTATAAAAATGCACCATTTACCATTTCACATAAATGCACCATTTACCATTTCACATAAATGCACCATTTAGCGTAATGTCGCTGCCCTTCTGGACTCCGTTGAAAGTGGAACTTACAGGGAAAGTGACAAACATCTCCATATTGGGTCTCATCTCATCCCTTACTGAAGGGGACACGGTGTAAGCGTGATACTGACACTCATAGTAAAACCATCCAAAATATATGTTTTTTAAATGAATAACAAAACGTTTTGAGCAATATCTTTTCAACGGGGATGTGTTATAATGAACTTGACTATTATATGAATAACAGTTACACTGAATGTATGGTACTGTATGAATCAATGTACTAGTATGCTTTATCAATCACTGTAGTACTCGCAATAAAGCATTCATTGTTAATGTCCATGCACACTTGTATCATGTTGTGTAAAATAAACCTCTCTCTCTCTCTCTCTCTCTCTCTCTCTCAAATTTCAACTTGCTATTTTTTTATTATCGTATTGCTTTTAATTCTTATCTGTTGTTTTTCTATTCTTAATAATGTCGTTGGAGTACTTAGAAAAGCGCTATTTAAAATCCAGATATTGTTATTTCAAAGCACAGTATAGCACTTATTGTGCATCTGAGCCAAAGCCAATACAGTGGGTTAAATATAGAACAACACGAGGGGGGCTCGCCTCGCACTCACTTTAACCCATTTTGGGCCGAAACCCCTTTTGGTGTTTTAAGCATTGTGTTCTACCTTAGCTATTGAAAAATAGCAAATCTACAAGCTTATAGCGCGCCACCGAGTGGCGCGCTATAAGCTTGTAGATATGCTATTTTTAAAAAGTCGTGAAAATGTGGCGCAAATCTTTGAATATATATATTTCAGAGCGAACATTTTTAACTCAAATATTTGCTTCTGGGGGGTCCCTGGAACTACATATTTTGAGATGGGGGGGGTCCGTGGCCCAATAGAGATAATTCTGGGGGTCCTTGACATGAAAAAGGTTGAGCACCACTGACATATAAACATGGGTTTTTCAGAAAGGATTTAAAAGCCTTTTTTTATCGACCTCAGCCCAAAATGGGTTAAAAGCTCCAATTTGATTCAAAGTCACAGCAACAATATGCTGCTGTGCTGTGAATAAAATTGGAGCTTTCAAAGTGGGTCGCGACTCGAGCCCCCTTCATGTCCTGTCGTTCTGTTTTTACAGTTTGACACAGCACCGAGAAACGGAGGATGTGTGGGTTTTTTTAGAACAAACCTGGCGGCCTGCATGTCACGCTTAAAAAATATATAGAAAAAATGCAAATTATGGAATAATAATAACAGCCTATAAAACATTAGTGATAAGCCTTTCTTAAAAACCACATGCAATGCATATTAAATCAGGATGGGATAATTAAACCCAGAGTCCCTCAAGCTGGGAAACACGTTTCAGCAAGTTTTATGTTTTATGCATTCACACACACAAACACACACACACACACACACACACACACACACACACACACACACACACACACACACACACACACACACACACACACACACACACACACACACACACACACACACACACACACACACACACACACACACACACACACACACACACACACACACACACACACACACACACACACACACACACACACACACACCCACACACCCAAAATGTTTGTATAAAAATGAAATGTTGACACATGAAGAATATTTAAGAGAATATTCATATTGGTTTCTGGATGGATTTTTAGTACACACACACACACACACAGATCCAGTTTAGCTTTTTTTCGTGCAAAACTATTGCTTGCAATGGATTCAGTGTCATGAAACTCCCCTAGTTTGACACATCACTTAAAGCATAATGACATTTTGAGAATGTTGCCTTATATACTGTAGGTAGCCCAACTTTCGGGAGCTGTCACAAAGTTTCCCAAGGGAAACAAATTGGAACAAATTGATAGGTGATAGTAGACACCTTTATGAACACATTTGTGAAGAAAGCTAGTGGTAATTCTTTTTTTTTCCAGATTCGCCACACATTTCGCAAGTTTCACGTATTATTATTTGGGTTGTTGACAGACTGTGCTTTAAAAATATATATATATATCGCAGGATTTTGTAACCCATTTTTCACCCGTGTCAATTATCTAATGTAATCCTGGGCTCTATACACACCCTCCGCCAACCTGGGGAGAGCAACGGACTGCTCCTTCATGCATGAGTGTCCAAGTTGCTCCTTTTACACCTGACAGGGGGGAGTTTCCCTGGTTGGACGTATATAGCGCGTGGAAGGAAGACGTTATTCCAACCAGTTCCTTTCCCCTCCATCAGGCGCCCCGGCTGGCCAGGGGGAGGCAGTTTAGACACCAGGATTGATGACAGACTGTGCTTAACCCATTCTGACCGGGAACCCGTTTTGGTGTTAGCATCATGTTATGCTTTAGCTATTGAAAAATAGCAGATCTACAAGCTCACCGAGTGGCGCGCTACGAGCTTGTAGGTCTGCTATTTTTGAAAAATCGAAGAGCGACTGACATTTTTAGAATCTGATCTCAGGTCAGAATGGGTTCATCAGACCAGTGTGTGTCCAGTGGAAAACCTCGTATGAATCTGATCTCAGGTCAGAATGGGTTAATGACAGTCTGATCACATCCACAACCAAATCACAAGTCAACTCACGTGGCATATTATATTCCCGTGCAGCAATTGTTGAGTAAATAAATGTCCCCACGTTATCCTGACAAACCAAGCAAACAAACAAACAGTCAGAGTGACTTGATTTTGGAAGAAGCCGACAGACAATACCGAATGCTGTCCAGCCAGTGAGCTGGGTTGGGATGCACTCTGTGTTGATTTTTAGAGCAAATTTTGACTTTAGTTTTAATAATGAATTGCATTTTTATAGCGCTTTTCCAAGTGCTCAAAGCGCTTTACAATGGTTCATTCATTCATACATTGGGAGGTGAAGCGGCGAACAGTCGACGCCAGCGTCCTCACTTCCCAATGTTTTAGTCATAGTCTCTTGATATGAATAGTTTTAATATAGATCTAGTCACATTTTAGTCACCTGGAATGTTTTAGTGTTAGTCTGTAGACGACTAAATAGCATAAGATGTTAGCCGACTAAATCTGCACTTTATTTAGTTATTATTTGTATTAGCGCGGCACCGAGTGCCGTGCTAAGAGCTTGTAGATCTGCTATTTTTGAAAAATCGTGAAAATGTGGCGCACATCTTTGAATATATATATTCTTTGCTTCAGCTAGGGAGGGTCCAGGTGGGGGTCGGCGGCCAAATACAGATAATTCCGGGGGTCCTTGACATTTAAAAAGGTTGAGCACCACTGACATATTAACAGGTTTATCAGAAAACTGTCAGGATTTAGAAGACATTTTTACAATCTGTTCTCAGTACAGGTCTAAATGGGTTAAGTAACAAATGTGAGTATTTTTTTAGTACCTGCGTGCCGTCGCCCGTCCTCCAGGGAGTGAACAGTCTGGTGGTCTGGTCTGAGCCCACGCTGATCAGGAAGTCCCCCTCGGGGTCCCAGCTCAGGTCCTGGACCGCGTTGAAGTGGCCCGATATCACCACCCCTGGACTCCACTCCCCCTAAAGGATGACATCACAAGGGGCAGTTGAAGTGACCTGATATCACCACCCCTGGACTCCACTCCCCCTAAAGGATGACATCACAAGGGGCAGTTGAAGTGACCTGATATCACCACCCCTGGACTCCACTCCCCCTATAGGATGACATCACAAGGGGCAGTTGAAGTGACCTGATGACATCACAAGGGGCAGTTGAAGTGTCACTTTCATGACTCGCTGGTTATCAAAAAGAGGTCCTTGGGAGCGGTTCCAGCGGGTCCCAACCAGAGAATGTAGTTAACATGGTGTCACAATCATTTTAACCTGGGCGGGAACCCCTTTTGGTGTTTTAAGCGTTACGTTAAATTTAAGCTATTGAAAAATAGCACATCTACAAGCTCTTGTAGGTCTGCTATTAAGCTCTTGTAGGTCTGGTAAGAACTTGTAGGTCTGCTATTTTTGAAAAATCGTTAAAATGTGCCTCAAATCTTTCCGAAAATTGTCATTAATTTATTTATTAATTTATTTAATTTCGACGTCAGGCCTGAATGGGTTAAGCACATTATCCATTTATACGGATATTAAATCTACAAGCTCACAGAGTAGTCACTGTGCCGCGCTAGCTGGGAGTTTATATATCGTGTTTATATTATGATGTTTGTAAAATATGGCATAATCTTTACATAGATCTTCTCTTCTGGGGGTCCATTACATGGCACAAACTATTTTCAAATGGGGGTCCGCAGGCAAATACAAATCAATTTGGGGGGACCATGACATGAAAAGGTTGGAGAACCAGTTCCATAACTTGACGCATAACAATACATCATTTGCATGGAGATGGTCATGCTCGATTAGTAGGGGGCGCAGAAATGGCTTCCGAAATGACATCCAGCATCACACTGTATATTGTGATCAAACGGTTACATTTTGCATTTTTTGGGGGGTATTTGCATTTGTCTACACTCATAGTTATGAGGGTCCCTGCCTTATTCTATTTTTTATATATATAATATATTATATGTATTTTTATATTTTTTACTTTTATGCCTTATATGCTTTTATGCCTTTATTGAAAGGGCAGTAGGCTGACAGGACAAACAACACTGCTGACTGTGCAAACAACCCGAACCCTCAGAACAAAAGGTGACCGTGCCTTTGCTGTGGCAGCCCCTGAGCTGTGGAACAACCTCCCCCTATTTATTACTAAAAACGCACCTTTTTTCCTTGACTTTCAATGTTATATTATGTTTTTCTATGCTCTGCTTGATGTATTTGTATTTTGCTTTAATTTATTTTGTTGTGAAGCACCTTGGTTGTGTTATAATGTGCTATATAAATAAAGTCTGATTCGATACGCAGAAAAGGCTGTCGGGATCGGACTCGAACCTGCGACGCGCTGTCAGGCTACACTGAGCCTAGGTGACCGGACCTCTACACCAAAGGTCCAGGGCCTAATGGTTTATCTTACTGGGGGTCTGTCAAGGAAATGTGGAATACCTAAGTTGTACATTTAAGGATCATAAACCAAACCATGAGAAGCTGTTTTCTGTGACCTGTGACTTGTGTGGTCTGGAGGGGTCTTCTGATGTCATGTGTTAAGACCCACCTACCCCTGGGGGGTGGTGGGTAATAATGTATTAAGCTGAAGCCTGACTGAGATGTGTTGAGTCAGTACGGTGTTCCATTGCAACGCTTCACTACTGTCTCCGTATTCGAATACATTCTATTCCAATACTCTGAAACTCTGAATTGTGTCTGTCTCATTATTGTTGTTTCAACTGTGTTATAAGTGCTCACCGACAGATTTCTATAACAGGTCCTTGAAATGGGAAAACACGGGTTAAGAATGACTGGTTTAGATTAATTAGTTCAGACTATTATCAGTAAGAACCTGTTAAATCATGATCCATGACACAATATTTTCTGTACAGCAATGTGTTAACATTGCGTTGGAAAAAGTACTATATAGTGGATTGGATTGGGAAAAAAATAACAAAATAAACGAATAAACTAAACTAAAATGAACTAAATTAAACCAGTTAAAATAAGGTAATTTTAACTGTTCCAACTTTCTCTCCTAACAAAACATTCCCTTCAAACGATTCTCTTTAAATAGATGTTCTCTTCATTTCTAGAGGGACGTCCACCACAGCCAAACAACGTTGTTCTACAACACTGTATACAACAATAATAGTAATAACCTTTACCTCAACCCAGCTCATTTACATCATTTGATATAGCAAAGTAATATGTCTGCTGCACATGCAGTACACGAGTGGTGTTATTAAGTCATGTTCATAAAAGAAAAGAAATTCAGATTTACAATGATTCTAACCCACCCTCTTCGATTTTAAATAAGATATTTTTTTAAATAGTTCACCTAATGATCACTGTTGCTGTTTTTATGTGAATGCATTTTATATAGTATTTGAATGCATCTGTGTATTTTAGTTTTATTGATGTAACTGTGCCAAAGACACATTTCATTTTATGTAAATCTGATGGACAATAAAGTTTTCTTTATCTTTATTGAGGTGATTGGCTGGTTTCTTCAGGAGACCACAAGACAATTTACACTTTAGGCATTTAGCAGACGCTCTTAATCCAGAGCGATTTACTGTATACATTAAGCACAAGGGGAGTTAAATGCAAATTCCCATCGAAAAGGAGGTGTCATTGTAAAAAATGTGACTTTTATCAGTTGCTGGCCATCCCTAGATAGATAGTAGCGGTGTGGACATTGATGGAAGCAAAAGAAAATATCACAACTGAAACGTATTTGCATGACCAAGTCCTCCTTTCCTTAACCCATTCTGACCTGAGATCAGATTCATACGAGGTTTCCACTGGACACACACTGGTCTGATTAACCCATTCTGACCTGAGATCAGATTCTAAAAATGTCAGTCGTTCTTCGATTTTTTCAAAAATAGCAGACCTACAAGCTCGTAGCGCGCCACTCGGTGGCGCGCTATGAGCTTGTAGATCTGCTATTTTTCAATAGCTAAAGCATAACATGATGCCAAACACCAAAATGGGTTCCCGGTCAGAATGGGTTAATGTGCGATTTGTGAAACAGTGTGACACACACACACACACACACACACACACACGGTTTCAGCCATATCATTCCTGCTGTTCCACAACAGGAGGCCTATACCCATGGTCGTAGCATGCAGATTAAGCCACCATGCATGTCTAAGTACAAACAGCTTGTACGGTGACACCGCGGAAGGCTCATTAAATGTTCCCCCTGCATGTGAACGGTGCGCATCAATCTCACAGGTGTGTGAACTAGAAATAGCTCAGGTTGCTTTAACCCATTTAGGCCTGACGTCAACAAAAAAAAAAGAAAAAAAAGTCTTCTAAATCCTGACATGTCAGTCATTCTCAAACATTTTCATGTCAAGGACCCTCAGAATTATACGTAATTGGCCGCCGACCCCCATCTGAAAATATGTTATTCCAGGGACCCCCACCCAGAAGCAAAGATTTGAGTTAAAACGTTCTCTCTGAAAGAATATATATATAAGATTTGCGCCCCTTTCTCACAATTTCTAAATTTCTAAATTTCTAAAAATAGCAGACCTACAAGCTCGTAGCGCGGCACCGAGTGCCGCGCTACGAGCTTGTAGGTAGAAATTGTAGAAAAATTGTAGAAATTTAGAAATTGTAGATCTGCTATTTTTCAATAGCTAAAGTATACCATAACGCGTCAAACACCAAACGAGGTTCCCGCCCAGAATGGATTAATTAGGAATTACATTTTCGTCCATTAACTAATCCCTTTGAAAGCTAGCGGGAAGCCGCCGCCGCGCCGAGCTCCGTATCTCGTCTTCAAAGGGAAGTGTAATTGGAACGGAACCGTCCGTGAACCCGGGCCGTGACCTCACACCTCCACGCCGCGTCTCCCGGGGAACGCCAGGCGCGGTTATAGTCACGGTGACTGACAGACAGTCAGGGGAGGTGGTGGGACTAATTAGACAAAAAAATCACCGTTATCTATGGCTCTCCATCTTCTCAGACACGCACACACGCACGCCGTCGCACGCATGCAGCCACGTACGCGCACACACACACACACACACACAGTGGATCAGGTGTAGAGTGGCCGGATGGGAACCCCAAGGTTCCCAGTTCGAACCCGCAGGCTCCCCCAGAGTTAGTGTCGAAGTGTCCTTGAGCAAGACACTGAACCCCTAATTGCTCCCAATGTTTTCTGTTTTCATGCCTTGCATGGTTTCCACCCGCCATCGGTGTGTGAATGTGTGTGTGTGTATGTGTGTGTGTGTGTGAATGGGTGAATGTAATGCACAATCTATGTAAAATACTTGGATAAAGGCGCCATTTACACACCACCATTTACACACACAGGTTAGCCTAAGAACTACTCCTACAGCAGATATAGTCATAGCTGATAGCTGCTACCTTTAACCCATTCTGACCTGAGATCAGATTCATACGAGGTTTCCACTGGACACACACTGGTCTGATGAACCCATTCTGACCTGAGATCAGATTTAAAAAACGTCAGTCGTTCTTAGATTTTTCATTAATAGCAGACCTACAAGCTCATAGCGCGCCACTCGGTGGCGCGCTATGAGCTTGTAGATCTGCTATTTTTCAATAGCTAAAGCATAACATGATGCCAACACCAAAATGGGTTCCCGGTCAGAATGGGTTAAAGGCGCAGTGAAACGGAAATGGAGAACAACATGAAAATGGTGTTTCCACATGAAACACCGGTCTGAAGTTTCTGAACCAATCAGAGTGTCGCATCCCTTCAGGCGATGGGACGGTAGCTAGGGACGGTGGCTAATGCTATGCGCAACAGCGTGGTGTTGTTTGTTTATAAATCAGGCGGTCGCCCAGCACAACCAGTTTACTGTTATGTGGCTTATTTCTACCCTATAATGTTTTCAGAAACATATTTTAGCGTGATGATTAAGTTGAAACCGAGTAATACACTGTCTGAATGTTATCTTGAATGGAAATAAAAACGGAGAAATCTGTAATCAGAAGCAGCTGTGTTGCATGGATGCGCAGACATGGGGAATTAAACATGTGAGCTTCATTTTTATTGGCTTTTATCGATGTGTACCTGTACACGTCATCACGCAGCACGTTTTCGTTTTAATAAATAAATAATACAATCGTTTTTATGGACCTTTGATATAAAAACACACAGAAATGAGAATTTTCCCATTGTTTTGGCATCCATTGTTAGGTATGCCCATATGATGACCACGGATATGGTCTAAAAGTGTGAAAAACTTATTTTTCATTTCACTGCGCCTTTAAACACATTTTTAGATCCGAGGCTTTGCATGTATACTTTTTCAATAGTTTTGAGAAGACATTCTGCTGTGTGTCCCAAAGTGACTGCAAACGATTGCTGCCATTTGTTTCAAAAAGCTTAATACCCTGTAAATATATAATGTTTATATATATGTTTAGCTCTGTTTACACAATGACGTACCCCCTCCAACTGTATTATACTTTCCTCATTTTAAAACAGTTTGTATTATATTTTGACTCTTGCTTTGGCAATGTAAAACGTACGTTTTAATTAGGCCTAAGGCCGATTCTAAAAACGCCTTCTAAAGCCTGACCTAAGTTTTCTGAAAAACTTCAAATATTTATATAGCAGCATACTTTTTTTTTGTATTTTTTTAATACTGTACATACTGTACAGAACCCAAAAATGGGTTCCCGGCCTGAGGGGGTAAAACACCAAAAGGGGTTCCCGCCCAGAATGGGTTAAGTGACAACACACAAATGTGTGTGTGTGTGTGGGGAGAAATCAATTGGCAAAAAATATAATATAATAATAATAATAATAATAATAATACAAAAATAAATGGAAGGCCCTCATCACTCACCTGTTTGAGGTACCAGAGGTGCAGCGCTCTGTGGAAGGCCCTCATCACTCACCTGTTTGAGGTACCAGAGGTGCAGCGCTCCGTGGAAGGCCCTCATCACTCACCTGTTTGAGGCACCAGAGGTGCAGCGCTCCGTGGAAGGCCCTCATCACTCACCTGTTTGAGGCACCAGAGGTGCAGCGCTCCATGGAAGGCCCTCATCACTCACCTGTTTGAGGTACCAGAGGTGCAGCGCTCCGTGGAAGGCCCTCATCACTCACCTGTTTGAGGCACCAGAGGTGCAGCGCTCCGTGGAAGGCCCTCATCACTCACCTGGTTGAGGCACCAGAGGTGTAGATGCTCCATGGAAGGCCCTCATCACTCACCTGGTTGAGGCACCAGAGGTGCAGCGCTCCGTGGAAGGCGTGTGCCACCATCATGGAGCCGTCGGGACTCATCTGACAGCCGTAGAAACCCAGAGTGTTCCCGCCAACCTCCCCTACGCGCACCTGGAGGGAGAATAAAGATACAATTAAATCTCACGACTGATGATGAAATGTAGTGTTTTAGATAACTATCATACTAAACCTATGGTGTTGCTATTATACAAACTGCCAAACTTTGCGTTTGTGACAATCTGTGTTTATGGATTGGACGATGCTTCTAAACATGTATTATATTGCTAGTTTGACCACTTCAAAATACTCTTTCATCTTACTATAACCAAATGACAGAAAATATGAGATCCACAAGCTCATGTCCGGTGCACGACATGCTTTCATAGAGCACACGCTGCCTTCTATAGTCTAGAATCTAAATTGTTGCGTTTCACAGCTGTCTTAGCGTGTTGTACAGTTTCACAGCTGTCTTAGCGTGTTGTACCAGAAATATAGAAGTGAAGAAATAGACGAAGGAATAATAACACTAGAGTAAATAAATAACACACCAGGAGGCATCAGTACGACACACGTCACTGAGCAGATTTATTCACGCCTGGTTATATACAGATTAGTCAACAAGCACTTCCGGTCTGGGTTTGTTACTTCACATTAAGAGTCAATCAATAATTAAAAAAAAATATATATATACACAATATAGATCATATTCCAACACAAATGACTGCAATCAGTTGACTGAGAACTTTAATCCATGGAGACGTGGAAGAACAGAACTAGACTGAATGTTGCACAACAGACGCTCCCAGCCTGTGGAGCGATGGGATCGGTTTTGATATCAATAATCTCTGTCCTTTTTATCAATCTCCGTCCTGAGCACTGGGCGTTACCAATTGATTGAACGGAGAACTACCCGCTCAGGGTGTTGATATTAATAATAATAGTTCATTTTTTTTGTTCTGGTTCCATTTCCATATGGCATATTGGCATATGGAATATGCAACAAATGAAGAACCCCTGAACCTTGAGAAAAGGGAGTTTATTCAATCCAAAGCCTTCGCTGTCTTTCCTGACAGCGAGGACGGCGCCTTGGGGTTACACATTCACGTTGAGCACTCTCACGATAAGATGAGATAAGATAAACCACTGTTGATCCCAGAAGGGAAATAATTCTGATATCATTATCATAGCAGCAACAGCAACAAAGCACAAGAACAGATAAGAGTGTAAAAGTCAAGAACCAAACCACATATAAAATAAATAAAAGAAATGCACAGACCTGCTGTATAGGAGGAACCAAATGGGTCTGTAACTCAGAGAGAGTACAAATTGGTAGGTTTCATTCATACAAAAATTGTCATAACATATCAACTCACGTCCACAACTACTATTATTTTGTCACAGTCTTACTAAGGGATGTGTCACCATCCTTACACACAATTGTTAGAACATGAAGCATTTCTTATTATACGCTAGTTCTACATGTAGTCACAGGTTAAGTACAATGGACAGTATGCACTCTGTAACATTAAGACGTACTCCTGCCATGCTCAATGTAGAACGTTCAAGTAAAAGATGTGTAGACTGTTTAATTTAATAATTAGTCCTATCATGTTCCTTATATTAATAGTTTGGCATGCAGGATGTAAAATGAAGCAGTTCTTGTCACTGTATTGTTCACAGTACAAGTTGAAGGTGAAGCACATGTGTTGTGATGAGATTTCTGTAATGAACACATAAAGGATAGCTGTGTGTGTGTAGCTGTAACACTTTATTTGAAAAAGTTACGGATAGATATTTTCCGTTACAATTTTATGAAGACAACATAATACAGAGAATCTAAACATAAAATCAAACTAAGTCATTGAAATACACTGATGATATGTTAGTCCAAACAACACATGTCAACACGGAGACAAGTTACAATTGCACCACTAGTCCGTGAATATTAATGAATGTGACATTTTAATTGCTGAAGAATGTGGGCAAACACTGCTTCTCATATTGTTATATCAATATTGATAAAAAATGATTAAAACAATTGATGTATAGTACATCATGTTTAATGTAGCTAGCTGGACTAAACTGAATAATTTACATTAAGTGTCAAGATAATGCCTTATTTGAAGAAAAGAAAACACTCATCATTTAACAGCTTTTTCCTCTTTATGACACATCTTCATGTGTGTTTTTAGATTGCAATTCTGACTAAATTCTTTTTCACAAACTGTACACGTAAATGGTTTTTCCCCTGTATGAGTCCTCATGTGTATTTTGAATGCCACATTATGAATACAGCCCTTGCCACAAACTGTACATGTAAAGGGCCTTTCCCCTGTGTGAGTCCTCATGTGTACTTTTAGACTACTTTTTTGACTGCAGCCCATGCCACAAACTGTACACGTAAAGGGCTTTTCCCCTGTATGAGTCATCATGTGTCGTTTTAGACAAGTCTTTAGATTAAAGCCTTTGTCACAAACTGTACACGTAAAGGGCTTTTCCTTTGTATGAGTCATCATGTGTAATTTTAGATTATCCTTTCGGCTTAAGCCTGTGCCACAAACTGTACACGTAACAGGTTTTTCCCCTGTGTGAGTCAACATGTGTGATTTTAGACTACCCCTTTGACTAAAGCCTGTGCCACAAACTGTACACGTAAAGGGCTTTTCCCCTGTGTGAGTCAACATGTGTCGTTTTAGATCACCCCTACGGCTAAAGCCTTTGTCACACACTGTACAAACAAATGGCTTTTCCCCTGAATTAATCATTGTGTGCGCCTTCAGATGTTGCTCCATATGTTGAGATGAGGTGCTGGCTACAGGTTCTATTTGTATGTTTTCATCATCATCTTCGTGTTTCACTAATAGTAATGTCTCTGTTGATCCACCATTCTCCTCTGATCTTTGAAGTAGCTCATCATGTTCCTCTTTAATCTGTGGAGACGCTGGTTCCTCTTTGATCAGACTGGAGGTTCTCTCATCATGTTCTTCTTTAATCTGTGGAGACGCTGGTTCCTCTTTGATCAGACTGGAGGTTCTCTCCTCATGTTCTTCTTTAATCTGTGGAGTAGCTGGTTCCTCCTGGACCAGACTGGATATTCTCTCCTCCTGTTCTTCTTTAATCTGTGGAGACTCTGGTTCCTCCTGGACCAGACTGGAGGTTATCTCCTCCTGTTCGACTTTAATCTGTGGAGGCTCTGGATCCTCCTGGACCAGACTAGAGGTTCTCTGCTGCTGCTCAGTGAATACCTCCTCTTTACACACAAGGAGGTGTATGGAGTCTAGACAGAAGATAGAGAAGAGAAACACATTATTACATGTTTGAACATGACACTTCTACTGTTAGTTCCATATCTGTCCTAATGTTTTGATTCCAGTGTGAAGTGTCACACAATTGATTGTTTCTTACCTCAACAATGCTTCATTTCTAAAACAAGCCTCTCCTTGTTTCTCAAATATAATTTCTTATTAGCACCAAACCTATTGCTATCTGGTATATCCACAGAGACTGGATTTGATGCATTTGTGTTAAAACATGTTCAAGCCTGTAACTGTTAACATAGTAAAGGTTTTACCAACCTGTTCTGTGTAGCTTGACTATTGGTTTTAAAACCATATCCAGTAGTCTGCGTTGGCGGTCAGTTTCTTGCTTGATTTGGAAAGCTTCATCCTCGTACTCTGTTAGAATTATTCCAATGACCCCAAATATCTCTTCAGCAGCAGCAGATAGTCTCTGGTTGACCAAGGACTTTAATGTTTGAAGTAAAGCCATAACTCGAAAATATTATAAAAGTAGTAGAACCAAAACAAAGACTAAATGCTAATTGATGCTTGAAATGCTCAGCTAGTGCAGAGAGAAGTTCAGCTCTTAACAACTAGCAGAGATTAAAGTGACACAAAGCAGACCAAGCTCTTGTTAAATACTAACAGTGGGCCCTGATGGTCCAATCAGAGTGAGTGGGGCGGGACACACCAAGAACTAAACGGGCCAATCACTGCTCACAACAAAATCAGGTACAGCAGTGTTATGTAACTTTTCGAATCTACCCTGGATTTGAACGGAAATTAAGATCATTTAAATAAATTATATACATTGTCAGTGTAGAAAAAAAATTCTCAATGAAAGGATTTTATATAACAGAGTTTTTTTCTAGGATCATAAAGCAAATCTATCCCAAATGACCATAGAGATATGAATAGTTGACCCAGTGTTAAGATTTAAGAACTGATGTTCAACTTTCTTTATATTTCTGAAGACATTCAGCATTCTGAGTCATCAGACTCTGTTACATAAAACATCTGTTGGAAATAAAACATTTAATCTGACTTTGAAGGTGATATTGTGACTGTTAAAGTTCTGAGTCCATTAACTGGCTCAATGGTCCATCATGTTTGTCCACTTCTGATTTCCCAAACCTTTTCAGCTCAACACCAAAATATACATATCTTGAATGGAAATATACTTAAACAATTATATATTATTTTGTATAGGATTCATTCACGATTGATCCTATCAAGCCCTATTTTATAATGTGTTTTGTTGTAAATTATGAAAATAGCCGATCTAGAAGCTGAGAATATATTGTATAGTTTTGACATGTTCTGCACATGTAGTTTTAACTTGATATGATGAAAATCAAGCCTGTCTGGCGTTTAAAGAGCAATTTCACCCCTTTTGCAACCGTGTCTTATTTTAATGATGTTTGGGAAACAAACACTTTTTTTGTGTGTAATACGTGTTTTTAGATATTTTAGTATTTCAAAGTGCCAATGATGTCATAGACACTGGTCTCACTTCCTTCCTGAAGTACATGTCTTGTAGTAATCCAGCAGTGAGACCAGTGTCCATGACATCACAGACACTTTTAAATACTAAAATGTCTAAAAACACACATTTCCCACATAAACCCCCCAGGAAAGATATGGTTGCAAAAGGGCTGAAGTGGCCCTTTAAACATGCATGTGTGAAATGTCTATTTGACCATGAGAGAATGACTTCATACAATGACTATTGCTGTGTGCAGTGGGTGCGGTGAATTTAGGATTAGGAATGTGACAAGTTGCTTTTGTCACCTATCAGATGTTGTCACAGGGATGCTAAGTGTTTCCCAGTCTAAATAATTTAAATGCAAATGATTCCCAATCCTATAAATACATGTTCCTCTCCATTCACACAATGCTGTAGGAGTCTACTTATCACACTAAAAGGATCACATGCAAATTGGTTGGTCGATCCATTCAGCAATAGGGTTACACACCCTAACCCATTATCACCTGTCCATTAACAATGGGACAGACATGCTCCTAAACATTCCACAACATTCACAACCCATTTCTTCTAACACGGTAGATCGAGGTAGAATTCCTGTGTCCTACGACTAGAAATAATAATGCAGGCTCCCCTGTGAGTCATCATGTGTCGTTTTAGATCACTCTCAGCCTGTGGAGCGATGCGATCGGTTCTGATATAAATAATCTCTGTCCTTTTTTTATCAATCTCCGTCCTGAGCGCTGGGCGTTACTAATTGATTGAACGGAGAACTCCGTCCTACCCGCTCAGGGTGTTATTATTAATAATAGTTCATGTATATGTTCTGTTTCCTTTTCCATATGGCATATTGGACAATGAAGAACCCCTGAACCTTGAGAAAAGGGAGTTTATTCAATCCAAAGCCTTCGCTGTCTTTCCTGACAGCGAGGACGGCGCCTTGGGGTTACACATTCACGTCGAGCACTCTCACGATAAGATGAGAAAAGATAAACCACTGTTGATCCCAGAAGGGAAATAATTCTGATATCATTATCATAGCAGCAACAGCAGTGAGAATGACAAAGCACAAGAACAGATAAGAGTGTAAAAGTCAAGAACCAAACCACATATAAAATAAATAGAAGACAATGCACAGACCTGCTGGTTAGGAGGAACCAAATGGGTCTGTAACTCAGAGAGAGTACAAATTGGTATGTTTCATTCATATCCATTGTCAGATAAAATATCAACTCACGTCCACAACTACTATTATTTTGTCACAGTATTACTAAGGGATGCGTCACCATCCTTAGACAATTGTTAGAACATGAAGCATTTCTTATTATACGCTAGATATACATGTAGTCACAGGTTAAGTACAATGGACAGGATTCACTTTAAGACGTACTCCTGCCATGTTCAATGTAGAACGTTCAAGTAAAAGATGTGTAGACTGTTTAATTTAATAACTAGTACTATCATGTTCCTTATAGTAATAGTTTGGCATGCAGGATGTAAAATGAAGCAGTTCTTGTCGCTGTATTGTTCACAGTACAAGTTGAAGGTGAAGCACATGTGTTGTGATGAGCTTTCTGTAATGAACACACAAAGGATAGCTGTGTGTGTGTAGCTGTAACACTTTATTTGAAAAAGAAGAAATTACGGATATATATTTTCCGTTACAATTTTATGAAGACAACATAATACAGATAATCTAAACATAAAATCAAACTAAGTCATTGAAATACACTATGATGATATGTTAGTCCAAACAACACAGAGACAAGTTACAATTGCACCAATAGTCTGTGAATATTAATGAATGTGACATTTTAATTGCTGAAGAATGTGGGCAAACACTGCTTCTCATATTGTTATATCAATATTGATAAAAATTGATTAAAACAATTGATGTATAGTACATCATGTTTAATGTAGCTAGCTGGACTAAACTGAATAATTGACATTAAGTGTCAAGATAATGCCTTATTTGAAGAAAAGAAAACACTCATCATTTAACAGCTTTTTCCTCTTTATGACACATCTTCATGTGTGTTTTTAGATTGCAATTCCGACTAAATTATTTTTCACAAACTGTACACGTAAAGAGCTTTTCCCCTGTGTGAGTCCTCATGTGTACTTTTAGACTACTTTTTTGACTGCAGCCCATGCCACAAACTGTAGGGCTTTTCCCCTGTATGAGTCATCATGTGTGCTTTTAGATGACCCTCTTGAATGCAGCTCTTGCCACAAACTGTACACATAAAGGGCCTTTCCCCTGTATGAGTCATCATGTGTCGTTTTAGACAGGTCTTTAGATTAAAGCCTTTGTCACAAACTGTACACGTAAAGGGCTTTTCCTTTGTATGAGTCATCATGTGTACTTTTAGAGCATACTTTCGGCTTAAACCTGTGCCACAAACTGTACACGTAAAGGGCTTTTCCTTTGTATGAGTCATCATGTGTAATTTTAGAGCATACTTTCGGCATAAGCCTGTGCCACAAACTGTACACGTAACAGGTTTTTTCCCTGTGTGAGTCAACATGTGTGATTTTAGACTACCCCTTTGACTAAAGCCTGTGCCACAAACTGTACACGTAAAGGGCTTTTCCCCTGTGTGAGTCAACATGTGTCGTTTTAGATCACCCCTTTGTCTAAAGCCTTTGTCACACACTGTACAAACAAATGGCTTTCCCCCTGAATGAATCATTGTGTACGCCTTCAGATGTTGCTCCATATGTTGAGATGAGGTACTGGCTACAGGTTCCATTTGTATGTTTTCATCATCATCTTTGTGTTTCACTAATAGTAATGTCTCTGTTGACCCACCATCCTCCTCTGATCTTTGAAGTAGCTCATCATGTTCCTCTTTAATCTGTGGAGACGCTGGTTCCTCTTTGATCAGACTGGAGGTTCTCTCATCATGTTCTTCTTTAATCTGTGGAGACGCTGGTTCCTCTTTGATCAGACTGGAGGTTCTCTCCTCATGTTCTTCTTTAATCTGTGGAGTAGCTGGTTCCTCCTGGACCAGACTGGATATTCTCTCCTCCTGTTCTTCTTTAATCTGTGGAGACTCTGGTTCCTCCTGGACCAGACTGGAGGTTATCTCCTCCTGTTCGACTTTAATCTGTGGAGGCTCTGGATCCTCCTGGACCAGACTAGAGGTTCTCTGCTGCTGCTCAGTGAATACCTCCTCTTTACACACAAGGAGGTGTATGGAGTCTAGACAGAAGATAGAGAAGAGAAACACATTATTACATGTTTGAACATGACACTTCTACTGTTAGTTCCATATCTGTGCTAATGTTGTTTTGATTCCAGTGTGAAGTGTCACATAATTGATTGTTTCTTACCTCGACGATTCTTCATTTCTAAAACAAGCCTCTCCTTGTTTCTCAAATATAATTTCTCATTAGCTACAACCTATTGCTATCTGGTATATCCACAGAGACTGGATTGATGCATTTGTGTTAAAACATGTTCAAGCCTGTAACAGTTAACGTAGTAAAGGTTTTACCAACCTGTTCTGTGAAGCTTGACTATTGGTTGTAAAACCATATCCAGTAGTCTACGTTGGCAGTCAGTTTCTTGCTTGATGTGGAAAGCTTCATCCTCGTACTCCGTTACAATTCTTCCAACAACCCCAAATATCTCTTCAGCAGCAGCAGATAGTCTCTGGTTGACCAAGGACTTTAATGTTTGAAGTAAAGCCATAACTCGTAAATATTATAAAAGTAGTAGAACCAAAACAAAGACTAAATGCTAATTAATGCTTGAAATGCTCGGCTAGTGCAGAGAGAAGTTCAGCTCTTAACAACTAGCAGAGATTAAAGTCACACAAAGCAGACCAAGCTCTTGTTAAATACCAACAGTGGGCCCTGATGGTCCAATCAGAGTGAGTGGGGCGGGACACACCAAGAACTAAACGGGCCAATCACTGCTCACAACAAAATCAGGTACAGCAGTGTTATGTAACTTTTCTAATCTACCCTGGATTTGAACGGAAATTAAGATAATTTAAATAAATTATATACATTGTCAGTGTAGAAAAAAAATTCTCAATGAAAGGATTTTATATAACAGAGTTTTTTTCTAGGATCATAAAGCAAATCTATCCCAAATGACCATAGAGATATGAATAGTTGACCCAGTGTTAAGATTTAAGAACTGATGTTCAACTTCTTTATATTTCTGAAGACATTCAGCATTCTGAGTCATCAGACTCTGTTACATAAAACATCTGTTGGAAATAAAACATTTAATCTGACTTTGAAGGTGATTTTGTGACTGTTAAAGTTCTGAGTCCATTAACTGACTCAATGGTCCATCATGTTTGTCCACTTCTGATTTCCCAAACCTTTTCAGCTTGACACCAAAATATACATATCTTGAATGGAAATATACTTAAAAAATTATATATTATTTTGTATAGGATTAATTCACGATTGATCCTATCAAGCCCTATTTTATAATGTGTTTTGTAGTAGATGATGAAAATAGCCGATCTAGAAGCTGAGAATATATTGTATAGTTTTGACATGTTCTGCACATGTAGTTTTAACTTGAAATGATGAAAATCAAGCCTGTCTGGCGTTTAAAGGGCAATTTCACCCCTTTTGCAACCGTGTCTTATTTTAATGATGTTTGGGAAACAATAAACACTTTTTTTGTGTGTAATACGTGTTTTTAGATATTTTAGTATTTCAAAGTGCCAATGATGTCATAGACACTGGTCTCACTTCCTTCCTGAAGTACATTGTCTTGTAGTAATCCAGCAGTGAGACCAGTGTCCATGACATCACAGACACTTTTAAATACTAAAATGTCTAAAAACACACATTTCCCACATAAACCCCCCAGGAAAGATATGGTTGCAAAAGGGCTGAAGTGGCCCTTTAAACATGCATGTGTGAAATGTCTATTTGACCATGAGAGAATGACTTCATACAATGACTATTGCTGTGTGCAGTGGGTGCGGTGAATTTAGGATTAGGAATGTGACAAGTTGCTTTTGTCACCTATCAGATGTTGTCACAGGGATGCTAAGTGTTTCCCAGTCTAAATAATTTAAATGCAAATGTTTCCCAATCCTATAAATACATGTTCCTCTCCATTCACACAATACTGTAGGAGTAGGCTATATGCACTCTACTTATCACACTAAAAGGATCACATGCAAATTGGTTGGTCGATCCATTCAGCAATAGGTTTACACATCGTAACCCATTATCGCCTGTCCATTAACAATGAGACAGACATGCTCCTAAACATTCCACAACATTCACAACCCATTTATTCTAACACGGTAGATCGAGGTAGAATTCCTGTATCCTACGACTAGAAATAATAATGCACGCTCCCAGCCTGTGGAGCAATGCGATATCAATAATCTGTCCTTTTTATCAATCTCCGTCCTGAGCGCTGGGCGTTACTAATTGATTGATTAGAGAAGCCCGTCCTACCGGCTCAGGGTGTTAATATGAATAATAATAAGACATTCAGCATTCTGAGTCATCAGACTCTGTTACATAAAACATCTGTTGGAAATAAAACATTTAATCTGACTTTGAAGGTGATATTGTGACTGTTAAAGTTCTGAGTCCATTAACTGACTCAATGGTCCATCATGTTTGTCCACTTCTGATTTCCCAAACCTTTTCAGCTTGACACCAAAATATACATATCTTGAATGGAAATATACTTAAAAAATTATATATTATTTTGTATAGGATTAATTCACGATTGATCCTATCAAGCCCTATTTTATAATGTGTTTTGTAGTAGATGATGAAAATAGCCGATCTAGAAGCTGAGAATATATTGTATAGTTTTGACATGTTCTGCACATGTAGTTTTAACTTGAAATGATGAAAATCAAGCCTGTCTGGCGTTTAAAGGGCAATTTCACCCCTTTTGCAACCGTGTCTTATTTTAATGATGTTTGGGAAACAATAAACACTTTTTTTGTGTGTAATACGTGTTTTTAGATATTTTAGTATTTCAAAGTGCCAATGATGTCATAGACACTGGTCTCACTTCCTTCCTGAAGTACATTGTCTTGTAGTAATCCAGCAGTGAGACCAGTGTCCATGACATCACAGACACTTTTAAATACTAAAATGTCTAAAAACACACATTTCCCACATAAACCCCCCAGGAAAGATATGGTTGCAAAAGGGCTGAAGTGGCCCTTTAAACATGCATGTGTGAAATGTCTATTTGACCATGAGAGAATGACTTCATACAATGACTATTGCTGTGTGCAGTGGGTGCGGTGAATTTAGGATTAGGAATGTGACAAGTTGCTTTTGTCACCTATCAGATGTTGTCACAGGGATGCTAAGTGTTTCCCAGTCTAAATAATTTAAATGCAAATGTTTCCCAATCCTATAAATACATGTTCCTCTCCATTCACACAATACTGTAGGAGTAGGCTATATGCACTCTACTTATCACACTAAAAGGATCACATGCAAATTGGTTGGTCGATCCATTCAGCAATAGGTTTACACATCGTAACCCATTATCGCCTGTCCATTAACAATGAGACAGACATGCTCCTAAACATTCCACAACATTCACAACCCATTTATTCTAACACGGTAGATCGAGGTAGAATTCCTGTATCCTACGACTAGAAATAATAATGCACGCTCCCAGCCTGTGGAGCAATGCGATATCAATAATCTGTCCTTTTTATCAATCTCCGTCCTGAGCGCTGGGCGTTACTAATTGATTGATTAGAGAAGCCCGTCCTACCGGCTCAGGGTGTTAATATGAATAATAATAATAATAGTTCATTTTTTTTGTTCTGGTTCCATTTCCATATGGCATATTGGCATATGGAATATGCAACAATGAAGAACCCCTGAACCTTGAGAAAAGGGAGTTTATTCAATACAAAGCCTTCGCTGTCTTTCCTGACAGCGAGGACGGCGCCTTGGGGTTACACATTCACGTCGAGCACTCTCACGATAAGATGAGATAAGATAAACCACTGTTGATCCCAGAAGGGAAATAATTCTGATATCATTATCATAGCAGCAACAGCAGTGAGAATGACAAAGCACAAGAACAGATAAGAGTGTAAAAGTCAAGAACCAAAC
The DNA here is from genome assembly GCF_963924005.1 of Protomyctophum bolini. NCBI lineage: Eukaryota > Metazoa > Chordata > Actinopteri > Myctophiformes > Myctophidae > Protomyctophum > Protomyctophum bolini. The sequence continues at coordinate 36,974,422 of NC_137878.1, read as the reverse complement.
CACATATAAAATACATAAAAGACAATGCACAGACCTGCTGGTTAGGAGGAACCAAATGGGTCTGTAACTCAGAGAGAGTATGTTTCATTCATACCAATTGTCAGATAACATATCAACTCACGTCCACAACTACTATTATTTTTTCATAGTTTTAACCATCATCACAGTATGACTAAGGGATGTGTCACCATCATTATACACAATTGTTAGAAAATGAAGCATTTCTTATTATACGCTAGATCTACATGTAGTCACAGGTTAAGTATAATGGACAGTATGTACTCTGTAACATTAGGACGTACTCCTGCCATGTTCAATATAGAAAGTTCAGGTCAAAGATGTGTACTGTATAATTTAATTAATACTCCTATCATGTTCCTTATAGTAATAGTTTGGCATGCAGGATGTAAAATGAAGCCATTCTTATCACTGTATTGTTCACAGTACAAGTTGAAGGTGAAGCACATGTGTTGTGATGAGCTTTCTGTAATGAACACACAAAGGATGTGTAGCTGTCAACCCTTTATTTGAAAAAGAAGAAATTACGGATAGATATTTTCTGTTACAATTTTACGAAGACAACATAATACAGAGAATCTAAACATATAATCAACTAAACTGAATAATTAACATTAAGTGTCAACATAATGCCTTATTTGAAGAAAATAAAACACTCATCATTTAACAGCTTTTCCCTCTTTATGACACATCTTCATGTGTGTTTTTAGATTGCAATTCTGACTAAAGCCTTTTTCACAAACTGTACACGTAAATGGTTTGTCCCCTGTATGAGTCCTCATGTGTGCTTTTAGATTACCAATTTGATTACATTCTTTGCCACAAACTGTACACGTAAAGGGCCTTTCACCTGTATGAGTCATCATGTGTCGTTTTAGATCAGTCTTTACATTAAAGCCTTTGTCACACACTGTACAAACAAATGGCTTTTCCCCTGTATGAGTCCTCATGTGTACTTTTAAGTCCCCAGTTTGACAGTAGCCCTTGCCACAAACTGTACATGTAAAGGGCCTTTCCCCTGTATGAGTCCTCATGTGTACTTTTAACCCCCCAGTTTGACTGCAGCCCTTGCCACAAACTGTACACGTAAAGGGCCTTTGACCTGTATGAGTCATCATGTGTCGTTTTAGATCAGTCTTTAGATTAAAGCCTTTGTCACACACTGTACAAACAAATGGCTTTCCCCCTGCATGAATCATTGTGTGCGCCTTCAGATGTTCCTTGCGATTAAACATTTTACCACAATCTGCACAACAAAAACGTTTACCTATTTGACTGCTCATGGAGTGACTTTGTTTGCGTGATTTGAGGTCATGGAGCAGCTTGTTGCTCAAAGACAAACTATTTCCTCCCATGTGTTGTGTATTGTGTGATTTCACTGTGTTTAAACTTGACTGGCCATCCATGGTCTCGTCCCACTCATCACTGTCTTCAGTGAGGTCTGATTCAGAATAGTGTGAAGAGAGGAGCTGATCATCACTAGTTGGTTGTGATGTTCCACAGTCCTCTACATCAGCTTGTGTTTCAATATGTTGAGATGAGGTGCTGGCTACAGGTTCCATTTGTATGTTTTCATCATCATCTTTGTGTTTCACTAATAGTAATGTCTCTGTTGACCCACCATCCTCCTCTGATCTTTGAAGTAGCTCATCATGTTCCTCTTTAATCTGTGGAGACGCTGGTTCCTCTTTGATCAGACTGGAGGTTCTCTCATCATGTTCTTCTTTAATCTGTGGAGACGCTGGTTCCTCTTTGATCAGACTGGAGGTTCTCTCCTCATGTTCTTCTTTAATCTGTTGAGTAGCTGGTTCCTCCTGGACCAGACTGGATATTCTCTCCTCCTGTTCTTCTTTAATCTGTGGAGTAGCTGGTTCCTCCTGGACCAGACTGGATATTCTCTCCTCCTGTTCTTCTTTAATCTGTGGAGGCTCTGGATCCTCCTGGACCAGACTGGAGGTTCTCTCCTGCTGCTGCCCAGTGAATACCTCCTCTTTACACACAAGGAGGTGTATGGAGTCTAGACAGAAGATAGAGAAGAGAAACACATTATTACATGTTTGAACATGACACTTCTACTGTTAGTTCCATATCTGTCCTAATGTTGTTTTGATTCCAGTGTGAAGTGTCACACAATTGATTGTTTCTTACCTCAACGATGCTTCATTTCTAAAACAAGCCTCTCCTTGTTTCTCAAATATAATTTCTCATTAGCTACAACCTATTGCTATCTGGTATATCCACAGAGACTGGATTGATGTAGTTGTGTTCAAACATGTTCAAGCCTGTAACAGTTAACGTAGTAAAGGTTTTACCAACCTGTTCTGTGAAGCTTGACTATTGGTTGTAAAACCATATCCAGTAGTCTACGTTGGTGGTCAGTTTCTTGCTTGATGTGGAAAGCTTCATCCTCGTACTCTGTTACAATTCTTCCAACAACCCCAAATATCTCTTCAGCAGCAGCAGATAGTCTCTGGTTGACCAAGGACTTCAATGTTTGAAGTAAAGCCATAACTCGAAAATATTATAAAAGTAGTAGAACCAAAACAAAGACTAAATGCTAATTGATGCTTGAAATGCTCAGCTAGTGCAGAGAGAAGTTCAGCTCTTAACAACTAGCAGAGATTAAAGTGACACCAAGCTCTTGTTAAATACTAACAGTGGGCCCTGATGGTCCAATCAGAGTGAGTGGGGCGGGACACACCAAGAACTAAACGGGCCAATCACTGCTCACAACAAAATCAGGTACAGCAGTGTTATGTAACTTTTCTAATCTACCCTGGATTTGAACGGAAATTAAGATAATTTAAATAAATTATATACATTGTCAGTGTAGAAAAAAAATTCTCAATGAAAGGATTTTATATAACAGAGTTTTTTTCTAGGATCATAAAGCAAATCTATCCCAAATGACCATAGAGATATGAATAGTTGACCCAGTGTTAAGATTTAAGAACTGATGTTCAACTTTCTTTATATTTCCGAAGACATTCAGCATTCTGAGTCATCAGACTCTGTTACATAAAACATCTGTTGGAAATAAATCATTTAATCTGACTTTGAAGGTGATATTGTGACTGTTAAAGTTCTGAGTCCATTAACTGGCTCAATGGTCCATCATGTTTGTCCACTTTCCCAAACCTTTTCAGCTTGACACCAAAATATACATATCTTGAATGGAAATATACTTAAAAAATTATATATTATTTTGTATAGGATTAATTCACGATTGATCCTATCAAGCCCTATTTTATAATGTGTTTTGTTGTAGATGATGAAAATAGCCGATCTAGAAGCTGAGAATATATTGTATAGTTTTGACATGTTCTGCACATGTAGTTTTAACTTGATATGATGAAAATCAAGCCTGTCTGGCGTTTAAAGGGCAATTTCACCCCTTTTGCAACCGTATCTTATTTTAATGATGTTTGGGAAACAATAAACACTTTTTTGTGTGTAATCCGTGTTTTTAGATATTTTAGTATTTCAAAGTGCCAATGATGTCATAGACACTGGTCTCACTTCCTTCCTGAAGTACATTGTCTTGTAGTAATCCAGCAGTGAGACCAGTGTCCATGACATCACAGACACTTTTAAATACAAAAATGTCTAAAAACACACATTTCCCACATAAACCCCCCAGGAAAGATATGGTTGCAAAAGGGCTGAAGTGGCCCTTCAAACATGCATGTGTGAAATGTCTATTTGACCATGAGAGAATGACTTCATAGAATGACTATTGCTGTGTGCAGTGGGTGCGGTGAATTTAGGATTAGGAATGTGACAAGTTGCTTTTGTCACCTATCAGATGTTGTCACAGGGATGCTAAGTGTTTCCCAGTCTAAATCATTTAAATGCAAATGATTCCCAATCCTATAAATACATGTTCCTCTCCATTCACACAATGCTGTAGGAGTAGGCTATATGCACTCTACTTATCACACTAAAAGGATCACATGCAAATTGGTTGGTCGATCCATTCAGCAATAGGGTTACACACCCTAACCCATTATCGCCTGTCCATTAACAATGGGACAGACATGCTCCTAAACATTCCACAACATTCACAACCCATTTCTTCTAACACGGTAGATAAAGGTGGAATTCCTGTATCCTACGACTAGAAATAATAATGCACGCTCCCAGCCTGTGGAGCGATGCGATATCAATAATCTGTCCTTTTTATCAATCTCCGTCCTGAGCGCTGGGCGTTACTAATTGATTGAACAGAGAACCCCGTCCTACCGGCTCAGGGTGTTAATATGAATAATAATAATAGTTCATTTTTTTGGTTCTGGTTCCATTTCCATATGGCATATTGGCATATGGAATATGCAACAATGAAGAACCCCTGAACCTTGAGAAAAGGGAGTTTATTCAATCCAAAGCCTTCGCTGTCTTTCCTGACAGCGAGGACGGCGCCTTGGGGTTACACATTCACGTCGAGCACTCTCACGATAAGATGAGATAAGATAAACCACTGTTGATCCCAGGAGGGAAATAATTCTGATATCATTATCATAGCAGCAACAGCAGTGAGAATGACAAAGCACAAGAACAGATAAGAGTGTAAAAGTCAAGAACCAAACCACATATAAAATACATAAAAGACAATGCACAGACCTGCTGGTTAGGAGGAACCAAATGGGTCTGTAACTCAGAGAGAGTATGTTTCATTCATACCAATTGTCAGATAACATATCAACTCACGTCCACAACTACTATTATTTTTTCATAGTTTTAACAATCATCACAGTATGACTAAGGGATGTGTCACCATCCTTATACACAATTGTTAGAAAATGAAGCATTTCTTATTATACACTAGATCTACATGTAGTCACAGGTTAAGTATAATGGACAGTATGCACTCTGTAACATTAGGACGTACTCCTGCCATGTTCAATATAGAAAGTTCAAGTCAAAGATGTGTACTGTATAATTGAATTAATACTCCTATCATGTTCCTTATAGTAATAGTTTGGCATGCAGGATGTAAAATGATGCCATTCTTATCACTGTATTGTTCACAGTACAAGTTGAAGGTGAAGCACATGTGTTGTGATGAGCTTTCTGTAATGAACACACAAAGGATGTGTAGCTGTCAACCCTTTATTTGAAAAAGAAGAAATTACGGATAGATATTTTCTGTTACAATTTTACGAAGACAACATAATACAGAGAATCTAAACATATAATCAAACTAAGTCATTGAAATATAATATGATGATATGTTAATCCAAACAACACATGTTAACACAGAGACAAGTTACAACTGCACCACTGAAGAATGTGGGCAAACACTGCTTTTCATATCGTTACATCTATATCGGCAGGACATTATGCAAGTTGAAAATTGATTAAAACAATTGATGTGTACATCATGTTTAATGTATCTAGCTGGACTAAACTGAATAATTGACATTAAGTGTCAACATAATGCCTTATTTGAAGAAAATAAAACACTCTTCATTTAACAGCTTTTTCCTCTTTATGACACATCTTCATGTGTGTTTTTAGATTGCAATTCTGACTAAAGCCTTTTTCACAAACTGTACACGTAAATGGTTTGTCCCCTGTATGAGTCCTCATGTGTGCTTTTAGATTACCAATTTGATTACATTCTTTGCCACAAACTGTACACGTAAAGGGCCTTTCACCTGTATGAGTCATCATGTGTCGTTTTAGATCAGTCTTTACATTAAAGCCTTTGTCACACACTGTACAAACAAATGGCTTTTCCCCTGTATGAGTCCTCATGTGTACTTTTAAGTCCCCAGTTTTACGGTAGCCCTTGCCACAAACTGTACACGTAAAAGGCTTTTCCCCTGTATGAGTCCTCATGTGTACTTTTAGACTACCCTTTTGACTGCAGCCCATGCCACAAACTGTACACGTAAAGGGCTTTTCCCCTGTATGAGTCATCATGTGTCGTTTTAGATCATTCATTTGACTACAGCCCTTGCCACAAACTGTACACGTAAAAAGCTTTTCCCCTGTATGAGTCATCATGTGTTTTTTTAATGCCACATTATGAATACAGCCCTTGCCACAAACTGTACACGTAAAGGGCTTTTCCCCTGTGTGAGTCCTCATGTGTACTTTTAGACTACTTTTTTGACTGCAGCCCATGCCACAAACTGTACACGTAAAGGGCTTTTCCCCTGTATGAGTCATCATGTGTCGTTTTAGACAAGTCTTTAGCTTAAAGCCTTTGTCACAAACTGTACACGTAAAGGGCTTTTCCCCTGTATGAGTCATCATGTGTAATTTTAGATTATCCTTTCGGCTTAAGCCTGTGCCACAAACTGTACACGTAACAGGTTTTTCCCCTGTGTGAGTCAACATGTGTGATTTTAGACTACCCCTTTGACTAAAGCCTGTGCCACAAACTGTACACGTAAAGGGCTTTTCCCCTGTGTGAGTCAACATGTGTGATTTTCGACTACCCCTTTGAATAAAGCCTGTGCCACAAACTGTACACGTAAAGGGCTTTTCCCCTGTGTGAGTCAACATGTGTCGTTTTAGATTACCCCTATGGCTAAAGCCTTTGTCACACACTGTACAAACAAATGGCTTTTCCCCTGAATGAATCATTGTGTGCGCCTTCAGATGTTGCTCCATATGTTGAGATGAGGTGCTGGCTACAGGTTCTATTTGTATGTTTTCATCATCATCTTCGTTTTTCACTAATAGTAATGTCTCTGTTGATCCACCATCCTCCTCTGATCTTTGAAGTAGCTCATCATGTTCCTCTTTAATCTGTGGAGACGCTGGTTCCTCTTTGATCAGACTGGAGGTTCTCTCATCATGTTCTTCTTTAATCTGTGGAGACGTTGGTTCCTCTTTGATCAGAATGGAGGTTCTCTCCTCATGTTCTTCTATAATCTGTGGAGTAGCTGGTTCCTCCTGGACGAGACTGGATATTCTCTCCTCCTGTTCTTCTTTAATCTGTGGAGACTCTGGTTCCTCCTGGACCAGACTGGAGGTTATCTCCTCCTGTTCGACTTTAATCTGTGGAGGCTCTGGATCCTCCTGGACCAGACTAGAGGTTCTCTGCTGCTGCTCAGTGAATACCTCCTCTTTACACACAAGGAGGTGTATGGAGTCTAGACAGAAGATAGATAAGAGAAACACATTATTACATGTTTGAACATGACACTTCTACTGTTAGTTCCATATCTGTCCTAATGTTTTGATTCCAGTGTGTGAAGTGTCACACAATTGATTGTTTCTTACCTCGACGATGCTTCATTTCTAAAACAAGCCTCTCCTTGTTTCTCATAATATAATTTTAGCTACAACCTATTGCTATCTGGTATATCCACAGAGACTGGATTTATGCATTTGTGTTAAAACATGTTCAAGCCTGTAACAGTTAACGTAGTAAAGGTTTTACCAACCTGTTCTGTGAAGATTGACTATTGGTTGTAAAACCATATCCAGTAGTCTACGTTGGCGGTCAGTTTCTTGCTTGATGTGGAAAGCTTCATCCTCGTACTCTGTTACAATTCTTCCAACGACCCCAAATATCTCTTCAGCAGCAGCAGATAGTCTCTGGTTGACCAAGGACTTTAATGTTTGAAGTAAAGCCATAACTCGAAAATATTATAAAAGTAGTAGAACCAAAACAAAGACTAAATGCTAATTGATGCTTGAAATGCTCAGCTAGTGCAGAGAGAAGTTCAGCTCTTAAAAACTAGCAGAGATTAAAGTGACACAAAGCAGACCAAGCTCTTGTTAAATACTAACAGTGGGCCCTGATGGTCCAATCAGAGTGAGTGGGGCGGGACACACCAAGAACTAAACGGGCCAATCACTGCTCACAACAAAATCAGGTACAGCAGTGTTATGTAACTTTTCTAATCTACCCTGGATTTGAACGGAAATTAAGATAATTTAAATAAAGTATATACATTGTCAGTGTAGAAAAAAAAAATCTCAATGAAAGGATTTTATATAACAGAGTTTTTTTCTAGGATCATAAAGCAAATCTATCCCAAATGACCATAGAGATATGAATAGTTGACCCAGTGTTAAGATTTAAGAACTGATGTTCAACTTTCTTTATATTTCTGAAGACATTCAGCATTCTGAGTCATCAGACTCTGTTACATAACACATCTGTTGGAAATAAAACATGTAATCTGACTTTGAAGGTGATATTGTGACTGTTAAAGTTCTGAGTCCATTAACTGGCTCAATGGTCCATCATGTTTGTCCACTTCTGATTTCCCAAACCTTTTCAGCTTGACACCAAAATATACATATCTTGAATGGAAATATACTAAATTATATATTATTTTGTATAGGATTAATTCACGATTGATCCTATCAAGCCCTATTTTATTTATGTTATTTATGTGTTTTGTTGCACGCCTGTCTGGCGTTTAAAGGGCAATTTCACCCCTTTTGCAACCGTATCTTATTTTAATGATGTTTGGGAAACAATAAACACTTTTTTTGTGTGTAATACGTGTTTTTAGATATTTTAGTATTTCAAAGTGCCAATGATGTCATAGACACTGGTCTCACTTCCTTCCTGAAGTACATGTCTTGTAGTAATCCAGCAGTGAGACCAGTGTCCATGACATCACAGACACTTAAATGAAATTAAATGAACTTAAATGAAATACTAAAATGTCTAAAAACACACATTTCCCACATAAACCCCCCAGGAAAGATATGGTTGCAAAAGGGCTGAAGTGGCCCTTTAAACATGCATGTGTGAAATGTCTAACCATGAGAGAATGACTTCATACAATGACTATTGCTGTGTGCAGTGGGTGCGGTGAATTTAGGATTAGGAATGTGACAAATAGCTCAAGTTGCTTTTGTCACCTATCAGATGTTGTCACAGGGATGCTAAGTATTTCCCAGTCTAAATTATTTAAATGCAAATGATTCCCAATCCTATAAATACATGTTCCTCTCCATTCACACAATGCTGTAGGAGTAGGCTATATGCACTCTACTTATCACACTAAAAGGATCACATGCAAATTGGTTGGTCGATCCATTCAGCAATAGGCTTACACACCCTAACCCATTATCACCTGTCCATTAACAATGGGACAGACATGCTCCTAAACATTCACAACCAATTTCTTCTAACACGGTAGATAAAGGTGGAATTCCTGTATCCTACGACTAGAAATAATAATGCACGCTCCCCTGTGTGAGTCATCATGTGTCGTTTTAGATCACTCTCAGCCTGTGGAGCGATGCGATCGGTTCTGATATCAATAATCTCTGTCCTTTTTTTTTTATCAATCTCCGTCCTGAGCGCTGGGCGTTACTAATTGATTGAACGGAGAACTCCGTCCTACCCGCTCAGGGTGTTATTATTGTTCATTTTTATGTTCTGGTTCCTTTTCCATATGGCATATTGGCATATGGAATATGCAACAATGAAGAACCCCTGAACCTTGAGAAAAGGGAGTTTATTAAATCCAAAGCCTTCGCTGTCTTTCCTGACAGCGAGGACGGCGCCTTGGGGTTACACATTCACGTCGAGCACTCTCACGATAAGATGAGATAAGATAAACCACTGTTGATCCCAGAAGGGAAATAATTCTGATATCATAGCAGCAACAGCAGTGAGAATGACAAAGCACAAGAACAGATAAGAGTGTAAAAGTCAAGAACCAAACCACATATAAAATACATAAAAGACAATGCACAGACCTGCTGGTTAGGAGGAACCAAATGGGTCTGTAACTCAGAGAGAGTATGTTTCATTCATACCAATTGTCAGATAACATATCAACTCACGTCCACAACTACTATTATTTTGTCACAGTATTACTAAGGGATGCGTCACAATCCTTAGACACAATTGTTAGAACATGAAGCATTTCTTATTATACGCTAGATCTACATGTAGTCACAGGTTAAGTACAATGGACAGTATTCACTTTAAGACGTACTCCTGCCATGTTCAATGTAGAACGTTCAAGTAAAAGATGTGTAGACTGTTTAATTTAATAACTAGTACTATCATGTTCCTTATAGTAATAGTTTGGCATGCAGGATGTAAAATGAAGCAGTTCTTGTCGCTGTATTGTTCACAGTACAAGTTGAAGGTGAAGCACATGTGTTGTGATGAGCTTTCTGTAATGAACACACAAAGGATAGCTGTGTGTGTAGCTGTAACACTTTATTTGAAAAAGAAGAAATTACGGATATATATTTTCCGTTACAATTTTATGAAGACAACATAATACAGAGAATCTAAACATAAAATCAAACTAAGTCATTGAAATACACTATGATGATATGTTAGTCCAAACAACACAGAGACAAGTTACAATTGCACCAATAGTCCGTGAATATTAATGAATGTGACATTTTAATTGCTGAAGAATGTGGGCAAACACTGCTTCTCATATTGTTATATCAATATTGATAAAAATTGATTAAAACAATTGATGTATAGTACATCATGTTTAATGTAGCTAGCTGGACTAAACTGAATAATTGACATTAAGTGTCAAGATAATGCCTTATTTGAAGAAAAGAAAACACTCATCATTTAACAGCTTTTTCCTTTTTATGACACATCTTCATGTGTGTTTTTAGATTGCAATTCTGACTAAATTATTTTTCACAAACTGTACACGTAAAGAGCTTTTCCCCTGTGTGAGTCCTCATGTGTACTTTTAGACTACTTTTTTGACTGCAGCCCATGCCACAAACTGTAGGGCTTTTCCCCTGTATGAGTCATCATGTGTGCTTTTAGATGACCCTCTTGAATGCAGCTCTTGCCACAAACTGTACACATAAAGGGCCTTTCCCCTGTATGAGTCATCATGTGTCGTTTTAGACAGGTCTTTAGATTAAAGCCTTTGTCACAAACTGTACACGTAAAGGGCTTTTCCTTTGTATGAGTCATCATGTGTACTTTTAGAGCATACTTTCGGCTTAAACCTGTGCCACAAACTGTACACGTAAAGGGCTTTTCCTTTGTATGAGTCATCATGTGTAATTTTAGAGCATACTTTCGGCATAAGCCTGTGCCACAAACTGTACACGTAACAGGTTTTTTCCCTGTGTGAGTCAACATGTGTGATTTTAGACTACCCCTTTGACTAAAGCCTGTGCCACAAACTGTACACGTAAAGGGCTTTTCCCCTGTGTGAGTCAACGTGTGTCGTTTTAGATCACCCCTTTGTCTAAAGCCTTTGTCACACACTGTACAAACAAATGGCTTTCCCCCTGAATGAATCATTGTGTACGCCTTCAGATGTTGCTCCATATGTTGAGATGAGGTACTGGCTACAGGTTCCATTTGTATGTTTTCATCATCATCTTTGTGTTTCACTAATAGTAATGTCTCTGTTGACCCACCATCCTCCTCTGATCTTTGAAGTAGCTCATCATGTTCCTCTTTAATCTGTGGAGACGCTGGTTCCTCTTTGATCAGACTGGAGGTTCTCTCATCATGTTCTTCTTTAATCTGTGGAGACGCTGGTTCCTCTTTGATCAGACTGGAGGTTCTCTCCTCATGTTCTTCTTTAATCTGTGGAGTAGCTGGTTCCTCCTGGACCAGACTGGATATTCTCTCCTCCTGTTCTTCTTTAATCTGTGGAGACTCTGGTTCCTCCTGGACCAGACTGGAGGTTATCTCCTCCTGTTCGACTTTAATCTGTGGAGGCTCTGGATCATCCTGGACTAGACTAGAGGTTCTCTGCTGCTGCTCAGTGAATACCTCCTCTTTACACACAAGGAGGTGTATGGAGTCTAGACAGAAGATAGAGAAGAGAAACACATTATTACATGTTTGAACATGACACTTCTACTGTTAGTTCCATATCTGTGCTAATGTTGTTTTGATTCCAGTGTGAAGTGTCACATAATTGATTGTTTCTTACCTCGACGATTATTCATTTCTAAAACAAGCCTCTCCTTGTTTCTCAAATATAATTTCTCATTAGCTACAACCTATTGCTATCTGGTATATCCACAGAGACTGGATTGATGCATTTGTGTTAAAACATGTTCAAGGCTGTAACAGTTAACGTAGTAAAGGTTTTACCAACCTGTTCTGTGAAGCTTGACTATTGGTTGTAAAACCATATCCAGTAGTCTACGTTGGCAGTCAGTTTCTTGCTTGATGTGGAAAGCTTCATCCTCGTACTCCGTTACAATTCTTCCAACAACCCCAAATATCTCTTCAGCAGCAGCAGATAGTCTCTGGTTGACCAAGGACTTTAATGTTTGAAGTAAAGCCATAACTCGTAAATATTATAAAAGTAGTAGAACCAAAACAAAGACTAAATGCTAATTGATGCTTGAAATGCTCGGCTAGTGCAGAGAGAAGTTCAGCTCTTAACAACTAGCAGAGATTAAAGTCACACAAAGCAGACAAAGCTCTTGTTAAATACCAACAGTGGGCCCTGATGGTCCAATCAGAGTGAGTGGGGCGGGACACACCAAAAACTAAACGGGCCAATCACTGCTCACAACAAAATCAGGTACAGCAGTGTTATGTAACTTTTCTAATCTACCCTGGATTTGAACGGAAATTAAGATAATTTAAATAAATTATATACATTGTCAGTGTAGAAAAAAAATTCTCAATGAAAGGATTTTATATAACAGAGTTTTTTTCTAGGATCATAAAGCAAATCTATCCCAAATGACCATAGAGATATGAATAGTTGACCCAGTGTTAAGATTTAAGAACTGATGTTCAACTTTCTTTATATTTCTGAAGACATTCAGCATTCGGAGTCATCAGACTCTGTTACATAAAACATCTGTTGGAAATAAAACATGTAATCTGACTTTGAAGGTGATATTGTGACTGTTAAAGTTCTGAGTCCATTAACTGGCTCAATGGTCCATCATGTTTGTCCACTTCTGATTTCCCAAACCTTTTCAGCTTGACACCAAAATATACAAATCTTGAATGGAAATATACTTTAAAAAATATATATTATTTTGTATAGGATTAATTCACGATTGATCCTATCAAGCCCTATTTTATAATGTGTTTTGTTGTAGATGATGAAAATAGCCGATCTAGAAGCTGAGAATATATTGTAGTTTTGACATGTTCTGCACATGTAGTTTTAACTTGATATGATGAAAATCAAGCCTGTCTGGTGTTTAAAGGGCAATTTCACCCCTTTTGCAACCGTATCTTATTTTAATGATGTTTGGGAAACAATAAACACTTTTTTGTGTGTAATACGTGTTTTTCGATATTTTAGTATTTCAAAGTGCCAATGATGTCATAGACACTGGTCTCACTTCCTTCCTGAAGTACATGTCTTGTAGTAATCCAGCAGTGAGACCAGTGTCCATGACATCACAGACACTTTTAAATACTAAAATGTCTAAAAACACACAGTTCCCACATAAACCCCCCAGGAAAGATATGGTTGCAAAAGGGCTGAAGTGGCCCTTTAAACATGCATGTGTGAAATGTCTATTTGACCATGAGAGAATGACTTCATACAATGACTATTGCTGTGTGCAGTGGGTGCGGTGAATTTAGGATTAGGAATGTGACAAGTTGCTTTTGTCACCTATCAGATGTTGTCACAGGGATGCTAAGTGTTTCCCAGTCTAAATAATTTAAATGCAAATGTTTCCCAATCCTATAAATACATGTTCCTCTCCATTCACACAATACTGTAGGAGTAGGCTATATGCACTCTACTTATCACACTAAAAGGATCACATGCAAATTGGTTGGTCGATCCATTCAGCAATAGGGTTACACACCCTAACCCATTATCACCTGTCCATTAACAATGGGACAGACATGCTCCTAAACATTCCACAACATTCACAACCCATTTCTTCTAACACGGTAGATCGAGGTAGAATTCCTGTGTCCTACGACTAGAAATAATAATGCACGCTCCCAGCCTGTGGAGCGATGCAATATCAATAATCTGTCCTTTTTATCAATCTCCGTCCTGAGCGCTGGGCGTTACTAATTGATTGAACAGAGAACCCCGTCCTACCGGCTCAGGGTGTTAATATGAATAATAATAGTTCATTTTTCTTTGTTCTGGTTCCATTTCCATATGGCATATTGGCATATGGAATATGCAACAATGAAGAACCCCTGAACCTTGAGAAAAGGGAGTTTATTCAATCCAAAGCCTTCGCTGTCTTTCCTGACAGCGAGGACGGCGCCTTGGGTTTACACATTCACGTCGATCACTCTCACGATAAGATGAGATAAGATAAACCACTGTTGATCCCAGAAGGGAAATAATTCTGATATCATTATCATAGCAGCAACAGCAGTGAGAATGACAAAGCACAAGAACAGATAAGAGTGTAAAAGTCAAGAACCAAACCACATATAAAATACATAAAAGACAATGCACAGACCTGCTGGTTAGGAGGACCCAAATGGGTCTGTAACTCAGAGAGAGTATGTTTCATTCATACCAATTGTCAGATAACATATCAACTCACGTCCACAACTACTATTATTTTTTCATAGTTTTAACCATCATCACAGTATGACTAAGGGATGTGTCACCGTCCTTATACACAATTGTTAGAAAATGAAGCATTTCTTATTATACACTAGATCTACATGTAGTCACAGGTTAAGTATAATGGACAGTATGTACTCTGTAACATTAGGACGTACTCCTGCCATGTTCAATATAGAAAGTTCAAGTCAAAGATGTGTACTGTATAATTTAATTAATACTCCTATCATGTTCCTTACAGTAATAGTTTGGCATGCAGGATGTAAAATGATGCCATTCTTATCACTGTATTGTTCACAGTACAAGGTGAAGCACATGTGTTGTGATGAGCTTTCTGTAATGAACACACAAAGGATGTGTAGCTGTCAACCCTTTATTTGAAAAAGAAGAAATTACGGATAGATATTTTCTGTTACAATTTTACGAAGACAACATAATACAGATAATCTAAACATATAATCAAACTAAGTCATTGAAATATAATATGATGATATGTTAATCCAAACAACACATGTTAACACAGAGACAAGTTACAACTGCACCACTGAAGAATGTGGGCAAACACTGCTTTTCATATCGTTACATCAATATCGGCAGGACATTATGCAAGTTGAAAATTGATTAAAACAATTGATGTGTACATCATGTTTAATGTATCTAGCTGGACTAAACTGAATAATTGACATTAAGTGTCAACATAATGCCTTATTTGAAGAAAATAAAACACTCATCATTTAACAGCTTTTTCCTCTTTATGACACATCTTCATGTGTGTTTTTAGATTGCAATTCTGACTAAAGCCTTTTTCACAAACTGTACACGTAAATGGTTTGTCCCCTGTATGAGTCCTCATGTGTGCTTTTAGATTACCAATTTGATTACATTCTTTGCCACAAACTGTACACGTAAAGGGCCTTTCACCTGTATGAGTCATCATGTGTCGTTTTAGATCAGTCTTTACATTAAAGCCTTTGTCACACACTGTACAAACAAATGGCTTTTCCCCTGTATGAGTCCTCATGTGTAATTTTAGATGACCCTTTTGACTGCAACCGATGCCACAAACTGTACACGTAAAGGGCTTTTCCCCTGTATGAGTCATCATGTGTACTTTTAATGCCACATTATGAGTGCAGCCCTTGCCACAAACTGTACACGTAAAGGGCTTTTCCCCTGTATGAGTCATCATGTGTACTTTTAATGCCACATTATGAGTGCAGCCCTTGCCACAAACTGTACACGTAAAGGGCTTTTCCCCTGTGTGAGTCAACATGTGTAATTTTAGATTACCCTTTAGAATAAAGCCTTTGTCACACACTGTACAAACAAATGGCTTTTCCCCTGAATGAATCATTGTGTGAGCATTCAGATGTCCCTTGTGATTAAACATTTTACCACAATCTGCACAACAAAAACATTTTTTACCTATTTGACTGCTCATGGAGTGACTTTGTTTGGGTGATTTGAGGTCATGGAGCAGCTTGTTGCTCAAAGACAAACTATTTCCTCCCATGTGTTGTGTATTGTGTGATTTCACTGTGTTTAAAGTTGACTGGCCATCCGTGGTCTCATCCCACTCATCACTGTCTTCAGTGAGGTCAGATTCAGAACAGTGTGAAGAGAGGAGCTGATCATCACTAGTTGGTTGTGATGTTCCACAGTCCTCAACATCAGCTTGTGTTTCAATATGTTGAGATGAGGTGCTGGCTACAGGTTCCATTTGTATTTTTTCATCATCATCTTCGTGTTTCACTAATAGTAATGTCTCTGTTGATCCACCATCCTCCTCTGATCTTTGAAGTAGCTCATCATGTTCCTCTTTAATCTGTGGAGACGCTGGTTCCTCTTTGATCAGACTGGAGGTTCTCTCATCATGTTCTTCTTTAATCTGTGGATACGCTGGTTCCTCTTTGATCAGACTGGAGGTTCTCTCCTCATGTTCTTCTTTAATCTGTGGAGTAGCTGGTTCCTCCTGGACGAGACTGGATATTCTCTCCTCCTGTTCTTCTTTAATCTGTGGAGACTCTGGTTCCTCCTGGACCAGACTGGAGGTTCTCTGCTGCTGCTCAGTGAATACCTCCTCTTTACACACAAGGAGGTGTATGGAGTCTAGACAGAAGATAGATAAGAGAAACACATTATTACATGTTAGTTCCATATCTGTCCTAATGTTTTGATTCCAGTGTGAAGTGTCACACAATTGATTGTTTCTTACCTCGACGATCCTTCATTTCTAAAACAAGCCTCTCCTTGTTTCTCAAATATAATTTCTCATTAGCTACAACCTATTGCTATCTGGTATATCCACAGAGACTGGATTGATGCATTTGTGTTAAAACATGTTCAAGCCTGTAACAGTTAACGTAGTAAAGGTTTTACCAACCTGTTCTGTGAAGCTTGACTATTGGTTGTAAAACCATATCCAGTAGTCTACGTTGGCGGTCAGTTTCTTGCTTGATGTGGAAAGCTTCATCCTCATACTCTGTTAGAATTCTTCCAACTACCCCAAATATCTCTTCAGCAGCAGCAGATAGTCTCTGGTTGACCAAGGACTTTAATGTTTGAAGTAAAGCCATAACTCGAAAATATTATAAAAGTAGTAGAACCAAAACAAAGACTAAATGCTAATTGATGCTTGAAATGCTCAGCTAGTGCAGAGAGAAGTTCAGCTCTTAACAACTAGCAGAGATTAAAGTCACACAAAGCAGACCAAGCTCTTGTTAAATACTAACAGTGGGCCCTGATGGTCCAATCAGAGTGAGTGGGGCGGGACACACCAAGAACTAAACGGGCCAATCACTGCTCACAACAAAATCAGGTACAGCAGTGTTATGTAACTTTTCTAATCTACCCTGGATTTGAACGGAAATTAAGATAATTTAAATAAATTATATACATTGTCAGTGTAGAAAAAAAATTCTCAATGAAAGGATTTTATATAACAGAGTTTTTTTCTAGGACCATAAAGCAAATCTATCCCAAATGACCATAGAGATATGAATAGTTGACCCAGTGTTAAGATTTAAGAACTGGTGTTCATCTTTCTTTATATTTCTGAAGACATTCAGCATTCTGAGTCATCAGACTCTGTTACATAAAACATCTGTTGGAAATAAAACATTTAATCTGACTTTGAAGGTGATATTGTGACTGTTAAAGTGCTGAGTCCATTAACTGGCTCAATGGTCCATCATGTTTGTCCACTTCTGATTTCCCAAACCTTTTCAGCTCGACACCAAAATATACATATCTTGAATGGAAATATACTTAAAAAATTATATATTATTTTGTATAGGATTAATTCACGATTGATCCTATCAAGCCCTATTTTATAATGTGTTTTTTTGTAGATGATGAAAATAGCCGATCTAGAAGCTGAGAATATATTGTATAGTTTTGACATGTTCTGCACATGTAGTTTTAACTTGATATGATGAAAATCAAGCCTGTCTGGCGTTTAAAGGGCAATTTCACCCCTTTTGCAACTGTATCTTATTTTAATGATGTTTGGGAAACAATAAACACTTTTTTGTGTGTAATACGTGTTTTTAGATATTTTAGTATTTCAAAGTGCCAATGATGGCATAGACACTGGTCTCACTTCCTTCCTTAAGTACATTGTCTTGTAGTAATCCAGCAGTGAGACCAGTGTCCATGACATCACAGACACTTTTAAATACTAAAAGGTCTAAAAACACACATTTCCCACATAAACCCCCCAGGAAAGATATGGTTGCAAAAGGGCTGAAGTGGCCCTTTAAACATGCATGTGTGAAATGTCTATTTGACCATGAGAGAATGACTATTGCTGTGTGCAGTGAATTTAGGATTAGGAATGTGACAAGTTTCTTTTGTCACCTATCAGATGTTGTCACAGTGTTTCCCAGTCTAAATAATTTAAATGCAAATGTTTCCCAATCCTATAAATACATGTTCCTCTCCATTCACACAATACTGTAGGAGTAAGCTATATGCACTCTACTTATCACACTAAAAGGATCACATGCAAATTGGTTGGTCGATCCATTCAGCAATAGGGTTACACACCTTAACCCATTATCACCTGTCCATTAACAATGGGACAGACATGCTCCTAAACATTCCACAACATTCACAACCCATTTCTTCTAACACGGTAGATCGAGGTAGAATTCCTGTGTCCTACAATTTACAATTTAGGCATTTAGCAGACGCTCTTAATCCAGAGGGACTTACATTAAGCAAGAACAAAAGCATGGGAATACATCACATAAAAACATTTATCATGAAACATGCGTAAGCTAAGAAAGTAACAGTGGAATATCTATATAATGAAACTTATACATATAAACTATACATATATACTACTATGCTATACATATGTACTATGGCGTGCTATGACTACATACTACATACAATGCAATTCTAGTGCTGTCTACATAACATGCTATAAGTCTGTTTCAAATGCTATCTATGTCTACAGAAGTGCTATCTAGGGTAGAGTAAGTGCTGGGCCATGATGGAGTCTGAAAAGGTGGGTTTTCAGACTACGGCGGAAGATTGGGAGTGATGCTGCAGTTCTGACTGCCATGGGAAGTGCATTCCACAGTTTTGGAGCCAGAAGGGAGAAGAGTTTGGGACGTGTGGAGCGTTGTCCCGGCGTTTTGTCCTACGACTAGAAATAATAATGCACGCTCCCAGCCTGTGGAGCGATGCGATATCAATAATCTGTCCTTTTTATCATCTCCGTCCTGAGCGCTGGGCGTTACTAATTGATTGAACAGAGAACCCCGTCCTACCGGCTCAGGGTGTTAATATGAATAATAATAGTTAATTTTTCTTTGTTCTGGTTCCATTTCCATATGGCATATTGGCATATGGAATATGCAACAATGAAGAACCCCTGAACCTTGAGAAAAGGGAGTTTATTCAATCCAAAGCCTTCGCTGTCTTTCCTGACAGCGAGGACGGCGCCTTGGGGTTACACATTCACGTCGAGCACTCTCACGATAAGATGAGATAAGATAAACCACTGTTGATCCCAGAAGGGAAATAATTCCGATGTCATATCATAGCAGCAACAGCAGTGAGAATGACAAAGCACAAGAACAGATAAGAGTGTAAAAGTCAAGAACCAAACCACATATAAAATACATAAAAGACAATGCACAGACCTGCTGGTTAGGAGGAACCAAATGGGTCTGTAACTCAGAGAGAGTATGTTTCATTCATACCAATTGTCAGATAACATATCAACTCACGTCCACAACTACTATTATTTTTTCATAGTTTTAACCATCATCACAGTATGACTAAGGGATGTGTCACCATCCTTATACACAATTGTTAGAAAATGAAGCATTTCTTATTATACGCTAGATCTACATGTAGTCACAGGTTAAGTATAATGGACAGTATGCGCTCTGTAACATTAGGACGTACTCCTGCCATGTTCAATATAGAAAGTTCAAGTCAAAGATGTGTACTGTATAATTTAATTAATACTCCTATCATGTTCCTTATAGTAATAGTTTGGCATGCAGGATGTAAAATGAAGCCATTCTTATCACTGTATTGTTCACAGTACAAGTTGAAGGTGAAGCACATGTGTTGTGATGAGCTTTCTGTAATGAACACACAAAGGATGTGTCGCTGTCAACCCTTTATTTGAAAAAGAATAAATTACGGATAGATATTTTCTGTTACAATTTTACGAAGACAACATAATACAGAGAATCTAAACATATAATCAAACTAAGTCATTGAAATATAATATGATGATATGTTAATCCAAACAACACATGTTAACACAGAGACAAGTTACAACTGCACCACTGAAGAATGTGGGCAAACACTGCTTTTCATATCGTTACATCAATATCGGCAGGACATTATGCAAGTTGAAAATTGATTAAAACAATTGATGTGTACATCATGTTTAATGTATCTAGCTGGACTAAACTGAATAATTGACATTAAGTGTCAAGATAATGCCTTATTTGAAGGAAAGAAAACACTCATCATTTAACAGCTTTTTCCTCTTTATGACACATCTTCATGTGTGTTTTTAGATTGCAATCCTGACTAAAGCCTTTTTCACAAACTGTACACGTAAATGGTTTTTCCCCTGTATGAGTCCTCATGTGTATTTTTAATGCCACATTATGAATGCAGCCCTTGCTACAAACTGTACACGTAAAGGGCTTTTCCCCTGTATGAGTCCTCATGTGTACTTTTAGACTACCCTTTTGACTGCAGCCCATGCCACAAACTGTACACATAAAGGGCTTTTCGCCTGTATGAGTCCTCATGTGTAATTTTAGATTACCCTTTTGACTGCAACCGATGCCACAAACTGTACACGTAAAGGGCTTTTCCCCTGTATGAGTCATCATGTGTCGTTTTAGATCATTCATTTGACTACAGCCCTTGCCACAAACTGTACAGGTAAAGAGCTTTTCCCCTGTATGAGTCATCATGTGTACTTTTAGACTACTTTTTTGACTGCAGCCCATGCCACAAACTGTACACGTAAAGGGCTTTTCCCCTGTATGAGTCATCATGTGTCGTTTTAGATCATACATTTTACTAAAGCCTTTGTCACACACTGTACAAACAAATGGCTTTTCCCCTGAATGAATCATTGTGTGCGCCTTCAGATGTTCCTTGCGATTAAACATTTTACCACAATCTGCACAACAATTATTTTTTTTACCCATTTGACTGCTCATGGAGTGACTTTGTTTCTGTGATTTGAGGTCATGGAGCAGCTTGTTGCTCAAAGACAAACTTTTTCCTCCCATGTGTTGTGTATTGTGTGATTTCACTGTGTTTAAAGTTGACTGGTCATCCATGGTATCATCCCACTTATCACTGTCTTCAGTGAGGTCAGATTCAGAACAGTGTGAAGAGAGGAGCTGATCATCAATAGTTGGTTGTGATGTTCCACGGTCCTCTACATCAGCTTGTGTTTCCATATGTTGAGATGAGGTGCTGGCTACAGGTTCTGTTAGCATGTTTTCATCATCTTCATGTTTCACTGATAGTAATGTCTCTGTTGATCCACCATCCTCCTCTGATCTTTGAAGTAGCTCATCATGTTCCTCTTTAATCTGTGGATACTCTGGTTCCTCTTTGATCAGACTGGAGGTTCTCTCCTCATGTTCTTCTTTAATCTGTGGAGTAGCTGGTTCCTCCTTGACCAGACTGGATATGACCTCCTCCTGTTCGACTTTAATCTGTGAAGGCTCTGGATCCTCCTGGACCAGACTATCGGTTCTCTGCTGCTGCTCAGTGAATACCTCCTCTTTACACACAAGGTGTATGGAGTCTAGACAGAAGATAGAGAAGAGAAAAACATTATTACATGACACTTCTGCTGTTAGTTCCATATCTGTTCTAATGTTGTTTTGATTCCAGTGTGAAGTGTCACACAATTGATTGTTTCTTACCTCAGCGATGCTTCATTTATAAAACAAGCCTCTCCTTGTTTCTCAAATATAATTTCTTATTAGCACCAAACCTAATGCTATCTGGTATATCCAGAGACGGGATTGATGCAGTTGTGTTAAAACATGTTCAAGCCTGTAACTGTTAACATAGTAAAGGTTTTACCAACCTGTTCTGTGTAGCTTGACTATTGGTTGTAAAACCATATCCAGTAGTCTGCGTTGGCGGTCAGTTTCTTGCTTGATGTGGAAAGCTTCATCCTCATACTCTGTTAGAATTCTTCCAACGACCCCAAATATCTCTTCAGCAGCAGCAGATAGTCTCTGGTTAACCAGAGACTTCAATGTTTGTAGTAAAGCCATAACTCAAAACCTGCCCAAATAGATTTTTTAATTGAGCGAAAATATTATAAAAGTATGTAGTAAAGTAGAACAAAGACTAAATGCTTCAGCTAGTGCAGAGAGAAGTTCAGCTCTTAACAACTAGCAGAGATTAAAGTGACACAAAGCAGACCAAGCTCTTGTTAAATACTAACAGTGGGCCAATCAGAGTGAGTGGGGCGGGACACACCAAGAACTAAACGGGCCAATCACTGCTCACAACAAAATCTAAAGGTACAGCATTAACTGGCTCAATCAATGGTCCATCATGTTTGTCCACTTTCCAAAACTTTTTCAGCTTGACACCAATCTTGCATGGAAATATACTTAAAAATTATATATTATTTTGTATAGGATAAATTCACGATTGATCCTATCAAGTCCTATTTTATAATGTGTTGTAGATGATGAAAATAGCCGATCTAGAAGCTGAGAATATATTGTAAATGTTCCACCTTTCATCAAAATAGGAAAAAAAGTAGCTGTAGTAGTTTTGACATGATCTGGACATGTAGTTTTACAGGGATGCTGTAGTAAGTATTTCCCAGTCTAAATAATTTAAATGCAAATGATTCCCAATCCTATATACACATGTTCCTCTCCATTCACACAATGCTGTAGGAGTAGGCTATATGCACTCTACTTATCACACTAAAAGGATCACATGCAAATTGGTTGGTCGATCCATTCAGCAATAGGGTTACACACCCTAACCCATTATCACCTGTCCATTAACAATGGGACAGACATGCTCCTAAACATTCCACAACATTCACAACCCATTTCTTCTAACACTGTAGATAAAGGTGGAATTCCTGTATCCTACGACTAGAAATAATAATGCACTGGTATTTAAGGAGGACTAGACTTGTACGTGCCTGTCGGCCACCGGCCTACTTGGGAACAATGCGAATTGGGAACCTAATAATACCAACTTCAACTTGTCATAGCACCCGTTTTAACTATCTGTCTGTGTCCCTTTTGTGCCCATACTGTATATGGAGATATCTGTAGTATGCAATACCCGTCATCATAGCACCCATTCTAACTGTCTGTCTGTGTCCCAGATGGAGATCTCTGTATCTGTCTGTCTGCCTGTATGCGAGAGCAAACTGACCATGAAAGGTGGACTGGTTAAGTAATCAATTGGCAGCTATGGGTGTGCCATGGCAATCATTTGGCTGAGGCAGAGGCTGGAAGTTGCACAGGTGAGGGGATTTAGCCTGATTAGGCCCACTGGCAGACCCTGACCAGAGCCTTTTGTGGTGGTTCTGGAGAACCATGGGTCCGACCAACTCGATACCGGGCACTGCACTCCCTGCGGGGGTGTGGAACACGGAAGTCGGTGGGGCAAACAGATCATGAATTACGTGCATTACAACAGTACACACACGCAGACACATAGGGTTTTCATTGCAAACTAATTTGGCTCGCCCCGTAGTGGTCGGTTTGCAATGAAACCACTATTAGATGTCAGTATATGGTTGGAACCCCAAATAATTGATAGAAGAGATTTTTCAATGGATTCTGTTACCATTGTGTGTGTTAAATAACATACTAAAATGTTACAGAAAACCAACAACTTGCCTTGCTACAAGCTTGTATATCTGCTTTTTTCAATAACTAAAGTATAACATAATGCTTAAATCACCAAAAGACGTTCCCTCCCTGAATGGGTTAAGAAAAAGATGCTATGTTCAATGTAGAAAGTTCAAGTCAAAGATGTGTAGACTTTTTAATGTAATACTCCTATCATGTTCCTTATAGTAATAGTTTGGCATGCAGGATGTAAAATGAAGCAGTTCTTGTCACTGTATTGTTCACAGTACAAGTTGAAGGTGAAGCACATGTGTTGTGATGAGCTTTCTGTAATGAACACACAAAGGATGTGTAGCTATCAACCCTTTATTTGAAAAAGAAGAAATTACGGATATATATTTTCTGTTACAATTTTATGAAGACAACATAATACAGATAATCTAAACATATAATCAAACTAAGTCATTAAAATGCAATATGTTAGTCCAAACAACACATAGACAAGTTACAACTGCACCACTGAAGAATGTGGGCAAACACTGCTTCTCATATCATTACATCAATATCAGCAGGTCATTATGCAAGTTGAAATTTGATTAAAACAATTGATGTATAGTACATCATGTGTCTAGCTGGACTAAAGTGAATAATTGACATTGTCAACATAATGCCTTGTTTGAAGAAAATAAAACACATCATTTAACAGCTTTTTCCTCTTTATGACACATCTTCATGTGAGTTTTTAGATTTAAATTCTGACTAAAGCCTTTTTCACAAACTGTACACGTAAATGGTTTTTCGCCTGTATGAGTCCTCATGTGTGCTTTTAGATTACCCTTTTGACTGCAACCGATGCCACAAACTGTACACGTAAAGGGCTTTTCCCCTGTATGAGTCATCATGTGTACTTTTAATGCCACATTATGAGTGCAGCCCTTGCCACAAATTGTACACGTAAAGGGCTTTTCCCCGGTGTGAGTCATCATGTGTAGTTTTAGATCACTCGTTTGACTACAGCCATGGCCACAAACTGTACACGTAAAGGGCTTTTCCCCTGTGTGAGTCAACATGTGTAATTTTAGATTACCCTTTAGAATAAAGCCTTTGTCACACACTGTACAAACAAATGGCTTTTCCCCTGAATGAATCATTGTGTGAGCATTCAGATGTCCCTTGTGATTAAACATTTTACCACAATCTGCACAACAAAAACATTTTTTACCTATTTGACTGCTCATGGAGTGACTTTGTTTGGGTGATTTGAGGTCATGGAGCAGCTTGTTGCTCAAAGACAAACTATTTCCTCCCATGTGTTGTGTATTGTGTGATTCCACTGTGTTTAAACTTGACTGGCCATCCATGGTCTCATCCCACTCATCACTGTCTTCAGTGAGGTCAGATTCAGAATAGTGTGAAGAGAGGAGCTGATCATCACTAGTTGGTTGTGATGTTCCACAGTCCTCTACATCAGCTTGTGTTTCCATATGTTGAGATGAGGTGCTGGCTACAGGTTCTGTTAGCATGTTTTCATCATCTTTGTGTTTCACTGATAGTAATGTCTCTGTTGATCCACCATCCTCCTCTGATCTTTGAAGTAGCTCACCATGTTCCTCTTTAATCTGTGGAGACGCTGGTTCCTCTTTGATCAGACTGGAGGTTATCTCCTCTTGTTCTTCTTTAATCTGTGGAGGCTCTGGATCCTCCTGGACCAGACTGGAGGTTCTCTCCTGCTGCTCAGTGAATACCTCCTCTTTACACACAAGGAGGTGTGTGGAGTCTAGACAGAAGATAGAGAAGAGAAACGCATTATTACATGTTTGAACATGACACTTCTACTGTTAGTTCCATATCTGTACTAATGTTGTTTTGATTCCAGTGTCACACAATTGATTGTTTCTTACCTCAACGATGCTTAATTTCTAAAACAAGCCTCTCCTTGTTTCTCAAATATAATTTCTCATTAGCTACAACCTTAGTGGAGTGAACGTAGTAAAGGTTTTACCAACCTGTTCTCTGAAGCTTGACTATTGGTTGTAAAACCATATCCAGTAGTCTACGTTGGTGGTCAGTTTCTTGCTTGATGTGGAAAGCTTCATCCTCATACTCTGTTAGAATTCTTCCAACAACCCCAAATATCTCTTCAGCAGCAGCAGATAGTCTCTGGTTGACCAAGGACTTCAATGTTTGTAGTAAAGCCATAACTCAAAAGCCAAATAGATTTTTAAATTGAGCGAAAATATTATAAAAGTATGTAGTAAAGTAGAACAAAGACTAAATGCTTCAGCTAGTGCAGAGAGAAGTTCAGCTCTTAACAACTAGCAGAGATTAAAGTGACACAAAGCAGACCAAGCTCTTGTTAAATACTAACAGTGGGCCAATCAGAGTGAGTGGGGCGGGACACCAAGAACTAAACGGGCCAATCACTGCTCACAACAAAATCTAAAGGTACAGCATTAACTGGCTCAATCAATGGTCCATCATGTTTGTCCACTTTCCAAAACTTTTTCAGCTTGACACCAATCTTGCATGGAAATATACTTAAAAAAATATATATTATTTTGTATAGGATAAATTCACGATTGATCCTATCAAGTCCTATTTTATAATGTGTTGTAGATGATGAAAATAGCCGATCTAGAAGCTGAGAATATATTGTAAATGTTCCACCTTTCATCAAAATAGGAAAAAAAGTAGCTGTAGTAGTTTTGACATGGTCTGGACATGTAGTTTTACAGGGATGCTGTAGTAAGTATTTCCCAGTCTAAATAATTTAAATGTAAATGATTCCCAATCCTATATACACATGTTCCTCTCCATTCACACAATACTGTAGGATTAGGCTATATGCACTCTACTTATCACACTAAAAGGATCACATGCAAATTGGTTGGTCGATCCATTCAGCAATAGGGTTACACACCCTAACCCATTATCACCTGTCCATTAACAATGGGACAGACATGCTCCTAAACATTCCACAACATTCACAACCCATTTCTTCTAACACTGTAGATAAAGGTGGAATTCCTGTATCCTACGACTAGAAATAATAATGCACTGGTATTTAAGGAGGACTAGACTTGTACGTGCCTGTCGGCCACCGGCCTACTTGGGAACAATGCGAATTGGGAACCTAATAATACCAACTTCAACTTGTCATAGCACCCGTTTTAACTATCTGTCTGTGTCCCTTTTGTGCCCATACTGTATATGGAGATATCTGTAGTATGCAATACCCGTCATCATAGCACCCATTCTAACTGCCTGTCTGTGTCCCAGATGGAGATATCTGTATCTGTCTGTCTGACTGTATGCGAGAGCAAACTGACCATGAAAGGTGGACTGGTTAAGTAATCAATTGGCAGCTATGGGTGTGCCATGGCAATCAATTGGCTGAGGCAGAGGCTGGAAGTTGCACAGGTGAGGGGATTTAGGCTGATTAGGCCCACTGGCAGAACCAGAGCCTTTTGTGGGGGTTCTGGAGAACCATGGGTCCGACCAACTCGATACCGGGCACTGCACTCCCTGCGGGGGTGTGGAACACGGAAGTCGGTGGGGCAAACAGATCATGAATTACGTGCATTACAACAGTACACACACGCAGACACATAGGGTTTTCATTGCAAACTAATTTGGCTCGCCCCGTAGTGGTCGGTTTGCAATGAAACCACTATTAGATGTCAGTATATGGTTGGAACCCCAAATAATTGATAGAAGAGATTTTTCAATGGATTCTGTTACCATTGTGTGTGTTAAATAACATACTAAAATGTTACAGAAAACCAACAACTTGCCGTGCTACAAGCTTGTATATCTGCTTTTTTCAATAACTAAAGTATAACATAATGCTTAAATCACCAAAAGTCGTTCCCTCCCTGAATGGGTTAAGAAAAAGATGCTATGTTCAATGTAGAAAGTTCAAGTCAAAGATGTGTAGACTTTTTAATGTAATACTCCTATCATGTTCCTTATAGTAATAGTTTGGCATGCAGGATGTAAAATGAAGCAGTTCTTGTCACTGTATTGTTCACAGTACAAGTTGAAGGTGAAGCACATGTGTTGTGATGAGCTTTCTGTAATGAACACACAAAGGATGTGTAGCTATCAACCCTTTATTTGAAAAAGAAGAAATTACGGATATATATTTTCTGTTACAATTTTATGAAGACAACATAATACAGATAATCTAAACATATAATCAAACTAAGTCATTAAAATGCAATATGATATGTTAGTCCAAACAACACATAGACAAGTTACAACTGCACCACTGAAGAATGTGGGCAAACACTGCTTCTCATATCATTACATCAATATCAGCAGGTCATTATGCAAGTTGAAATTTGATTAAACAATTGATGTATAGTACATCATGTGTCTAGCTGGACTAAAGTGAATAATTGACAGTGTCAACATAATGCCTTGTTTGAAGACAATAAAACACATCATTTAACAGCTTTTTCCTCTTTATGACACATCTTCATGTGAGTTTTTAGATTGAAATTCTGACTAAAGCCTTTTTCACAAACTGTACACGTAAATGGTTTTTCCCCTGTATGAGTCCTCATGTGTGATTTTAGATTACTCATTTGAATACATTCTTTGCCACAAACTGTACACATAAAGGGTCTTTCCCCTGTGTGAGTCATCATGTGTCGTTTTAGATCACTATTTTTACTACAGCCATGGCCACAAATTGTACACGTTAAGGGCTTTTCCCCGGTGTGAGTCCTCATGTGTACTTTTAGATCACTCGTTTGACTACAGCCATGGCCACAAACTGTACACGTACAGGGCTTTTCCCCTGTGTGAGTCAACATGTGTAATTTTAGATGACTCTTTAGCCTAAAGCCTTTGTCACACACTGTACAAACAAATGGCTTTTCCCCTGAATGAATCATTGTGTGAGCCTTCAGATGTCCCTTGTGATTAAATATTTTACCACAATCTGCACAACAAAAACATTTTTTACCTATTTGACTGCTCATGGAGTGACTTTGTTTGGGTGATTTGAGGTCATGGAGCAACTTGTTGCTCAAAGACAAACTATTTCCTCCCATGTGTTGTGTATTGTGTGATTTCACTGTGTTTAAAGTTGACTGGCCATCCATGGTCTCATCCCACTCATCACTGTCTTCAGTGAGGTCAGATTCAGAACAGTGTGTTACTAATAGTAATGTCTCTGTTGATCCACCATCCTCCTCTGATCTTTGAAGTAGCTCATCGTGTTTCACTTTAATCTGTAGAGACTCAGGTTCCTCTTTGATCAGACTGGATGTTCTCTCCTCTTGTTCTCCTTTAATCTGTAGAGACTCTGGTTCATCTTTGATAAGACTGGAGGTTCTCTCCTCTTGTTCTTCTTTAATCTGTGGAGACTCTGGTTCATCTTTGATCAGACTGGAGGTTCTCTCCTCTTGTTCTTTTTTAATCTGTGGAGACTCTGGTTCATCTTTGATCAGACTGGAGGTTCTCTCCTCAGGTTCTTCTTCAATCTTTGGAGTCGCTGGTTCCTCCTGGACCAGACTGGAGGTTCTCTGCTGCTGCTCAGTGAATACCTCCTCTTTACACACAAGGAGGTGTATGGAGTCTAGACAGAAGATAGAGAAGAGAAACACATTATTACATGTTTGAACATGACACTTCTGCTGTTAGTTCTATATCTGTTCTAATGTTGTTTTGATTCCAGTGTAAAGTGTCACACAATTGATTGTGTCTTACCTCAACGATGCTTCATTTCTAAAACAAGCCTCTCCTTGTTTCTCAAAAATATTTTATCATTAGCTACAACCTATTGCTATCTGGTATATCCACAGAGACTGGATTGATGCAGTTGTATTCAAGCCTTTAACAGTTAAGGTAGTAAAGGTTTTACCAACCTGTTCTGTGTAGCTTGACTATTGGTTGTAAAACCATATCCAGTAGTCTGCGTTGGCGGTCAGTTTCTTGCTTGATGTGGAAAGCTTCATCCTCGTACTCTGTTAGAATTCTTCCAATGACCCCAAATATCTCTTCAGCAGCAGCAGATAGTCTCTGGTTGACTATGGACTTCAATGTTTGTAGTAAAGCCATAACTCAAAACCCAAATAGGTTTTTAAATTGAGCGAAAATATTATAAAAGTAAGTAAAGTAGAACCAAAACAAAGACTAAATGCTTCAGCTAGTGCAGAGAGGAGAAGTTCAGCTCTTAACAACTAGCAGAGATTAAAGTGACACAAAGCAGACCAAGCTCTTGTTAAATACCAACAGTGGGCCAATCAGAGTGAGTGGGGCGGGACACACCAATACCTAAACGGGCCACTGTTCACAACAAAATCTAAAGGTACAGCAGCGTTATGTAATTTTCCTAATCTACCCTGGATTTGAACGGAAAGATAATTTAAATAAATTATATACATTGTCAGTGTAGAATAAAAATTCTCAATGAAAGGATTTTATATAACAGAGTTGTTGCAGAGCTGCAGTTTTCAGGGAGTTTGTTCCATATATATGACACATTGAACTGAATACTATGTTTTTTTTCCCTAGGATCATAAAGCAAATCTTTCCCAAATGACCACAGAGGTATGAATAGTTGATGTTATAACACACGACCAGATGCCCCAAACCATGCTTTATAGACCAACAGTAGTATAGTACAGTATTTTAAAATGGCATTATTTGACAAACAGCAACCCAGTGTTAAGATTTAAGAACTGATGTTCAACTTTCTTTATATTTCTGAAGACATTCAGCATTCTGAGTCATCAGACTCTGTTGGAAATAAATCATTTAATCTGACTTTGATGGTGATATTGATCCTATTTGACCATGAGAGGATGACTTCATACAATGACTATTGCTGTGTGCAGTGGGTGTGGTGAATTTAGGATTAGGAATGTGACAAATAGCTCAAGTTGCTTTTGTCACCTATCAGATGTTGTCACAGGGATAATAAGTATTTTCCAGTCTAAATTATTTAAATGCAAATGATTCCCAATCCTATATATACATGTTCCTCTCCATTCACACAATACTGTAGGAGTAGGCTATATGCACTCTACTTATCACACTAAAAGGATCACATGCAAATTGGTTGGTCGATCCATTCAGCAATAGGGTTACACGCCCTAACCCATTATCACCTGTCCATTAACAATGGGACAGACATGCTCCTAAACATTCCACAACATTCACAACCCATGTCTTCTAACAAGGTAGATAAAGGTGGAATTCCTGTATCCTACGACTAGAAATAATAATGCACTGGTATTTAAGGAGGACTAGACTTGTACGTGCCTGTCGGCCACCGGCCTACTTGGGAACAATGCGAATTGGGAACCTAATAATACCCGGTCAACTTGTCATAGCACCCGTTTTAACTGTGAGTCCCTTTTGTGCCCAATAGTGTATATGGAGATATATGTAGTATGCAATACCCGTCATCATAGCACCCATTCTAACTGTCTGTCTGTGTCCCATGGAGATCTCTGTATCTGTCTGTCTGCCTGTATGCGAGTGCAAACTGACCGTGAAAGGTGGACTGGTTAAGTAATCAATTGGCAGCTATGGGTGTGCCATGGCAATCAATTGGCTGAGGCAGGAAGTTGCACAGGTGAGGGGATTTAGGCTGATTAGGCTCACTGGCAGAGCCTGACCAGAGCCTTTTGTGGTGGTTCTGGAGAACCGTGGGTCCGACCGGGAAAACGGTTCTCGAGTTATGTGCATTACAACCGTACACACATGAGGTTTTCAAAAACCATTGCGAACTAATTTGGCTCTGTTTGCCAGTCAGTATATGGTTGGAACCAAATAATTGATAGAAGAGATTTTTCAATGGATTCTGTTAACATTGAGTGTGCTAAATAACATACTGAAATGTTACGGAAAATGTACAACTTGCCCCGCTACAAGCTTGTAGATTTAAGCAATAAGCCACGAGAGGTCTCAGGTTACTGGGTATTTTACACTGTCTGGGCGCGTAGGCAACCCCCGACGCGCAGCGGAGGGTCTTCTACCTCCCAGCAAGATGATACAAAGTGATTGAAGGAGTGGGTTATCAGTGAAATTTACACCGGTCACGTGACGGTAACCAGCCAATCAGAATTATGTATTGGGACTACCCGTTTTAGAACTGCTTTTTTTTCCAATAGCTAAAGTATAACATAATGCTTAAATCACCAAAAGGCGTTCCCTCCCTGAATGGGTTAAGAAAAAAAAAACTATCATAGTTGGAGCTTCAACCTTTGGGTGAACATGAATTGCCCTGCAATAGTTTTCCATGTTTAAAATGGGTCCGTCTACTGCATTGCTTCTCAAAGTGGGGCCCGGGGAATGTAGACTTTTTAATTTGCTCTGACCTGCTGTGCGGGAGAGATTAGAACAGAACATTGTGTTAAATTAGATCAAAGGCCTTTCCTGTAGACGGACAACCAAGGGGTTCTCTCTCACTCACCCAAATCTATATATTTCTTTTTTTGCAAGGCCCACATCTCTGTGCGTTTCCCCGTTATCCCATTTTGGACTGAAGTCTATTATAAAAAAGGTTTCTAAAAATTAACATTTTTCTTGAAAAACCCATGTTTCTATGTCAGTGGTGCTCAACCTTTTTCATGTCAAAGGACCCCCAGAATTGTCTGTATTTGGCCGCAGAACCCCATCTGAAAATATGTAGTTCCAGGGACCCCCACCCTAGAAGCCAATATTTTAGTTAAAAATGTTCGCTCTGAAATATATATTCAAAGATTCGCGGCACAAGACTTACCTTTATTCCGTGGCTTTTCCAAGCACAGTATGAGATGTTTCGATGTTTAATGTGACACTGTGCATGTTGTTTGTGGTTGTTTTGTGGTTTTTCAATGAAGTTGTGTTTTTTAATGTTTTACTGTAAAGCACTTTGGTACAACGTTGTTGTTTTAAAATGTGCTATATAAATAAAGATGGTATGGTATTGGTATGGTATTTTCACGGCTTTTCAAAAATAGCAGACCTACAAGCTCATAGCGCGCCACCGAGTGGCGCGCTACGAGCTTGTAGATCTGCCATTTTTCAATAGCTAAAGTAGAACATAATGCTTAAAACACCAACAGGGGGTTCCCGCCCAGAATGGGTTATTTGTCTAACGCGATACGGAGCAGCCGGTCAGCGCAATTTGCTGTCGTTATACCGCATCATCAGAGAGGAACAAAGTGAAACGGGCCGACGGGGGGAATCGATTCCCCGCTCTGAGAAGAAGAACCACGTCTAGCATCATCTTTCATCTGGGACGCTTGGCCTCGTTTGACTCCATGTGTCTCCGTTCTCCGTCTTCCGTGTGGGTTATTAACGCATTCCGGGGCTTTTGGTGTTTTAAAGCATTATGTTATACTTTAGCTATTGGAAAATAGCAGATCTACAAGTTCATAGAGTGGCACTCTTAGGGTCTGCTATTTTTTTGAAAATTTGTGAAAATGTGCCTCAAATCTTTGAATATATATATATATTATTACAGTGAACATTTTTAACTAAAATCTTTGACTCTGGGGAGGTCCATGGAACAACATATTTTCAGATGGGGAGGCGGAGGCATATTACAGTGCATATAATTTTTGGGGTCCTTGACATGAAATATTGAGCACCACTAATTTACAGAAACATATAGGGTTTTTACAGAAAACGGACATTTTTGTTAATTTCGCCTAAATGGGTTAATTGTCCTCCTGGTGGAGAGGGAATGTCAACATATCTCATTCTGCCCCAAAATAGATATTTCAAGGATTTTATCCTACTATAAATGTGCCACGTCTCTGTGTACATGCATGCCCATACCTATACTAACACCATGCCAAAATAAAAAAGTACTTATATATAAAATAAAAAGTACTTAATTGTTATAATAATTAATAATTGTTATGATTTTGCACATAGGCATTTTAGCTTGTTTTAGCCACCGTGGACCTTTATGGTTGTCCATTGTTCCTAACATTTTAGTATGTTATTATATAGTACACCCAATAGTAACAGTAACAGATCTTTTATCAATTATTTTGGCTTTCAAACCATACCTAATATACATATCCAATATTTGAGTCTGCACAGCTTTTTGAAAACCTTATACACATACAGTACCTAACACCACACCAAAATTCAGAAACTAGTCACCAAAAGCCAAATCTTGCTGATTTCTTACAAGTCCGCCCCCTGCTATCAGCATTCTCCCCTCTCTTCCCACACACACACACACACACACACACACACACAAAATAGTAAAATGTTCTCCTCACACTCAGGATCGGTATATGGGCCGATCATGAGAATAAGTAGCGGGATCGGTCCCAAAACACCTGACCGGAGCACCTCTGCTGCCATCAGTGAGGAGTGACTCACCAATGTAAACAACCACATGCCACCAGTCTGGGCATCCTTGACGTGAAGCACCAAGACAACTTAACCCATTCTGACCTGAGATCAGATTCATACGAGGTTTCCACTGGACAACACACTGGTCTGATTAACCCATTCTGACCTGAGATCAGATTCTAAAAAAATGTCAGTCGTTCTTTTTCAAAAATAGCAGACCTACAAGCTCGTAGCGCGCCACTCGGTGGCGCGCTATGAGCTTGTAGATCTGCTATTTTTAAAGAGCTAAAGCATAACATGATGCTAACACCAAAATGGGTTCCCGTTCAGAATGGGTTAATAAACAACGTGACAGCAAACAAGGGCATCGTAGAGGTGTTATCCGCAAGATGCCAACCTTCAATGCCAATTTACGTCAGCTTAAAAAATAAAATAAAACCTAGGAGGAACCTCAATGCCGTTTAAGTGAAATGGCTCGAGACAAGATTTCAAACCAAATCAGTCTCAGTCTCATCCTCATCCTGCACGATGAATAGTTCTGTAACATAATAGCGGTGTCAATGACTTGACCTTGAGGCAGCCACCAAACTGCACATCTTTTCTTTAGCCGCCAGTCAGTCGGTGTTTTTTCTTGCCTTTTCTATGGTAATGATAAAGACACTTTGCTTTGTGCTTTGTGTAATACAGCACTTTGTGCTCCATTACTTTTACCCGGTCAGGTGAATTCACATTGTCATAAAAATGGAACTTTGCACGACCGCTACGGTTCACCAGGCGTGTCCTTCATCATCCGCGAGGGAGATTGGCTTGGCTCGGGTCAACGCATACATTCAGGACATGAATGCACATCCATAAATATACACCGCAATTAAAAGCACCCAGCCAAGTGTTGTCTTTGGCAGGAAAATGTAGATTTTTTTTGTTTTAGTCATTAGTCTCTTGAATAGTTTTCACTTAGTTTCAGTCACATTTTAGTCACCTGGGAATGTTTTAGTGTTATTCTAGTTTTAGTCGACTAAATCTAAAGTTGATTTAGTTGACTAAGATGTATTTTGGCGGGCGTTGATGCCGTCGTCGTAATGGCTGATTTTACACTTGCTGAAAATAGCTCTCTTGTAGATCTGCTATTTTCAGCATGCCAACCAAGAGTAAAATGACTTATACTGGATCTCTTGTCCACCAGTCCCTTCCTAACATTTTAGTCTAGTTTCTATCCGTTGACGAAATTGTCAATACATTTAGCTTAGTTTTAGTCATAATAATATAGCTTAGTTTTCATTTAGTTTTTGTCAGTGAAAAAAGGTAGTCGACGAGCCGTTTTCGTCTTAGTTTTAGTCGACCAAAACAAACACTGCCCAGCAGCAACCGACCACAAAGACAAGAAGTACTTCAATTCTATACAAGGTATATGCCCAATTCTGAATTTAAAAGGATCTTTAAGAGAAAGCATTGTCCTCTCCACACTCGTGGAACGCACATGATGTGTATAATGCTTTCATGTGTGCGTACGTGTGTGCGTACGTGTGTGCGTACGTGTGTGTGTGTGTGTGTGTGTGTGTGTACAGTATGGCCGTAGGGCAGGTGTCCTTGGGAGGGGGGGGTGGGGGGGGTTAGCAGTGACAAGGGACTAGAAAACACTTCTATTTGTGGACACATTGCCCTGAATGTCAATAAAGAGGGTCATATAGATTATGTCCTGCAACAGATGCTGCGGAACAGATGCACAGTTTGTTAAAACTGAGCAACGTACGCTTCATTTAATAGGTTTATATAGCAGATTGACTTAAACACACCATTTAGCTCTCTTAAAAAAAAAAGCTAATCCTCATTACAGCCGTACCTGTGCAGGAACATGTGTGGTTTAGACAACAACACAAACGTTCTAGCAGAAAGAAGGGTGGGAGGAAATAGGTTTACGACCCAATAATATCATTATATGCCGCGATATAAAGAGCCTTTTGTGAAAAGTAATGGGAGCACATTTGTCACTTTCATGGTCTCGCTGACAGTAACGCCCTCACAGGGGGTGATCAAAACGGCGCACATGAACAACAATAACGTGTTATAACCAGATTAAACGCTCATGATCAGGATCTTAGTGATTATTCTGTCCATTACTTGTTTTGATTGATCAGATTTTATTTCATTTTATATCCCACAATTTTGTAACCCATTTTCTTACCCAGTGACGTGTCAATTATTGAATGTAATCCTGAGCTCTACACTCCCTCTGCCAACCCGGGGAGAGCAATAGACTGAACTCATGCTTCCTTCAATGCATGAGGAGTCCAAGCCGCTTCTTTTCACCTGACAGGGGGGAGAGCTTCCCTCGGTTGGACGTATAGCTCGTGGAAGGAACACGTTATTCCAACCAGTTCCCCTCCAATCAGGCGCCCCGGCTGGTCAGGTGGACTGCAGGCATAGTTTAGAGACCAGGATTGTCACGCAAAAAAGTAGATCGTTTTGAGCTTGTATAGATCCGACACGTTTAATGCTTTTGAATTTGAATACTGAAAAGGCTTCCACCCGGACAGAGACAATATACACGTCTCTCTCCTGCCATGCAGTGAGGAGCCCCCACCGGGAGGACATAGAGCCTTTGTCCTACAACTCCAGCCCAAAACTCCCTGCTCACACATGCCCAGTGTCTAATATCACCCCGCCCTCCTTCCCTCCCCAAAAGACTGGCCAATGGGCTATATGCACACAGAATAACTCTTCCTACTTCCGGGACAAGGACAGTCTAAAGAGGACAAGACGCGAAGACCGTATACGGGCGACGCCATGTTGCAGAAACATGAGACCAGCAAGTTGTACATGCCCAAATTTGTGCATGTGTGTACAACTTCCTGGTCTCAACTGTGCATGTTTCTTTCCTTCCATGGAGCAACATGGCGTCACCCGTGCGGTCTTCGCGTCTCGTCCTCTTTAGACAGTCCTTGCTTCCGGACCGCTTCCTTACTTCATATGTGTTACCAATGATACCAATTAACCCATTCTGACCGGGAACCCAATTTGGTGTTAGCATCATGTTATGCTTTAGCTATTGAAAAATAGCAGATCTACAAGCTCATAGCGCGCCACCGAGTGGCGCGCTACGAGCTTGTAGGTCTGCTATTTTTGAAAAATCGAAGAACGACTGACATTTTTCAGAATCTGATCTCAGGTCAGAATGGGGTTAATCAGACCAGTGTGTGTCCAGTGGAAACCTCGTATGAATCTGATCTCAGGTCAGAATGGGTCTCTGTTCCATTTAGTGTGAAGTAGTTCTCAGAGTTATACACCTGTACGGGACCATTTGGAACCCACTCAAGGACACTTTGAGACTTGTCTTGTAGCAGAGTGTTTCCAGTGAGCCCCAACATGGACAACAGCAGCACCCTGACTCTGTTTGACCAAAATAGAACAGAGCCTCTGCATTAGTGCCTTTACAAAATGGTGTGTGTGTGTGTTTGTGTATTAGACAAAGCCGGATCGACTACAGTGGATTGGAACCCACAACCTCTATGGCGCTGCGGGCAGGAACTTTACACCACCGCGCCACCAGAGCGCGTGCTTTAGTGGCGATTATAGCATGACTCTACAATAGGAGGACAATGGGGGTTCATGAGGTTACGTACACACACACACACACACACAGTCACACACACACACAGTCACACAGCCACACACACACAGTCACACAGACACACACACACACACACACACACACAGTCACACACACACACACAGACACACACACAGTCACACACACACACACACACAGTCACACAGCCACACACACACACACACACACACACACAGCAAGACAAAGGCATCAATTAGTTCAACTCGCCTCACAATAATTAGCAGCTGCTGCAATAATACTAGAATAGCAAAGGGAAAACAAAAATCTAATTACACAGCAAAACAATCAGTTTTGCCACTTTGCTGTCTAGACCAGCGGGTAGGCCGCAACTGGCCCCACGTAAATAATATCT
The DNA here is from genome assembly GCF_963924005.1 of Protomyctophum bolini. Lineage (NCBI taxonomy): Eukaryota > Metazoa > Chordata > Actinopteri > Myctophiformes > Myctophidae > Protomyctophum > Protomyctophum bolini. The sequence goes on along the minus strand of NC_137878.1, from coordinate 36,936,301 downwards.
GGCCCGTGAGAGTGAGAGTGTGTGTGGGGGGGGGGGGGATATTTTTCTTTTCATACAATATCAGACCAAATCTGAGGCCATGGTTCTCAGCAGGAAAACCGAAGCATTGTGCAGTCTAGGTAGGGAATAAGACCATTAGCCCTGCAGGTGAAGGAGTTCAGGTATCTCGGGGTCTTGTTCAAGAGTGAGGGGAGGACGGAGAAGGAGATCAGCCGGAGAATCGGAGCAGCGGGGGCGGTATTGCAGTCGCTGTACCGCTCACTGTTGTGACGAGAAGAGAGTTGAGCCAGAAGGCAAAGCTCTCCGTCTACCGAGAAATCTTCGTTCCTACTCTCACCAATGGTCATGAAGTGTGGGTCATGACCGAAAGAATAAGGTTGCGAATACAAGTGGCAGAAATGAGTTTTCTTCGACGGTTCAAAACTCCTACTTGCCTCGAGGGGATTGTTTTAATGTTCTATCCCTGAATGCTGAACCCAACAGTTACGGTACTTGACCGTGCACACCCACGCACACACACACACACGCCAAGGAGGAGGGCTTGTACTACAAGATTACAGTACCACTCAGTTCAGACGGGTCTGATTTATTTCTGCCTCATAGCTCCTGAATGGGCTCCAACTGTGGATTATCATTACATTTTCTCCACAAACGCCCAAATGAACGGCTCTCTATGATTACCAACCAAACGGTGTGCGATCGTATAGTAGTGAACTAAGACGCATATTCTGTGAATACTACAAAAAAACGTAAGGAAATATAAAATAAGCTTCTTGGCAGTGAGAGGACAGGGGGCGGGGAGTTAAACCTTTTAGATGTAAAAGCAAGGCGGTTCCCCCAAAGGGGAGATCTATTCAAATCGATAGCGTTGGAATCAGCCCAAGAGAGAGAGGGGGAGAGAGAGAGAGAGGGAGAGAGAGAGAGAGACAGAGTCAGAGAGAGAGAGAGAGAGAGAGAGAGATAGAGAGATAGAGAGAGAGAGAGAGAGAGAGAGAGAGAGAGAGAGAGAGTTGCCAGATTTTGCGAGAGAAATAAGCATCCAGGTCTATGAAAGAAAAGCAACCCACAACTATCCTGTAAAAACAAATCACACCCGTGTGAAGTGAGGGGCGCTCTTGTCAATACATCATCACATCATCCGGCCAGTCACAATTGGCGTCCTCACTTGTCTGTCCTCACTTTGTATCCTCAAGTCTTTTTATCCTCAAGTCTTTTTATCTTCAAGTCCTCAAGGCTAAACACCGGCGTCCTTAATTTTCATGTCCTCGCTTTTTATCATCAATACATACTTTGCTCAGCCAACCAAATCATCGCTATGAGGTGCTCAGCCAATCAAATCATCGCTACACACCATCAGATTCGGTACACACAGACAAAGCTGACATAGGAGTTATTTTTTTACTCTCTGCGTCCTATTCTGATAAAGTATCAGCCCTTTGGCTACGAGTGTGTGCGGCCGCGGCCACCTTTGTCTTCTCAAGACTTCACATTTACATAATTATATAGGAGCGCCTCTCAGGAGCAAGCCCAACGTGGCTTATAAGAAGCGGACATGGCAACGCTGCCAGAGAGCCAGGGATGCTAGCATCAGCAGCGCGGTGGTCTCTGGCTGTTAACCCATTCTGACCTGAGATCAGATTCATACGAGGTTTCCAACTGGACACACACTGGTCTGATGAACCCATTCTGACCTGAGATCAGATTCTAAAAAAATGTCAGTCGTTCTTCGATTTTTCAAAAATAGCAGACCTACAAGCTCGTAGCGCGCCACTCGGTGGCGCGCTACGAGCTTGTAGATCTGCTATTTTTCAATAGCTAAAGCATAACATGATGCTAACACCACAATGGGTTCCCGTTCAGAATGGGTTAATATATCTCTCCATCTTTAATTAGCTCCGTGTCTCCTTAACGATATGGAAGTTGGCCGTTAAAGGAAACATGAGATGCAGCAGTAAATCCCCCATCTGTGGTGATTATAATCAGCGAACAACTCCACAGCCTCATTATTCCCATTATTTTAAAAAGACAGGGGCAACAGATTATCTTGGGGGAAGAAAAAAAGAAAAAAATTACTAACGTGAATGAGAAAAATGTTATAATTGTGCATTCTCATGAACAATAAATAATATGTTTTGTGCATTTTGGAAACGGAGATTGAACGTATAAATCCAGCCAGCCCTCGTACTGTATATAGGTTTCCTTTAGGATGGTAACGATTACTCTTCCTTAACGATTAGACCCTCTTAGCGGTCTTGATAGTTTAACGGTTCCCCTTTAACCATTCCTACATATATATATGTAAATTATTTTGGCCTTCATTCATTCAAATGTTTGTTAACCCATTCTGACCTGAGATCAGATTCATACGAGGTTTCCACTGGACACACACACTGGTCTGATGAACCCATTCTGACCTGAGATCAGATTCTAAAAATGTCAGTCGTTCTTCGATTTTTCAAAAATAGCAGACCTACAAGCTCATAGCGCGCCACTCGGTGGCGCGCTATGAGCTTGTAGGTCTGCTATTTTTCAATAGCTAAAGCATAACATGATGCTAACACCAAAATGGGTTCCCGTTCAGAATGGGTTAAACACAAATTCAATCATGCATAAGCTGTTGTATGTACCATAGTCGTGCTCCAGGAACCCGCTGGGAAATGTGCAGGTCACAAACGGAATACTCTCAGAGTTGAGTGTTTTGAACGCGCACACACACACACACATGCACGCACCCACACAGCACTAGGCCTGTGTGTGTGTGTGTGTGTGTGTGTGTGCGTGTGTGGCTGTGTGTGTGTGTGCGTGTGCGACGTGCTTGCGCAAGTAAATACTCTGTTACAAGTACAGGTCCAGTATTCAAAATGCACTTGAGTGAAAGTACAAAAGGGTTGGCATCAAAATGTACCATAAAGTAGAAAACGTAAAAGTGTATACTTATATATATACATATACTTACTATAGTGGAACTTGCACTTATTATGAAAGTTAGCCGATCTACAAGCTCACAACGCATTCAAATAGCCAAAGCACAGCCTTAGATATGGTTGAAGTGGTTACGTTCTGTAATAATACAAATCTACAAAGTAAATATAGTAGTAACTAAAGTTTAAGTAAAAAATACCTCAACTTAAGTAAAGTACTTGAGAAAATGTACTTAGATGCACTTTACACCACAGAGAGAGAGAGAGAGAGAGAGAGAGAGGAGATTGAGAGGAGGACAGTGCCGCAACATTAAGCAGATTGATTTTAAAATTCCCCACACAAGGGCCTGCCGTAAATCATGCAAGGAGGGGAAAAAAAACCAAAGGAACAACGAAGACAAAGCATCGCCATTCATCTTGTTTACGAGTGTGTGTGTGTGTGTGTGTGTGTGTGTGTGTGCGTGCGTGTGTGCGCTCAGGTGGCATGGCGGGAGCTAGAGGAAGGAGGTATGGGGACAAGTACAACACAGTGGAGGGACATGCCATCATTGTGGGATTGAGAGGCCTTTGATGGTGGTGAGAGGAGAACTCCCCTCCTCCCCACACTGTACGAACACTTCGTTCTGCTGTTCAGGTCAGCTCATAGTTTTAACTTCAGCACTTCTCAAACTTTTTCAGGTCAAAGAAAGACCCCCCCCAAAATGTACATAGTAGTCTTTCAAGGACTGTTCTGTAGTCTAATGTAGTCGACGGACGGCCAGGTCATTGTTGGCCTGCAGGCTTCCATTTTCGCATTGCAAACTTTTCAGGACTAGAAAACCTGCCGTTTATATTAGCTTGTATTCCCCATCGATGATGTCACTGGAAGACAGTTTCTGAACTGCCCACAGTCCTCCTATGAGGCACAAAACTTTTCGCCATTTATTCATGATTATTAGTGAGGACCTATTATATGAAGATATAGGTTGAAAAGTGGTGAAGTGGTTATTTAAGGATTTATCTCTATCTGCCATTTTCAAAAGATTCGTGTCACTGGTACCAACTGATCCAACAATTTAAGTGTGATTTATGTGTATAGGTACACACGCACCAAAAACGGTGCGCATTATAATAATAATACATTTAATTTATAAGGCGTCTTTCAGGGCACTCAAGGTCGCCGTACAGGTTAAAAACAGTACAAAAAAAACAGTTCAAGGCAGAACAAAACTAGGGCACAGCTTGCAGCAGAAGACACAGAGGTCACACAGAGTCATACGCTTATTAATATCATGCTTGTTGTGAGGACAACAGAGTTTTAGGACCGTATTATAAAATTGCAGAAAATAGCGGAGGGGGAGGAAATCTAAAAGCACAATATCTTAGATGGGCCATTATCCGGTGCACAACAGCGGCGTGAAACCATTTTCTTTTTTTTTACCATAAAACAACCAATTATCTTCTATTGTTAAGACCAGGAAAATGGACCTCACACACACACACACACCAACTAAACCCCTTTAGGCACAGTGGCAGTCCACCGCGGTCAGTCTGGCCTGTTAATTACCAGTGTGTCTCGTTAGCAGCAGTGTGTGTGTGTGTGTGTGTGTGTGTGTGTGTGTGTGTGTGTGTTAAGGGCCAAGACCCCCCCCTCCCACACACACACACACACACACACTCTTCTCCATTAACTCTCACCAATTAAACTAATCAGCATGGGGGGGGGGAAGAACCCAAGCGCTTCTTTGTACAAAAGAATTGTTTTCATTAATTATACAACGACAACAACAGGACCTGCTAATTAAGACACAGTTGGCCGGGGCCACTTCTCTGTGGCTCTGGAGTTAGCCGTGCTGCCGTCGGCATTCTTTCAGAGTCAGACCAGATGAAAACGTGGAATTAAAGACAGTATGTCTCAACAACAAACAACGACAAAAAATATCTAAAAAATGTGACCTTATTTTTGAGCAGTGGCTCCACTCCATTACGCAGCTATGCATGTCCCCGTGTGTGTGTGTGCGTGTGCGTGTGCGTGTGCGTGTGCGTGTGCGTGTGCATGTGCATGTGCATGTGCATGTGCATGTGCATGTGCATGTGCATGTGCATGTGCATGTGCATGTGCATGTGCATGTGCATGTGCATGTGCATGTGCATGTGCATGTCTGTGTGTGGACAGCTCAGCTGGAACACCTACAGTGGCCAGTAGAGTACAGCACAGAGTAAAGTGGCACAGAGTAGAGTACGAGGCGAGCCCTGGGCGCGTTCCTGGGGGTTTGGATGCCCCAGGGTAAGCCCCACGTGGTAACTGTCCTTTTAAACAAGATTATTTTTTCTACAAAAATGTTTAGATTTTTATCATCGTGAGAACGATGGCTTCCATTTTCACATTGCAACTTTTCAGGACTAGAAAGTATTGGATTCCCCATCGATTATGTCACTGGTGGACGGGTTTCTGAACTGCCCACAGCCCTCCTATGAGACACAGAGCGGGTAGGATAAAATGGTGCCATTTTATCATGATTATTAGTGAGGACATATTACCTCAACTAAACTACTATTTCAGACTGTCAATGTTTTGATTTAATTAGTGATCGGTGCCGTGTACCAGACCATTCATTATTATTTTTAAATTTGCCATACGGCCCCAAGCAGACATAAATGATGTAGTGAGGAAATTAACCACGAACCAAATAAAGTGAACATGACATTTAAACGTAGATTGTGTAGAAAGATGTGTACCAAATCAAATTTGTTCTGATAAAATGGAAAAATGTTTGGAAGAACAAGGTTGATAAGGTTCAGACAATTAAAAAAACACAACATGAACTTGATAACTGGTATAGCGGAGTCTGTGATCTGTTATATGGGGAGAAATGGTCAAAGGAATAAGGGTCAGTCTAACTTCAAAAATAAGAGTCACAGACCAAACAAACGAGGAGTTGAATGATCTATGGAAGGCAATGCAAACGCAGAACATACCTATTTGAAATACAAAGGAGATAAGATTCAGAGAGAACATTATAGAGTTCATTATAAGTTAAGTCAAAATATGTTTGATAAAAGACTGTTATTTTAAAAGGCATTATAATAAAGGACATATTTTGCATCTGGAAGAAACGCATGCAGCCAATCCACAACGTTTTTGGGATCAGATCAACAAACTCGGACCAAAAAGGCATAAGAAAATACCAATGGAGGTATATGTTGATAAAGGACAACTCATTTCTGACATTCCACAGGTGTTAAATGAATGGGAAAGATGCTTTAGGGACTTGTTTTCAGGGAAACAATAGGGAGAGAATTTTGATGCAGCTTTTGCTGAACATATTTGTTTACTTAAATCCCAGCTGGAAAAACAGTCACCTCACCCCACTCTTGATCGGGGAAATGTTCTAAATGAGATACTTAAAATTGAGGAGGTGAAAACTGCTATCGCGGCCCTGAAGGTGGGCAAAGCATCAGGTTTTGATGAAATAACAAATGAAAATAACGATAAGATGAAATAACAAATGAAATACTTAAGAATACTTAATACTTAAGATACCTGGTTCACAGAGGCACTTTATGTTCTATTTGGTTTTTGTTTCGAAACAGGCACTATTCCCTCAGTTTGGTATAAATCTATTGTAAGCCCAATACCGAAATCTTCCAAAAATGATCCTAGAATACCCTTAAACTATAGAGGCATTAGTCTTTTGAGCACAGCATATAAAGTCTATACCTCAATTCTTAACTCAAGACTTACAAATTACCTAGAACAAAATAACCTTCTTGTTGAAGAACAGAATGGATTTAGAAAGGCTAGATGACAGTATGTTGAAAATGACATGGATGAACATTTACTCTATGGTACATCGGTGTAGGAGCCGATCTACTATAGGCCATCACATCATGTATGTGCCATCATGCCATGTCTAACATTCCTGTTAGTGTGCTTTGTCGCCCCCTACAGACATGGCAGAGAGGACATAAATTACCTGGCCATCAGAGGGCCAGGTGTTGTTGATTGGAGGTTCACAGTTTTTTACGTCTGGTTTTTGTTCTACACCTCCTTCTATTCTCAGTTACAGTTATATGCTAAAAGTATCTTTCTTTTTGTTTTCAACTTGGATCAAATAAACCTTTTGAGTTCAACTTCAACTCTACGTCTGGACATTCCTCATTTCCCTTTTTTGGTTAAGTTTGCTGCACAAAGCCAGTCAGTTAGAAAAAGGTACTCTCAGTCAACCACCACAAGGACAAAAGGTCTCTACAATTGGTATTGGCAGGATCTGCAGGTATAGGGCCCTAGGTAGCATAATAGCCAAAACTAAACAGCTGGGCGATTTGGGATATGCTGCCTACTCCAAACTGTTTCACACGTGTGTCTGCCCTGACATGGATTATATGGCGGGAATATGGAGCTCAAACATGAATATGAAGGGACAAATGGTTCAGAATAGAGCCATACGGTACTTTTTAGGAGTGCATACATTTGCGCCTGTATTGGCAACAACAGGAGACATGGTTTGGGAGCCGTGTGAGATAAGGTGGAGAGGCAGCATGATGGCCTTATGGAACCGACTAATCAGAATGCCAGAGAACAGAGTTGCTAGGAAGATTTTCAACTGGGATGTATCAGTAAAAGGTGCATGGGCGAGTGCAATAGAGGACACTCTTGTACGAACTGGGTTACATGACAGTTTTCTAAATAACAACAGGGTTGTAAACGTCTCCATGGTTAAAGACGCACTTTATAGTTTATTTCAGAACAAATGGTCACAGGACATATTGTACAAACCAAAGCCGAGAACATTTGTTACGATAAAAAGCTGTTATGCTAGTGAAAAGTACGTCTGTGCCCCATTATCCAAAAGACAAAAATATAGATCTGATGTGGTGAAGTGATGCAGAGCGACTGAGATAGATTTTCGAACAAAAGATATTTGCATTAGCAGAATATATAGAGAACGCTTGGGACATACGTTCCCGGACAAAGAAAACTTATATGTGATGCATTTTATTTTATTTTATTTTATGATAATGCTTATTTCTGTTTTTGTTTTGATCAAATATACTTTGTGTAACTTCTGTGTGGGAACTAAGTGAACGTGATATTGTTTATTTATGTTGTTGGTGTCTTATAATCCCGTAAGGGATGGGTCTTAACGACAACGACAAGACACGAAAATAAAAATCTGTTCATTCATTCATTCATTCATTCATTCATACATACAGGTTGAAAAGTGGTGAAGTGACAATGTTGTCCTGCTGCTGTACTGGCCATTATCTACTAGTCTGGTACAGTACATACTCTGTCAGATCTGTTAATATAACTGCTGCCATTTGAACTACTGCACCTTTACTGTATTAATATGTGTCTTAATCCATTCTGGACGGGAACCCCTTTTGGTGTTTTAACTAAGCATCATGTTATACTTTAGCTATTGAAAAATAGCAGATCTACAAGCTCATAGCGCGCCACCGAGTGGCGCGCTACGAGCTTGTAGGTCTGCTATTTTTGAAAAATTGTGAAAATGCTGCACAAATCTTTGAATATAATATTCGTTCAGAAGACTTTTTATTTATTTCGACGTCAGGCCTAAATGGGTTAATCCGTTAAGGAAGACCCGAGGCCGAATCTACAATCACCCAATCTGGGCCAATTAAACTACAACGACAGGGCTTCAGTAAGTATGACATGGAATTTCACCCACTTAGTTTGTTTTACACCTGTAAATAAACCTGGGATGTGTCAATAAAGTTACGCACACACACACCGTCACACAGACAGACACCCACACACACACACGAACGTGAACAAATAAAACCTAATAACGTGGTCCTTATTTTAATCATAAAGTGTGGAGTGGATGAAAAGAGCGTGTGTGCGATCGGAGACACTCGGAGCGCCATCTGACGAATTTAATGGGCAGAGAAGAGAGAAAGCAACGCGAGGCAGATGGGCAGGGAACTGCTTCTTCCCTTCGCCGTCGACACGTGTTTAACCGACTGAGACCTGAGGACGGTTCTACAAATGTCTTCTGAATCCTGACAGTGACACTCTTCAAACTTTTTCATGCCAAGGACCACAAAACACAATCACAAAGTTTTTTTAAAAGACAAGTCTTGGCACAGGGGGTTATAGTGCTTAAAACGTAACCTGACTTTCCTGGCTTGGATTGGGTTAATATGTATGTATATGTAATATGAAGCAAAGATTTGAGTTAAAAACTTTCACCTAGGGCTGATAATCCAGCCTGACAGTGTGTCGCGGGTTCGACTCCCCCATCTCCCCCATTTCTTGTCAGCTGACTGTACACTTTTCAAATAAAAGGCAGAAAAAGCCCCAAAATTCAAAGATTTGCACAAATTCACATCACGACAAAAAATATTAGCAGATCTACAAGCTCGTATCGTGGCATGAGGCTTGTATATCTGCTATTTTTTAATAGCCAAAGTATAAAATAATGATAATAATAATAATGTTTTCTTTAGCTGGATGCTTTTCCGGTTTTAATGGTTTAATTTTAGCCGTGCATCCGGTAGAACACAGAAGTGTGTGTTGTGTGTGGCGTGCGTGTGTGGCGTGCGTGCTTGCATGCGTGCATGCTACAACACAGCAGCTGTTGGAGGAGAGAACCGACAGATCGTCAAAGAGAGGGAGAGAGAGAGAGAGAGAGAGAGAGAGAGGAGATAAAAAAGAGCTTAAGTTATGACAGAGGATGACAGAGAGGGATGGAAGGATGAGAGGAAAGATAGGAAAAGAAACATACATTTTACACGATGGCCGGTGAAACTCTCCAGATCAGATTGTTTTGTCAAAAAGAAAGTCATCTCAAAGACTCTAGCCCTCATTCGATGCCATTTTGATGATGCTTGCACCTCTTGGTTCTCCGACATCTCAATGTCACCAAAAACTATAAGCTTCAGGCCTTCCAAAACAAACTGGTATGACTACGTCTCGGAAGCCCAGGAGCCACCGCAGAATTCCATCACACTTTGCTATATTCTGGTGATGGCTCAGGGTAGAAGACAGGGCTAATAATATCAATGGGATTGGTATTTATGACACTCAAAGGGACAGTGCCCTCAATACCCTCATACCTGTCTAACTACTTCTACTATACTTCTCCAAGGTGAGTGACGCCCACAGCCACAACACTAGCCACGCACTAGCCACGCACTAGCCACGCGAGTGCGTGCGTGCGTGCGTGCGTGCGTGCGTGCGTGTGCGTGCGTGCGTTCGTGCGCGCGTGCTCCACACTGACCTGCTCCACCCAGACACCAGAGCCCTCCTCCGGAGCCCAGAGGATCATGGTCTTGTCCATGGACGCAGAGAGCAGAGCCAGAGGCTGTTGAAGTGTGCCGTCTGCAGGGGGAGACAAAGGGACACCGCGGAATCAGCACAGTAACAAAAAGGAGCGGCGCAACAATAAAGGCAGGTTCACACTGTTCAGTGTTGATTTGTGTGTCGACTAATACTATATGACAAAAAATGGGTTAGCTAACCTTTGTAGAGAGGAGGTTGCCAGTGGACTCCGTAGACCCAGTTCTCGTGTCCAGCGAGGACCGTCTCCAGAACCACAGCAAACTCAGAGGACACACCTGGAACCAGGACACACACACAGTAAGAAGTAGTTCATCCTTGAGAGAGTACATGGTGTGTATATGACGTAATGTTGTAACTTGTAACTTGTAACTTGTAACATTATGTTGTAACTAGTCCCAGCAAACCAGGCACAGATTTACCGTTGAAGAAAACTTGTCTTCACTTCGAAGAGAAGAATTAGTTACAAGTTACAAGTTACAACATTACGTCATATACACACCATGTACTCTCTCAAGGATGACGTAATGTTGTAACTAGTCCCAGCAAACCAGGCACAGATTTACCGTTGAAGAAAACTTGTCTTCACTTCGAAGAGACCAAGCGAAACGATTATTTGCGCGCTCTGCTTGCGCAAGTAACCAGGGGTTACACTTGTCCCCTAGTTGCTGTGTGTTGTTCTGGGATTGTCACCTGTTGGGTCATTATTACGGCCAGTCTGCACAGGGGGCTGCTTGCAAAGAACTCTTAGTTTCATCATAAAAATATATATAATAATTTGATTATTCGATTAGCGACCGTGTTTATCCTCCTCCTGACTTGGCCTGGCTGCACGCTGACCCATTAAAGTGTTCCTTGAGAAATGTATATTCCGCCTGGCAAGCGGGCATGCAAACACAGCTACACACACACACACACACACGACTGCAGGGGACGAACCCCATGTCTGTCCCCGTAATAGCATCATAAAAAAAAACATGGACGCCTCCATATATAGTCAGTTAATAGCCTCTCCCGTGGGCCTGAGGGCCGCGCTCACCTCCTTCCTCCTCCTGCACCGTGAACAGGTTGTCCTTCATCTTGAGGAGGCCGTGGCGCTCGTCCTCTGTGCCGCGCGGCGGGAGGAGGAGGAGCCGTGGCTCTGCCGCCACCGTGGCACGAAGCTTCCACACCCTGATCATACAGTCCTGGGAACAGCTGGACAGGAACAGCTCTCCATCTGAGGGGAGGGAGGGAGGGAGGGAGGGGGAGAGAGGGAGAGAGGGAGGGAGAGAGGGAGAGAGGGAGGGAGGGAGGGAGTTAGGGAAAGTCTCAGAGTCAACATTTTTCAGATCCCCTTAAATGAGAGATATCTCCCCCTCTCCGTGCGCACACGTGCATGCACGCACGCACGCACACACGCACACACGCACGCACACACGCGGCACCCCAAGCTGTTTTTTTTTAAGTAATCACTGCGCCGATTGTGTTAATTGCAATTATTTGTGTGACAATTAATCGCCGTAAAAGATTTCATAATCGTGAGACAGGCCCAGTGATTAACCACTTAAAACCCTGCTCTATTCTCCAATGATTAACCACTGAAAACTCTAGCTCTATTCTCTACTGATTAACCACTTAAAACCCTGCTCTATTCTCTAATGATTAACCACTGAAAACCCTGCTCTATTCTCCAATGATTAACCACTGAAAACCCTGCTCTATTCTCCAATGATTAACCCCTTAAAACCCTGCTCTATTCTCCAATGATTAACCACTTAAAACCCTGCTCTATTCTCTACTGATTAACCACTGAAAACTCTAGCTCTATTCTCCAATGATTAACCACTGAAAACCCTGCTCTATTATCAGTGCAACTGATCCGAGTTGCAACTGTGCTTCGTCTTCTGTTGAATTCCTTCTACACATAATCTGACCAGCAGAAATAACCAATCTACGGCACAAAGCTCTCTTCTGGTGGAGAAGTGTAAAAGCCTGTTTTTCAGATGGCCATTTCATCATTGAAATGAAAACGAAATGAAGTGTGTACACAGTACGGCCTGGAGAAGGCAGTGGGTTGTATCCCTGATACCGTTTTTAATCCGCTGCGATGATGAAATACCCGTCTGAACTTCTGCACCGGAACATTTTGAGACACTTTTTTACGTTGGTTTTTTTTTCGGACCTTTCCGAGCACTCCAGAAACCTCTCCTTTTATTCCTACAAGCGGGGAGATTATCTCCTTCTGGTGAATGTTCTCTCCAGAACAGGTTGCAGTACATACAGTATATCTCTGCTGTCGGGAGTGTAAACCACTTAACTTCAAAACGTTTATCTTCAAATGAAAAATATAAAATGTCCAGGAGAACAAAACAACACTGCCTCATCAAAGTTGGTGTTGTGACTGACTTTATCTATTGTCAATTACTCCATGAGAGGGGGAGAGGTGGTGGAGTTAGTCGCGTTTAGCAGATATAGTTTGAGGGTCAATGGAGTTAAGAGGGTTTTGTCCGAAGCGCTTTTTTTTACTACATTCCATTTGTTCGATATTTGCGAAAAACCACACAGACGTAAAGGGTGTTCATTCAGTAGCACTGATTCTTGCAAGAAAAAATCTAAAACCTCAAAAATGAGTTAGGTGGTTTTCTCCCGAAAGCAACGATATACAACTAATCGAAACCACGTTTCCCAGAATTGGGACTGCGACACTACAGATCATGTAGCCCGGAGAAACAAATACTAATAAACTTCAATTTTTAAGAAAAGAGAAAAGAAAGATGCCAACGGTCGATGCACATTTTAAATCGGAAAAAGGACAGGCGAGATAGAGTGCTTTCTCCGTGTTTATAGTAGATCTTATAGTAGAATAATTGAATGCACTGCCACCACTGTGCCCCTTCCCTTCCAAGGGCTAATTTTAATTTATTTCATTATTTATTCAAACCACACACACGCAGAACGTTGTAGTGCCTGGGCTGCATCTAAATGAGCCACTCGCTCTCTCTCTTTTTTGTCCGTCTCTGTCTGTCCGTCTGTCTCTCAGAGTGGAGTGGCGGCTAGCAGACAGTGAGTGGGAAGATAGAGTGATGGTTAACCCATTTAGACCCGAGGACAATTCTACCAATGTCTTCTAAATACTGACGGTTTCTGAAAAATCTATGTCAGTCGTTCTCAAACATTTCCATGTCAAGGACGCCCCAAAAATATACGTGCAACATAAAAAAAAAAAAAAGCAGATCTACAAGCTCATAGCACGACACTCAGTGCCACGCTATGAGCTTGTAGATCTGCTAATTTTTCAATAGCTAAAGTTTAAAATAATGCTTAAACCCATTCGGTTCCTGTACCGAATGGGTTAAGGACACAGAACAGCCTGAGCATGGAGTTTAGTGTACGCTGGCTGAAGAGGGCTTCATACAGTTAGCAGACCCCGGGAATGAACAGGTTCTGCTGCTGGTTATACAAAACACGTTGTTTGCGACAGACAGACAGACAGCGCAGGTCTTCCAAAGGGTTTGGGGGTTGATAAAGACCACAATACAAGATAACCCATGGGTTAGGAATAACCCATGGGTTCAAACCCATGGGTTTGAACGTTTTTAACTCAAATCTTTGCGTCTGGGGGGGGGGGGGGTCCCTGGAATAATGGCTCCTTTAATGGGGGTCCGTGGCCAAGTACAGATCATTCTGGGGGTCCTTGACGTGGAAATGTTTGAGCACCACTGACATGGAAACATGGGGTTTAAAAAAAAATCTGTCATGCAGAAACTTTTGGTGTTGGCATCATGTTATGCTTTAGCTATTGAAAAATAGCAGATCTACAAGCGCATAGCGTGTAGATCTGTCAAGCTACGAGCTTGTACGTCTGCTATTTTTGAAAAATGAAGAACACTGACAACATAGAAACATAGGTATTTCAGAAAACTGTGATGATTTAGAAAGACCTTTTGTAGAATGGAGTTCAGGTCTAAATGGGCTTCTAATAATTATGGCAGTGAATGTGTGAGTGAGTGAGAGTGAGAGTGAGAGTGAGAGTGAGTGTGAGTGAGAGTGAGAGTGTGAGAGTGAGAGAGAGTGAGAGAGAGAGAGAGAGAGAGCGGCGCAGCGGCGAGCACGCCAGCTTGAGGCTTCATTTCAATTATCTGCAACCTGCCAGCGGCCGCCGTGACAAGCCAATAACGTCACCCCCGGGAATCAATATAATTTCCCCCGTCATGAAAACGATTTCACATCTGACAGGAAGACAGTCGAGAGACGACGGACGGAGATTAACCCACTCTGACCTGAGATCAGATTCATACGAGGTTTCCACTGGACACTACACTGGTCTGATGAACCCATTCTGACCTGAGATCAGATTCTAAAAAATGTCAGTCGTTCTTCGATTTTTCCAAAAATAGCAGACCTACAAGCTCGTAGCGCGCCACTCGGTGGCGCGCTATGAGCTTGTAGATCTGCTATTTTTCAATAGCTAAAGCATAACATGATGCTGACACCAAAATGGGTTCCCGTTCAGAATGGGTTAAATGAATTCCTGAAACTCCACACGGAGGAAAAGCCCTGGTTGTTCCTCGTGATGAAACGGAGCCTCGTGATCTGGTTTTAGGATTAAAACAATAATAATAATAGTGACACTCGTGAGAAGTGAGGGTGGCGCTCTTATCATCATACGTCATAATATATGGCATTCCAGTCTCAGCCAATCAAATCATCGCTATGGGGTACAGGACAGGTACACACATTGCTCAGCCAATTAAATCATCGCAATGCTATATGCACAAAGCTGGGCACTCAAAAAAAGAGGGTTCCGGTAGTTGGAATCAAGTACTTTAATCTAGTTTAGTCTCTTAGAATAAAAAAAATCACACCCGTGTGAACTGAGTAGTGCAACTCCTCTCTCTCTCTCTCTCTCTCTCTCTCTCTCTCTCTCTCTCTCTCTCTCTCTCTCTCTCTCTCTCTCTCTCTCTCTCTCTCATTGGCAGGCAACAGTGCAGCACTGTCTCTCTCTCTCTGTTTCTGGCACAACAGCGCCCCTACTGGTACTCATAGTATGACACTGGTGCTCATTAACGTCACATAGGTGAACCAACACATATACACAGACATTGCTGTTCCTTGGAGTGGTTGCACCACTCAAAA
>NC_137878.1:36718474-36915974 GCF_963924005.1 Protomyctophum bolini | reverse complement strand
GTACTGTCTTGGTGTTATGTGCTCTGTGTTGTTTTTGATGTGGGTGTTGAACTGTTGAACAGATTGTGAAGACAAATATCCTTCGGGACAATAAAGATTATTATTATTATTATTATTATGAGTGCATAGAGCCTTAAGTTAAAGCCTCCCGTTAGTCCGACCTGTGCTGCGGGTTACAAATCACCCGTGGCTTCCTCCTGTGAGGTTAGAGTTGGGTCAGGGTTTGGGATAGTGTCAGTAATGGTGTTCCTCCTGTGAGGTTAGAGTTGGGTCAGGGTTTGGGATAGTGTTAGTAATGGTGGGACTAAGGGGAGGTCGGACCAATGCCACACTACCGTCGGCAGGCCAGTGTGTGTTTAGTTACCTTTGTTTCCGTCACAGAGCCAGAGTCTGAGCGTGGAGTCTGCAGCAGAGGAGGCCACTAGGACCTGGGAGTCGCCCCCCAGGGGCATGGCATCCACGGCACACACCGGCCCAGTGTGGCCCAGACACTCCACTGACCGGCTGAACTGGATTTTAGAGAAGAATACAGAAGGTTATTATTATAGAACGACTGCAGAACCCCTGGTGGGCTCGCCGCAGCAGCCCAGGAGGTGATTGAACAGAACCCTGGTGGGCTCGCTGCAGCAGCCCAGGAGGTGAGTGAACAGAACCTGCAATGTTAGGGGCTCATACAAAAAGACGTCTGCAGTGTTGATTTTGTCGACTGAAACTAAGACGAAAAATGTTCATCGACTACCTTTTTTCACTGACGAAAACACTAAGCTATGATGACTAAAACTAAATATATTGGCAATTTCGTGAAAATAGCAGATCTACAAGCTCACAACGTGTGACAGTTGTGAGCTTGTAGATCGGATATTTTCAGCAAGTGTAAAAACAGTCTGCTGCCAAAAAACAACACTGCTGCTCTGCCTCGCGGTTACAGTGTTGATTTGGGGCTTTTTATGCCTTTATTGATAGTGACAGTAGGGGGGGGAGAGACAGGAAAGGGGGAGAGATATGGGGAGTGACACACGGCAAAAGGCTGTCGGGCTCGGGAGTCAAACCCGCGGCACACCGTCCGGCTGGCTTGGCAGCCCAGGTGCCTAGACGGTTGAGACTCATGACTTTTGAAGTTACGAGTTACAACATTAGGCAATTTTGCTTCCGGTTCATTCGGGGGTGAATTTTGGGGGGTTGTAAAAATAAAAGAGCCTGTGCATCCTGTCAAAGCTGGCAGTTTATGAGTACATGTCTGTCGTTTGTCGTACCTTGCCATTTTGAGCCTCCCAGACGATGATGCGATTGTCCGAGCCACCGGACACAAGGTGACGTTCTGGACCTGAGAGTTGAAACACAGTTAGAACGGCTTTGGATATTCTGCAGTGACAGATAACAACACCCCTGCATAGCATACTGGCGTAATTCAACCCTAATGATTAAAATACAGCATAGATACTGACTTCAGAGATTCGATCACCTATACCCATGGAGTAGAGGGTGACCGTATCATTTATGTATTTATCTATTTGGACTGCTTCAGATCATCCGACAGCTATGCCTACCTACACACCTATATACAGAACTTAACTTTTTCGCTGCTATCTATGTTTATAAACATATAAACATGCGCAGACAACCGTATACTCCATATATGAAAGCAGCGACCGTCTATTTATTTCTCTCTCTGTTTCTGGCACAACAGCGCCCCTACTGGTACGGTAGTCATAGTCATACTGGTGCTCATGAACCAACACATACATAGGCACACGCATAGGTGAACACGGAGGCTGTTCCTTGGAGTGGTTGCACCACTCAAAAGTTCAGCAGGTCCAGCAAAAGACTAGCCTGGTAGAACCACTCCCCCTGCTGGACAACATTTTCATTCTGCCAGCAGGGAGAGTCTGGGATCTCTCAGACAGAGACGATGTACTCCGGTCGAATTCTGGCCGGCGCGATATGCGGCTGTATGGGGCCGCTAGAGGCGGGATCAACGCGAGACTTATGACATATTGAAGCTGTGCCACAGCGCAATGTAAACACAACCCAACAAGACTACAACTCAAAATTATTATGGAGATATCAGATTTTTGTCCCGCTGCTTCTGGGTTCATCGTTTCTGCCTGAGAGATCCCAGATCCAGGCAGGAGGAGGGAACTTGTGAACTCAGTACTGCCACAATCTGGCGGAGTCAGGTTAGCAAAAGACTGCTATCATGTTCATTCACGCTGTTGACACTTGGCAGCTCTTTAAAAACATTGGTAAGAGGTGTGAATGGTTGTATCTGAACGATGCGTGCGGAAAACGCACTCTTACGGGTACGCACAACGTGCATGTCCATGCATGTGCGGGCACGCGTCCAGCTCAACTAGTCAAACAACGAGAGGAGCTACGCTCGACTGTAAGCCCCTAATAGAATATATGCACACATGCCATTTTGAAAATAGCCTACCTACTCCCGGGCCTCTTCCGACTTCTTTCACAGATGTTAACAATGATACTAATTAAGGCATTTAGTGTACAGTGGTTCTCAAACTTTTTTAATTTCAAGGACCCCCCATAACTCTAAATCAGGGGTGCCCACACTTTTTTGACTTGAGAGCTACTTTAAAAATGACCAGCAAAACAAGATCTACCCACCAAAAAAATATCCCATTGCTGAAAATAGTTTAAAAATGTACCTGAAGGGGCTTTTGAATTGCAGTGCTGGCGTAACATATAAGACAAACACACTCGGAATGAGATATAGAGGGGGGAAATTGTAATTGGTAGTTTATTTTATTTTATAACTTATGTAATGTTATTTCATTGTGGTTTTGAGCTGACAGCACCTATTTGATGTCTGTCAATCAATGATGTCACCATAATTCAAGTGGTAGATGCCATTAGTTTTATCCTTTTTTAATTATTTTTTAGGGCCATGTCATGTGATCTACCTGCACAGCCTTTGTGATCTACTGGTAGATCACAATCTACCTTTTGGGCACCACTGCTCTAAATGTACAAATGAAACCTCTCTCAGAATTACACACCATTTTGAGACCCACTGGTGTAGCAGAGTGTTTCCAGTGAGCCATGATGCAATGAATGCACCCTGACTCTGTTTAAACAGAATGGAACAGAGCCTTCATTAGTATCATCGGGAACAGGAAGTCTGAAGAGGCCCTATTGCCACCCACACATCCCACACTCACCACAGTCGGGTCTGTGCACCCACTGGACTGCATTCACTCTGCCCGTGTGTCCGTTCAGAAGAGCCACGATCGCCCTCTCCTACGACAAATATACAAAAGCTTATGATGTGGTAAACATAACGTACAATTTAGGCATTTAGCAGACGATCTTAATCGAGAGCAATTTACAGTAAGCAAGATTAACAACATGGCAATACATACATATAAATTGTCAACATGAATCATACAGTATGTAAGCTAAGAACCTAACAGTGGAATAATTATATAATGACACTATGCAGATATATACTATATAGTGCTAGCCTATGCCTACATCAAAATGCTATCTGAGTTAGATAAATTGAGCCTTTGCATATGCCTGTAGGTCGTCAGGGATAGGGCAAGTGCTAAGGGCTAAGATGGAGTCTGAAGACGTGGGTTTTCAGACTACGGCAGAAGATTGGAACATAATGATGTCAAGCCCTGTAAAACGTTGTTGCATGACGGTGTCGTGGAATGTTTATACATTACATACATTATACAATTACATTTTCTTAATGACATTCGGGAAGTGTTTAGCCTTAAAGGCAGCTTGATGCCGCACAGCCCTTCAAGGGCAGAGATAGTGGTTGTACTGGTCATCACCCAGTACAACAGCATCAGACTGTGGTTGTAATGGTCAGCTCCCAGTACAACAGTATCAGACTGTGGTTGTAATGGTCAGCTCCCAGTACAACAGTATCAGACTGTGGTTGTAATGGTCAGCTCCCAGTACAACAGTGTCAGACTGTGGTTGTAATGGTCAGCTCCCAGTTCAACAGTATCAGACTGTGGTTGTACTGGTCAGCTCCCAGTACAACAGTATCAGACTGTGGTTGTACTGGTTTGATTTGATTTGATATATTCATGATACAATTCTTAGAAGAGCAGTACAAAATTATCAGGATTGCACAAAAAGTCTGAGGACTTATTTCCATTGTGATCCAAATAAACAAATAGTTACAGCATATGATAAGAAGAACATGTGTACTAACATTACAATACTAATGATGGTCAGCTCCCAGTACAACCAGGGCTCGAAATTAACTTTTTTACTTTCAGAATGAAGGAGCACCAGAAAAAAAAAGTAAGTTCCTAGTCCATTCCTGTCCAGAGTTATGGTTTTTTAAAGAAGTATCTCCTTGGCTTGTTCTGCTCTCCCTCTAACCTCTCGTCGTCAGTCCGTGGACATTAAGTGGGTGATTAATCAGCTGGGTGATCAGACCTAAGGTCCTCAGCTGTGTATGCGACAACAAGGGCTCAATTGAATTAGCCTGATTATCAGACTGTAGCTTTATTGAAGTCTTATTCTGTTGCACAGGAATAATATCTTGCCCATTCTAGGCCTAAAAATGTTTATACACACAATATAACACCTTTTACATTAAGTATATTGTTAAAAGAGGTTGCCTAAGCTGGACGGGCTGCCAGAGCTGACAGCACAGCATGGAGTTTGCCGACTGTTCACGTTATATTATTAGCTTTATATTAACATTTCGCGTGATGTGTCGGTACCTGCGGGTCGTAGAGAGCCACGGAGTTGCATGTCCCAAAAGCAATGATGCCCCCGCGGCCCCAGGACAGCACGTTTGGGGTTCTGTTGGCACAACATGCGACATGGCATGTATGGATCACGGGCGCCGCCATCTTGGAAGTTGTTGTGGTGTGTTACCGTAAATGGGGGTGTAGCTGCAACACCACCACACGCAACAAGCGTTCCTATTCGAAGGCTAACTTAATTAAAGGACCAGTGGACCACTACCACGACTGTTCAACATACCATAATTGGTCTTCACTAATGTTCATGATAAAAAACCATAATTTTGTTCTACTCGGTCTGTGTCTCATGGGAGGGCTGTGGGCAGTTCAGAAACCCGTCCAGTCGTCCACCAGTCACCAGTGACATCATGATGGAAACTGCAGGTTTTCTATTCCTGAAAAAAGTTGCAATGCGACAATGGAAGCCATCGTTATCTCATGATAATACAAATCTAATATAAAAAATAAATAAATCTTGTTTAAAGGGAAAATCTGCCTATGTCACTGGTGTCAGTGTAGATTTTTGTCTTATACACAAACATTAAATGCCATTGGCAATGAATCGAGAATTTACATGTAGACGAGCAAATCAGCTATTTTCGTCCTACACAAACATTAAATTCCCATTGACAATGAATGGAGAATTAATTTAGTTATTTTTTATGTGTCTGAGCAAATCAGTATTTTTTTTGTTAAATTCTTATTGACAATGCATGGAGAATTGACGTATTTTTTGTATTTTATCATGTACATTAGTGAGGACCAAATACCAATTATGAAGATAAGTTGAAAAGTGGTGAAGTGGTCGTTTAAGGCATTGTCGCACGTATAAATAATGCATACATCGTTTTCAGGGTGGTGTTTAATGTGAGTATTAACATAAATAAGAGAAGCTAGAGTAATAGTTAGGAGCAATAATGTGCATTGCAATGCATGTTCCCGCACCATAGCCGCTCACACAAATACACTACTTGACCATGTCCACTAGATGGCAGAAGACAACCATATTATACTCCTGATTCCAAGGAATTGGGGAAAAGTGCAATTCGTGAATATAACATGGAAAGTGATATGTGTGTGTTAAAAACAGTGTGTGTGTGTGTGTGTGTGTGTGTGTGTGTGTGTGTGTGTGTGTGTGTGTGTGTGTGTGTGTGTTAAAGGTTAAAGCACTGGATTCTGATAGTAAGTAATCATCGCTATAGGACAAAATGTGTTCATCAGATTTTTCAACAGAAGAGTTTGTACAGCATTATACAGTTCCAATTTTGTCTGCTCATGTATTACTCAATGTATGTTCTGTTTACTAAAGAGCATGGAGAGACTCCTGTTACTGAACAAACACTGGCAATGAGTAGTATCAGAATATAGAGCTATTTTACACTTATTTTAACAAAAGAAAATCACTTAATACCCAAGCTCTGGTCCATAGCCTTCTACTGCTTCAATTCTGCCCTGCAGTATACTTTTACTGCAGGGCAGAATCGAAGCAGTAGAAGGCTATGGACCAGAGCTATTATTACCCTATCTTTAAAATAATGTTTCAGTATCACCCATGTGAAATATATTTATCATGTAACAATTGTGCTATTTAGACAATTCAATTTGATTTGAATATCAGGGCCATGCTGGTTATCGCAATGCTGGCTTGTGATAGACATTTTTGGTCTAATTTATTTTTTTGACGTGGACATACAATAAAATGGTACATCTTTGAACAATAAAAGGGTAGGTCTTTGAAAAACAAAGAAAGGACCCGCACTGTCGGAAACTTGCAAAGGAACGTTGTTCTTTATTAATTCAATGTTTTGGTCGTTAGACCTTCATCAACGCAGCCCCGCCCCGTCCCATCATGCTGGGAGACACCCCGGTGACCTCAGTGGAGTCATGCCGGTTCCTAGGCATGACAATCTCTCTGGACCTCAAGTGGGAGCTGAACATCATGGCCCTCCTGATCCTGAAGAAGGCCCAGCAGAGGCTGTACTTCCTCCGACAGCTGAAGAAATTCAGGCTGCCGAGGCTCATTTCTACACAGCCATTGTGGAGTCCATCCTCACTCACTCCATCATCACCTGGTTCCCCGCTGCAGCTGCTAAAGACCTCACCAAGCTGCAGCGGGTGATTGGCCGCCCTCTGCCCTCCCTCCCTCTGCCCTCCCTCAAGTCCCTGCACAACTCCAGGGCCGCTGAAGAGAGCAAGGAAGATTATGGCCGACCCCTCCCACCCTGGCCACGGCCTCCTCACCCTGCTCCCCTCTGGGAGAAGACTGCGGCTGCCGAAGGCTACGAAAGCCTGCAACAAACAAGGTTTTTTCCCCCTCAGCTGCCAGGCTGCTCAATGACTCTGGCTTCCCTTCCACCCCTGCCTCCTAGTGACACCGGCACTTTAATCACCGGCAACATTTGATGCACTATGAACTACTGTATAACCCTGCACTTTATATTTATTTCCCTGCACGGTGTTGTTTTATGTCTATTTGTGAAAAAATAATTGATTGCACTCAAATTCCTATGTGTATACACAAATGGCAAATAATGGTATCTGAATCTGAATCAGGACGGACAAAGGACATTAGTAGACAGACACACAAAGAGCTAGGTCTGTAATAATAGAACGTTTTGAGAGAGAACCACTGCACCAGTGGACTCCTAATGTGCCACATTGTGTGTCATAGTAAATCAGTGTCATACATACAGACACTACCATGTAGGCCTACATATTCTGAAATATTATTCATAATATTAAGAAAAATTGCACATCATATTTTGCACATGGACAGAATATTACAGATGTTTTTGTTGTATAAAGGGCTCATCCAGTCTGGGTCAAGAACGGATATGCTTGCGTGAATGTGTTCATACAGTAGTATAAATGACCACATAGCCTATTCATTTTTTAACTGGTTAATTGTTTTAACTGGGCCCCCCCTCCCCTACAAGCACTTAGAATTGCAGGCATTACGTTTGATTTACTCTGTTCCACAGATAAATAGTATGAGAATAGCTGAACTACGAGTTCACAATCGCAACGCCATGTAAATTTAGAAATACTGTGTAAGGCCTACACTTATTGATTTGTATATAGTTGCACATTAAGCTAATCAACTGGGGACACGCCAAAGTATTTGTTGGTCCAGTTTCGGAACCACTGAAAACACAGAGCAGCAAACCTAGCTTTCAACAAGTGTTGGCATGTCTGCTTGTATTATAAGCAACTTCAGGCTTGTTTTTTTCTGTGGTCACTTGTACATTGGATATAATTTTCAAATAGCTGATGTACATATTAGTTTAGAGTGCTCATGTGGCCTATAGTAGCTTATTTTAGGCTTTAGGTTCATAGATCTGGTTGTTTAGTTCTCTCATAGAATCTGGCAACACTGCTTGCTACAGGTACAGCGGAAACAATGGCTTATAGTCAAGTAATAATGTAATTTGACCTCAATCTAATTGCAAAAAAACCCTAAATTGAGCTAAATTTGGCCATAGCAACTGACATCATCACGTTTGGGCAAGTTGCTTTGGCCAAATTTAGCGAGTGTTTTTGCTTGGAATGGATTCAGCATCATGAAAACCCCCTAGTTTGACAAAAAAAATAGACACGTCCCACTTCAGACCCCCAATTCCTCTCCAGTGTGAAATGTACGCAGGTGTCTGTCCAGGTGGTGTAACCAACCAAACCTTGAGTCACAGTGTTTACAGTGGAAAGGTTTTTCTCCAGAGTGGAGACGCTGGTGTGAGATCAGATTACCCTTTTCATTGAACCCCTTGCCACACTCTATACAGTGGAAGGGTTTTTCTCCAGTGTGCGTACGCTGGTGTTTGTTCAGATTACCTTTCTGAGTGAACGTCCTGTCACATACTTTACAGCGGAAAGGTTTTTCTCCAGAGTGAACGTTCTGGTGTGTGAATAGACTACTTCTCTGTTTGAAGCTCTTGCCACACTGTTTACAGTGAAACGGTTGTTCTCCTGTGTGGATACGCTCGTGTTCTCTCAGGCCACGTGAATAACTGAAACGCTTCCCACAGAGTTTGCAGATGTGCTCTTTCTTTCCTGTGGAAGTAGTCTGCTGTGTATTTACTCCTCCTGGATCAGTTACAGTCTCTGTAAAGTGATGATGACCGTCAGGTCTTGGTTGGTCAGTGTCTTCTTGTTTCTGTCCGGTTACAGAGTTTTGCTGACTGGCTGCTAAGGGGATCTGCCCATTCCTCAGCATTTGGCAGTAGACGTCGTTGTGTCTCTTCTTCATGTGATTCTGGAAGAAGAGCGGAGACATGAAGGAGTATGGACACTCTGAACAGGAGAAGTGACTCTGAGAAGACTGGGATGTGGCTCCTGAGAAAGAGAGGGAGAGAGAGGATACAAATGTTGAGGATAAAACTCCTCCATCGATAGAGATGCGCGTGTGCGGATGGACTTATCCGTCACCCGAATATGCAAGTATATGTTCATTATCCATCTGTCATTCAACCACATTAATTATATCATACTAGCCTCTGCCAGGTCGGCACCTCACTGAGGAGAGGCAGACACAGAGAGGCAGAGTACAGCACTCTAGCCTGGACCGTGTCATTCAGGGGAGGTACCCTGATGGATGGAGAGCATGGTGAAGCATGTTCCGACTATGTGAAGGATTACCACTGCTGGCTTCAAAGCCACTAGATAAGTGGAGGGTTCATCTATGTGTGGATGTCTGTGAGAATCCCGAGATGTGCAGGTCTGTGGGGACTTGGCAGCAATAGATGCCACAGGGCTCACAAGTGGAAATACACGTCCCTGACACAACAATAATACCTCTAGTAGTTCTAAAAGGCCATAGACAGTTTGGATGTGTTGCCAAGAAGTTTACTAAAATCAATGTTATGACTTTAAGGTTTAACTAAAGTGTGTTTTAAGTTGACCGACCTCCACTGGTCTCCTCCCACTCATCACTGTCTTCAGTTTCTGGTTCAAGTTCAACTTCAATTTCACAATAGTTTGAAGAGATGTCTTCTTCATCTTCTTCACTTTTCACAGCTGGTAATGTCAACGTTGACCCATCAGGCTCCTCTGGTCTCTGAAGTATCTCCTCCTGTTCCTTTTTAATGTGTGGAGGCTCTGCTTCCTCCTGGAGCAGAGGGGATCTCCTCTCCTGTTCAGGGGAAACCTCCTCTTTGCACACAACCACCCGCAGGATGTCTAGGAGCAGAAAAATAATCATAGTGATTGATAGCCAGCGATAGATAATGATAGTGATATTAGTGAACACTGAATACCTAAAACGTAAATACATTTACATATCTACATATACATGTACAAAATGAGGTATCACTTGCTCATATTGACCAAACAATAATAATACGAAATAATAATAACTGGATATTGACGTATCAACATATTTAGTTACTTTACACAACAAATGAATATTGGTGCTACATCAAATATTTAATGAGTTCTCCAACATCTCAATGTCACTCAAAACTATGCCTGTGGCCTCCCAAATATGACAAATTATTCTCTGGGTAGAAGGCAAGGTTAAACAAATATCAATGGGATTGGTATTTATGATTACTATTTTATACTACTTTTTTGTGCTGCTGCTGGCGTAGTGATACTGGACACAAAAACTATAGTTCCAGTTCCAATAGTTTTGAGGAATAATTAATTTTAATCCACAGAGACCCCCACCAAATGACCAGAACTACTTAATATTCACCAAAACAACACCAGATCTCCCGCCATGGGAGGTATAAATTAATACCTTTGCAACAACTACATGAATGGCAAGTATTTCCTACAGCTTTAAGACCAAAACTCTGAACTGAGTTGGTTCCAATTTTATTTAGCTCAAGATAAGAACCAAAAAGGAAAATTACGAGTATATGTTTGCCCGGGATCCAGATCTACAGGCTCACAACACATAGCCACACTGTGTTGTGGGCTTGTGGATCTGCTATTGTCACTACAGCTTAGAGATATTTTTTAAATTATTTATGGCAATGTGTTTGTTTGTTTTTTCAAAAGTGACCTGAGACAACATCTAGTTATTTTCCCATTAAATGGAGGTGACATTCTACCTTTGTAGTTGTTGACATGATTTTTTTTGTTACTAAAATAGCTATAAATTAACTAATAATTGATTACGTCGGACCACAAAGGAAACAATTAAGTCCCCAGGACCTTTTGGTGTTTTGGTGTACTACTACTGTACCACATGCTGTGTTACATTTCGGACTAATAAAGCATTTACTTTTGCCAAACCATCTAGAACAAAGACAAAATAAATAATTCATAAAGAAAGATGAAACATACCGAGTTCTTCTGGGTGGTCTTCAGGTTCCTCCTGTTTAATAGAAATGGTCCTGGATGAGTCTGGAGTGTTACAGAGTTCTTCTGGGTGGTCTTCAGGTTCCTCCTGTTTAATGGAAATGGTCCTGGATGGGTCTGGAGTGTTCATCATCTTCACCTGCAGACTGGACTCTGGTCTGAAATGACGGAATTGAATAAAGACTTTAATACCAAGATCAGAAAAAGGTCCCATCACAGTGATGGTCTCAAGAAGAATTATTTATCTAACAAAAAATGAAATAAAAACGTGATCACAAAAAAAATAAGAATGAATTATCTGTAGAATAAGGGAAGATCTCCCCCTCCAACTGTATTTCCCCATGTTCAACGGTTTTTATACAGTATTATATTTTGCCATTTGCTTTGGCAATGAAAACGTATGGTGGACCCTCTTGTAAACAAGTGTAATGCTTAATTGGGTCGTCCACTCACAGTTAACAGTCTTTGTATTGAGTCTGTGCTTGAAATGTACTGTAATTCTGCAAACTGTTTTTGCAATCAATCTCAATCAATCAATGCTTTATCATGCCAATAAAGCTATGGTCATATTTGTAGTAAGCTACACAAATTAAACATAAACTGATGTGTTCATCTTACCTAGGTAAGATGGGACGGAATGGGAAGAAGCCACTGTTGTGTTTCAGTGGTTGAGTTGCTAATGGTCCTCCTGCTGCTGCTGGTTTAATGACACTGAAATTAAATGACAATGAAACTGTTTCCAAACGATTTTTTTGTTTGTCTACACAGAAGACAAGACAGATCAACTACCGGTACTAATGTTCCGATTTGCATATTAAACCAACCTTTTTCTTTCGGATGGAGGTTTTCTGCAGCCTCCCAAATGGGACCGTCTTATTTGGTCACAGTCAGGGATGGATCGTATCCTAGCAGCTACTGGATTGGGATACTCTGGCGTTGGTCGTCCATGCACAAAATGCTAAGTAAGAGAGGGACGCCGTGAAGTGTTATAACGTGTCTTTGTGAACGAAAATAAAAGCCTGGATAGTGGGTACCGATGCTATAGGACCCCTTGTTTATCTTTTCTGTATTTGGGGGATACAGAAAAAGTAAACAAAGGGTCCTGAAATGGGCTAGCATTGGCAACCAACGTTGCTCACTATATCTGAGATCAGCTCAGCCTCAAATGACACAATATGTTCCCTCAGCACTAGAATGAGCGTAGTACTGACTACTGAGGGATCATATGGGGCTTTATATAATTACCTTATGCTCAAATGTTAAGACATAAGCTACTTTTAATCATAACTGTACCAGCGATGTATTATGCTTCGCGTGCTTCTTGCGTTAGGATCTTACCTTGGAACAAACATAGTAGTTCTGCGTTATCTTGGACGGATTCAGCTTGGAGTGCGGTCTTCCACACTGTTTAATCCATGCTCGACATCTCTCCAGTTGTGTTTTTGGTTTGGGAAACGGGAAAAACACAACACCGCCCTGCAAACGTTCTGGATACCGTTCATCCGAGTTGCAAGACCTTTCGCCTACACCGGCGTAACAACACCGCTTCGGCATTTTGACCGTGAAAGCGTTTCCAGGCGTTTCATTCCTTGCTCGATGCTTAGTGAAAGCCTGGTGTCGCGAGGTACTCCCCCAGGGGGAGGTAAAGGCTCATACATACTCCAGTTTTTGGTGATAGGTTATCACCGCGGTGTATAGTTTTTATTAAAGGGTTGGAAAACTACACCATTACGTCAGTCGCGGTGATGATCAGCTATCACCGCGGACCCAGGCCATCTCTCTGTTTTTACTATCAGACAAGTCTTTTCACTCTAGAGCCATCACCCCGTTCACTGATTGGTCTAGAAGTTGAGTAAACCACAGGGAGGCGGGGTCAACCCTTAAGGACATCAATTCAATATAGTCTAGTATAGACTATAGTCTACTATAGACTATATTCTATAGAGTATAGACTATAGTCTATAGACTATAGTCTATAGACTATAGAGTAGACTACTAGGCTATACTCCCATATTAGGGGTGACTCATCCTCATTCAGACGCAGCTAGTCTTATTGAGGTCTTTTGTATGTATTGTTTGTTTGTTGCGTGTTTCAAAGTGGACACAATGGAAACAAGCTTTGGCTTTTTTAAATAATAATAATAATATATACGATTTATATAGCGCTTTTCTGGGTACCCAAAGTCGCTTTACAGAAAGAGTAGGCCTACAGACATATTTATTAGAAAACTATTTAAAAAGGTTTAAAAGGTTAAAAACTAGAAATCAAAATCAAAAGAGGGACAAACAAGAAGGGTGTGTGTGTGTGTGTGTGGGGGTTATGTAGGGAAAGCCAGTTTGAAAAGGTGGGTTTTGTGTGTGCTTTTGAACATTTCGAGGGTGGGGGCAGCTCTGATGTGAGTTGGGAGTGAGTTCCAGAGAGAAGGGGCAGCCACTGCAAAGGCCCGGTCTCCCCATGTCCGTTTGTTAGATTTGTGGGGTTCCAGTTGGTTGGCAGTGCTTGACCTGAGGGAACGGGAGGGGACATGGCGGTTGATGAGTTCAGAGAGGTTTTGTGCATAATAATCCATGATGCTGCCGTTTTTTTAAATGGTGACATATAGTTATGCATTGATTCTTCTCCGTTAGACAGCCACTTACCACATAAAGATAAAGCCTTAGTGTCCCCATTAGCCTGTCTCGTACTAGGCGAAAATAGCAGATCTACACGTTTGTAAATCTGCTATTTTCGGCAAACATATTTTGAAAAGGTGAGAGGAAAAGTATAGGGATCGAGCCAAGGATAGACCCCTGAAGCATATTGTAGGCATTGTTAGAATTGTTTTTAATAGTTTTTGTGAATGCATGTGGGGGGGCCCAGGTAATGAATTATACATTCAAAAAGAAAATAATTATAATCTACTTCAAATAAACAGAACATGTTCATGAGGCACAATCCTAACATGATGCTTTCAACCATTCAAAAAAAATGTTTTTACTCTGTTTTCACAAATTAGCCCACCTGTTGAATATTTCTCTTTATTTTAATCTAGTCCAGGTTTGACCAGACTAAACAGGTAAACAGACATGTTTTACATCTCGAGACACCATATCTTTTGTAACCCTAAACCAAAGCATTGTAATTGTACATTTAAGCAATGTTCCGTTTACCCACAGAGCATTCATTTTCATATAAAAAAACCGAAACAAAAACATGTATTGGTAAATATTCATCCACTTTTTTGGGGGGTGGGTCTTCTGCCGTTAACTGAGTATATGAACAGATACATTTTCCCATCTCATTATTACAAAATTGATCACTGGTCATTTCTCACAACCAGTTTTCTACAACCAGATTAGTGTGCATGCATGCCATGGACATTAAGTGTAAGCCGTGACAATGGTCTATATTAATTAAACTCTCAACGCAAACTCTTTAAATATTCTTAAAAAACAAATCATGCTTTATGAATCCATTCTGGAAACAAACATTATGTACAGTATCATGTCATATTTACAAATTTTTCCAATATGAAAAAATTCATAAGAATTATCCGTTATACTGAAATAAATCCATATATTACAATATATTGCAGATAATGACTATTTAACAAACAACAAAGACAAACTAAGATTTGGAAAGCAGAAGACAAAACAAATATATATCATAATTTATCCAACAGACTGCAGGCATTAGGACCATGATTTAACCACTTTCAACGTAGTATCCCAATTTTAGGCAACCAAATAAAATCCAAAACATAAAAAAGAAACAAAATGCCCTTTGAAAATGTTTGAAAATTCCCCAAAATAGCTATTTGACAAGTTTATAGGGCTTAAAGGTAGGTTAAGTGTTATTTATGTTGATTAAAACGTGTTAGATAGCT
Organism: Protomyctophum bolini; assembly: GCF_963924005.1. Lineage (NCBI taxonomy): Eukaryota > Metazoa > Chordata > Actinopteri > Myctophiformes > Myctophidae > Protomyctophum > Protomyctophum bolini. Next base: position 36,901,075 of record NC_137878.1, on the reverse strand, counting down.
CTGTATTCTGATAGTGTTTGACAACCTCTATAGCACTGATTACTATCACAATATAGAGCTTGATGCCGAGTTCACACTGCCAGCTGGCAGCTACAAAGATACAAGCTACCATTCATTTATTTTAAATGGAAGCCAGCGACATGAAGAGACAAACCTGCAGGCTACCATTCATTTTAAATGGAAGCCAGAGACATGAAGATACAAATATTATATATACATCCAATGTTTGTACTGTAGCTGCTACAAAAAACTACAGCAGCCACAAAGTTACAAATACGTTGAGCTGGCTTCAACTTCAGTTACAAAGCTTGTATACTTTTATGCTGTGTGTAGCTTTGTAATCTTTGTATATTTTGTTATCGGCCTTGTGGTTAGAGTGTCCGCCCTGAGACTGGACGGGGTTCGATCCCAAGGTCAGGGTCACCGTCATGCCAAAGACTCTGAAAAATGGGACCCACTGACTCCCTGCTTGGCACTCAGCATCGAGGGTTGGATTGGGGAAATACTCACGCTAAGGAAACAGGAGATAGGCCCCTAAATGGGCCTCATGGCTCGGCAAGGCTTACTTATATTTTGTATCTGCCAGTGTGAACTGGTCCTTTCAGACGGTGAGCGAGGGAGGGACGCAGGCGTCGTCGCCTGGATCAGCGACAGGTCTGCTCATGAGGGGTGCTGGGACGCGTAGCGAGGGGAAAAAAGCCCACCACATTCCAGGTCTAGTCGCCCGTGGGCGTGTGCACGAAACTAGCACGTGCGCAACAATTTCACGGGTACTGCGGCCGCGAAAATACGCTTGCGTAATCGCCCCTCAACTTCTCCGCGCGTCCAGAATAAACGCACGCCTCTCATTGAAAATGAATTATGTACTGTACTATAAGCTCCCCGTCTGAAAAGGCCCTTAATTTACACGACGAAACTTTCAGTTCATGATTTCGGGGTAGCCGTAGTAGTTCTCCAGGTCGTGGAAGATGTCGTTGGGGCTCTTGCAGCTCAGGTTGCAGAAGCAGGCCTGGATCCACATGACCTGCCAGGTGAAGCCGGAGCCGCTGGGACACAGGAAGTCCACGTCGATGGTCTTGGACTTGTAGGGGATGCAGCAGCGCTCGTCCGTGCACACGCCGCAGTACTTGGGCCGGTACTGCTTCCTGCTCACGCAGCCGGAGATGGTGTAGTTGAAGGCGAGCTCCTCTCTGTAGACGTTCAGGCACTTCTTCCCCGGCTTTAGTTGTCAGAGAGAGAGAGAAAGAGAGAGGCAGAGGAAAGAAGATTTAGTGGTTTTGAGCACCGGGACGTTCATTTTGTGGTTATGAAACACTTACATTATACGTACATTATACAATACATTTCTCTAGGTTCAGTGTTTACTTATTACATTTTTTGTGTAACCTTTATTTAACCAGTAAAAACACATTGAGACAAAGTCTCTTTTTCAAGTGGGAACTGAAAAGAGGCAGAAATAAAATTGCAATTACAAAAACAGACAATAATATTGTACACGTCAAAGTACAGAGTGTTTCAGTTCTATCCTGAGGTAACTACATTTACCTGTTACACACATTTCCTCCTTGACCATGATACCAGCTCAGTGGCCTAGTGGTTAGAATGTCCGCCCTGAGATTGGAAGTTCGGGGTCTGGGTTCAATCCCCGGCTGTGTCATACCAAAGACCCAGTGCCTCCCTGCTTGGTACTCAGCATCAAGGGTTGGATTGGGGGGCAAGTCAAGCGACATATGTCGGCATGTCAAGTCACAGTGGGTGTACTTGTACATCATCTCCAGGGGGTGTACTTGTACATCAAGCTGCCTCACGTTACAGAAACAGGAGATAGGCTCCTGCCCTATAGGCCTCATGGCTCGGCAAGGCTTACTTAATATGATACTTGACACGTGTGTGTACCCATAGACATAGGAAGGTACCCAGAGCCTCTTCCGGCTCTGGGGCGTATCTGCAAAAGTGAGAGCAAGCTTCCGCGTTGGTGCTTCACTGGTCTCTACGTAGCCAGAACTATATAGTACTGCGAACAGAACAGACTGGCAACGCCAGACTAGTGCTTCACAGAAGATTCCGCGAGCGCCACAGAACGGACGTCCGGCTCCGACTATCCCGGAAAAGACGCGCTGCTGTGATTGGCCAGTAGTCACTTGAGTGGCAGCATTTCTTCCGCACGTCGATACACATGGCTCAAACAAACTGCAGCGGCCAATGAGGCATCCTATGTTTTTTTTTTTATATCTATGTTCTGTACCTTGATGTGTTTGGTGATGTCGACCTCACAGGGCCGCAGGTTGTTCTGTACCTTGATGTGTTTGGTGATGTCGACCTCACAGGGCCGCAGGTTGTATCTATGCATGTACCTTGATGTGTTTGGTGATGTCGACCTCATGTACCTTGATGTGTTTGGTGATGTCGACCTCATGTACCTTGATGTGTTTGGTGATGTCGACCTCACAGGGCCGCAGGTTGTTCTGTACCTTGATGTGTTTGGTGATGTCGACCTCACAGGGCCGCAGGTTGTTCTGTACCTTGATGTGTTTGGTGATGTCGACCTCACAGGGCCGCAGGTTGTTCTGTACCTTGATGTGTTTGGTGATGTCGACCTCACAGGGCCGCAGGTTGTTCTGTACCTTGATGTGTTTGGTGATGTCGACCTCACAGGGCCGCAGGTTGTTCTGTACCTTGATGTGTTTGGTGATGTCGACCTCACAGGGCCGCAGGTTGCAGAGGCGGGACTCCTTCACGAGCTCACACTGGTCGTTGGCGTTGGAGATCCTCAGTGAGAGGCCCCGCCCACAGGTCTTGGAGCAGGGACTCCATTGGGTAGTCTGGGTAATGCAGTTCTTATGCCAGCTGACCATCTCCGCTGGAGCCACTGGGGGGCGCCACACACACACACACACACACACACACACACACACACACACACACACACACACACACACACACACACACACACACACAAACCACTTGAACCCAAGCATCCCTATTCTGACGGGAACATTCACCGAAAATAGCTGATCTACAAGCTCACAACGCAATGCATTGTCAATCTGCTACATGTGAGGTTTGCCCCCGACAGACACGATTATAACAGTTGAAACAATCTTTTTTTTTTGCAATCCTGAACTTGAATACAAGCCAAAGACAACTGACCTACAAGAATCATAACTCGGGTGCATGTGTTTATTTAGACATACCATACCAAACCCTGACCTCAAAGGAAGCTACGGCCTATTTTCATCAAGGTCACGGTCAAGGTTGGTTATTAGTGTCCCCGAAGGGCAAAAGGGTTTACAGCAGGTCATAAGGCTTGAAACACATATAAATACATCAATCAGACCAAAGTTATTGCTGCTGGTCGCAAGCAGCACGGGTGATTTGTGAGGGGCGCTAGCTCCTCCAATGTCCAACATTGTCTTAACACAAACATTGAATGCCATTGACAATGCGTGGCCAGCTTTGAGTGTTTGCGTAAACACAAACGTTGAAGACGAAGGTGAGGACGTAAATTCTGATTGGCCGGAATTAAATGATGTATGATGATGTATGATGATAAGAGCACTTCACAGTCACACGGGTGTGATGGGTTTGTCTGACTTATGACTGTAGGTGAGTCTAACCAACATCTGCACCCCTCAGAACACATCACAACGTGGTGAGCTATACTGTAGCTTCGCTCTAATGACTGTAGGTGAGTCTAACCAACATCTGTACCCCTCAGAACACATCACAACGTGGTGAGCTATAATGTAGCGTCACTCTAATGACTGTAGGTGAGTCTAACCAACATCTGCACCCATCAGAACACATCACAACGTGGTGAGCTATAATGTAGCGTCACTCTAATGACTGTAGGTGAGTCTAACCAACATCTGCACCCCTCAGAACACATCACAACGTGGTGAGCTATACCGTAGCTTTGGCTCTTACCCTCCACGGCGTGCCGCAGGGACGTCTTGCGGCCCCTCTTGGGCTCGTCGCAGATCCACTGCTCGCAGCACTGGCCCTTGACCTTGACCCTCCGCGGCGTCGGGCACCACACGCGGGGGGGCTGGGAGTCGGCGCACAGCGCCACGCAGCCGATGGCGCCGTTCACGCACACACACTGGTACTTACAGCTGGGCTGGAAGCTCTGCCCGTTGCGGTAGATCACGCCGTCGTGCTCGCAGCCCGTGCCCACCATGTCTGGCATGAGGGAATGGCAAAGCAGTCACATGGCGTTTAACAAGTTGAGGGAATGAGGGAAGCAGTCACATGGCGTTTTACAAGTTGAGGGAATGGCAGAGCAGTCACATGGCGTTTAACGAGTTGAGGGAATGGCAAAGCAGTCACATGGCGTTTAACGAGTTGAGGGAATGGCAGAGCAGTCACATGGCATTTAACAAGTTGAGGGAATGGCAAAGCAGTCACATGGCGTTTAACGAGTTGAGGGAATGGCAAAGCAGTCACATGGCGTTTAACAAGTTGAGGGAATGGCAAAGCAGTCACATGGCGTTTAACAGGTTGAGGGAATGGCAAAGCAGTAACATAGCAACCCATTTTGGGCGGGAACCCCTTTTGGTGTTAGCATTATGTTATGCTTTAGCTATTGAAAAATAGAAGATCTACAAGCTCATAGCGCCGAGTGGCGCGCTAAAAGCTTGTAGGTCTGGTATTTTTGAAAATTCGAAGAACGACTGACATAGAAACAGCTTTTTCAGAAAACTGTCAGAAGACATTTTTAGAATCTGATCTCAGGCCTAAATGGGTTAACAAGTTCAGCTCAGAATTATAGGGATGGAACTCAAAACCCGATACCATATAAAAAAAAACCTGAGTGATAACAAGCTTATTGACTACCTCGATAAGCCTGACCAATAAGGTGCTCCATCCCTACTCAGAATACATTTGTGATTAATGTAAAGTGGCAAAAAGCTAAATTGTTAAAATAATATCTCTCTATTCTGATAGTACACTACTCATTGCTATAGAGTAGGAGACGTCTTCAACATCTTTCAGTCCAAGGACCCCCTAGCTGAGAGAGTGGTGAAGCAGGGACCCTCAACTACATATTGTATGAAAGTGTGTTGCATTGCATATCAAAAAATCTATTTAACCAAAAAAATACCCGTAATCTTTAAAGTATTGCTATCATGAACACCTTATTATTCTTGGTACAGTAAGCATTTCTTTGTTGCTGACTCCTTTTTTTATCATGTTAAATCTGAGGTTACTTTGCTTACAGAAATATGAAACTTAAAAGTGGAACTTCTGCACCGATATTTAACGTGATATGCTATTTTTGAATATTCTTTGAAAAAGTTTTTAAAAATCGGGACACATCAGCATGCAAAATTGCAAAAAAAGTAAAATAATTCTGCGGTCAAACTAATAGGCCCTAATTCTAAATAAACAATCTGTGTGTCCAAGAGTATCACACTCCACAAATAGCCACAGAATCACGCTGAGAAGAGTTCATATTTAGAGATTTACACACGTCCTCAGAACAACAGAACAGAAAAACAGGATTCACGTTAAACATCGGTGAATTAAGTTCCACTTCCTTTAAGGGCTGACTTGATGGGTTTGATTGGGGGTTCGTCCGGTGAGTGACACTTACATGCACACACTCCTGTTTCGTACCTAGGCTTGTCCGAGCTGTAGTCGCAGTACAGTCCCTTGTGGTAGTCGCAGGTGTCCGCCTCGTTGCAGGTCTGGCCCACCTGCCGGGCGCACGCCTTGCAGCAGTCGCAGCCGTCCATGAGCAGGCTGACCCCCGGCGGGCATTTGGGCGGCGCCTTGGGACACTCGCACGGCCACCGGCACACCTGGGTCCGGTTGTACGGGTCCAGCGAGGCGGGTTCGCTGGCTACGGCGGCGGCTGGCGGCGGCATGGCGGCCCGGGAATTCTGGGAGTAGGCCTGAGAGGAGAGGAGGAGGAGGAGGACAGCGGCGAAAGAGAGAACGTTAGATTTGGGATAAGAGGGGTATTTGTCAAGATACTCAAGGGACCGGTGCCAAAGACCGGACCGGACCGATACCATGGGACCGGTGCCCATGTACCTGTCAAACTAATAGAAAAGAGTGAGAAACGCCTGCGGCCACAACGCCAGAGGGAGCTCCTGCTCCACTGACCTCATTCCCCCCAGATTCGGCACAAACATGGACATTAATTCATTCCACTGTTATGTCACCAGAATGCAGAACACGCATGCACGCACACGCACACACACACACACACACACACACATACAGCATTATTGCATAACTGTACTTTTTGTTGGTGTGGCGTGTTCCACAAGACAACATACACTAGCAAGATAACGATGCTGATACTAGATGTACTGTACTAAAACAAAGAATAGATACAGATAAAGTTGGCAGTAGCACAGACAAGCAGTGAACTCTGCAATTTCTTGTCTCTCCGGGACCCAAGCGAGATGCGTGGTGAGCTTGTAGATCTGCTACTTTGACTACTTCATACAAGTTGTTATTTTAAAACTTTAGCAGCCAGCAATGACAAACGTGCAGAATGTGTGTACGGAATTCATATTGTCTCTGTTGAGTGGGAGGTTGGTAAGTTAACCTCATTATGTCCCAAAATGTTACTGTTCAGGATTCAAATTAAAAAAACGCGGAGCTTGCAGATCTGCTACTTTTTATGCTTTTGTGTGACGCTGCTGTCGCTGCAGTTGTGTAGAGTGATCATGTAGGGCATTAATATACAAAAAAACGGTTAAAATATGGAGATAAGAGGTTTCTGCCCGACAGCAACGATAAACATACAGACGTTCCATTCCAACTCTTCCCGCTTTCACTGATTAGCCAATTCTACTGCTGTGCTCCTGGAAAGAGGTGTCCAGCAGAGGACCTCTATCTTTCCAGGGAATCTGAATAAAATTAACATACATTTGTACAGTAATTAACACAAAATGCATAGCCTACAGTTCAGGCATCCCGCAGAGGACAACAGCTGTGTTTATCATGGAGCTCCAATTAGCCACGGTTTTCCCTCAGTGTGTGAATGTGTATTCATCAGCAGTATTATTATCACTGAGCCTAAAGGGCAGCCAAACACAGTAACTTCTACCAAGGAAGACTTGCCTCTTCTCTGCGTAAGCACAGAGTCAAAACATAGACGCTTGCCTTCCCGAGGCGAGGCCTATACATCACAATCCTTTCATAATCAGACCCTACATTAACCACTCATGCCCGACACTTCATATTCGGCTATTAAAAAACCAGACAAATCTACAAGCTTCCAATGAGTTTGGTCACTGTTGTCACTGTCAGCTAGAACTGCTATTTTCAAAACCATTGGAAAAATCAGGGGGGAAAAATCGTTAAAATGACATGCCCGAAAAAGGGACGCCAGTGCTAAAGTGATTAACTGTGTTGCTGTTTTTCGTTGACATGAAAAGAGTTTAATCCTTTATTTGGACACTACAGGAAAACTGTAGAAAAACGAAACTCCTTTGTACAGAGTCTGGAAACCAAAGAGTAGGCCTAGTAATAGAACAGTACATTTAGACAGAGTGCACGCCCAGCATGCCCCGTCTGTTAATCCAAAATGTCTAGCCTCCCCTATATATACATCAGTAGTTATCAATGCATCCATCCATCCATCTTTAAACGCTTATCCGGAATCAGGTCGCGGGGGGCAACAGTTCCAGCGGAGAGCTCCAGACTTCCCTCCCCAGAGAAACATCATAGCAACTGGGGGTTCCCCGAGGCGTTCCCACGCAGGCCAGTGTGGAGATATAAATCCCTCCATCTGGTCCTGGGTCTCCTCCCAGTGAGACGTGCCAGAACCACCTCCTAAGCTGTCTCCTTTCCAAGCCAAGAAGAATTCAGAGTCTTTCCATGTGAACTGAACTTCTCACCCTATCTCTAAGGGAAATGCCTGCAGCCACCTGTCTGAAAAAACACATTTCGGCCACTCAACCTTATTCCTTCGGTCATATGACGCACCCTTCATGACCATACAGTAGGTGAGAGTAGGGTGGGAGATAGCTCGGTAGACAGAGAGCTTTTGCCTTGTTCTGGCTCAGCTCTCTTTTCGTCACAACATTGCGGTACAACGACTGCAATACGCTGCTCCGATTCTCCGGGCTGATCTCCTGCTCCGTCCTCCCCCTCACTCGTGCACAAGACCCCGAGATACTTGAACTCCTTCACCTGGGGCGAATCAGTACTTAGCCAAAGTATAAATACAATTATTATGCTGCTGCATTAACACATTAGCGGGCGATATACCCTGGGACCCGCTCAAGTATGCCACTTTGAAAACCCCTGCTTTAGGCAGCATCCATGCCCAGCAGCATGACGCATATGTCCATAAAATATAACAATGTCTAGTCTCAAATCTCGACATAACGTTTTGGCAGCATCATCATCTTGTTTTAACATCCCCTGTTATGAAACGTTGCCAATACATCTTCCTGCTCCGTATGCAGTGCACACTGCCTCTTAACAACTAACAGCCTCTGCAACTACGCCAAGAGGACTTGTGTTTTCATAGCTGTTCAGTTGCATATTTCTCTATGTAGATCTGCTGCTCCTTTCTTTTCTTTTTTTAATATATTTGTTATCCCACGATTTTGTAACCCAGTTTTCACCCCTGTGTCAATCATCTAATGTGATCCTGGGCTCTACACACCCTCCCGCAACCTCGTCCCCATATATGGGGGACATGGGGAGAGCAACGGACTTGAACTCATGCTTCCTTCATGCCTGAGTGTCCAAGTTGCTCCTTTACACCTGACAGGGGGGAGTTTCCCTGGTTGGACGTAGCGCGTGGAAGGAAACACGTTATTCCAACCAGTTCCTTTCCCCTCCATCAGGCGCCCCGGCTGGCCAGGGAGAGGCAGTTTGCTGCTCTTTTCAAATAGCAGATCTACATACGAAGGTTTAAAGTGTTCATGTGTTATAGTTGCTTCTTTTGGGCTTGTTTTCATAGACCGGGTTGCTTATTTGTCTCGCAAACTCTGGCAACGTGGACGAGAACAGGTTCCAGTGCTCCAGAACAGATGTGCACAGATGTGGTGGTGGCGAACAACGTCTGTTGGTTTTGGACGCTCGCTGCCTCGCTACACACATACACACACACACAGGTCCCAGCAGAGAACGCACGCACACACACACGCACGCACACACACGCGTGTCCCGGCAGAGAAGAGGAAACTGGCCTCATTATCTCGTATAGTTCTGAAATGTGTATTTTAAGACAACAAACACCAACGCTCTCTGGAATCCAAATTATTTTGGCTCGTTTGGGGACGGGAACACAGCGTGCTTGAGAAGGTCTTTAGTGGCCCTTTGATTGGGCGGTTCTTGGTTAAGTGTTTGTGTGAGAGAGGCCAAGCGTGAGAAGGGTTTACACCCTGTACTATGACTGTGATATTTACTAGGTACTATATGAATGAACTGTCATATTTACAGTGACAGAACTAACGACTGTGCCCCTCAATGTAAACCATTGGCCCTCAATGTAAATCATTACATTGAAATGCCCCATGATTTACCAACTAAAGCACAAAGAGCAACGGAGGAGTCAATCAGCACACTGATGTGTCGCTGTCGTGCAGACTGCAGACACCGAGTGCCTCTTTAAACCCCCACTTAGCCCCAACGTCTCCTATTCTGGGGGAAAACATTGGCCAGATATAGCAGATCTACAAGCTATTTTTAGGCAAGGAAAAGCAGAACTATACAGTCGCAATTTAGTTCAGTCTCCCTAAGAATAATAGAGGGTTTAAGTGGTTAATAATAATAATAATACTAAAGGGATTTGATCCGCTCTCGGGTCAAAAGCCCCGTATACATGCAACGCCCTGGAATCGAACCCCGGTCTCCCGCATGGAAAGCCAACGTCTTAAACCCCCTCGGGCCGGGTGGAGATATTGTGGTTGTCAGGCAGAAACGCTACACACACACACACACACACACACACACACACACACACACACACAAAATCCATTATTAGTGTGTAGAAAACACGACTAATCGTGTTATGTGTGGCGATTAGGCTACAGTGTGTCAATTCCCACAGGTCCGTCCTTCATACAGAGGTAATGAAATTAAATGATGGTAATATCAACGAGCGCCGCATGAAGCTAATGCAGACAGATTACTTTTAATAACCACAGACCCACGTGGGCACTCACACACACTGAGCCTTTTTAATAATCACAGACCCACGTGGGCCACTCACACACACTGAGCCTTTTAAATAATCACAGACCCACGTGGGGCCACTCACACACTGATAATCACAGACCCACGTGGGCCACTCACACACTGAGCCTTTCCTCGCCAGACTCCATACATGATTTATTTAAGACCGTGGCTATTCATCAGACATAACGGATACCTAAATATGCAACAATAACTCGCGGAAAGAGGTGGTTGTTTAATTTAATGCATTTTTAAGTCGTTTCGAGGAAGCAATCTGATTGGTTGCAAACAGCATTCTAGCCGTGCTTAAACGATAATATAGGAACACCTAATCAAAACAAAGAAATCAGCTGCTCTGTCGTCGTCGTCCCCCCCCCCCCCCCCCCCCCCCCCCCCGAGTGCAGCCGACTGGGTTGCTAAAGGCTAGCGAGTTTCTTGGGACATTTTGTGGTCATAGTGGCTACATCTGTCATTAAAAAAATATGATTTATTTTAGCGATTATCTTAGTTTTAAGGGTAACTGTTTTATCGTGTTATCCTTTTTTAGCATAATTGTATAACTGTACCTCTGCAAGAGTGCACGCACGCACGGCCACAGTATATAGGCTGAGTAGGCTCCTTTTAATATTAGCTTGAGTATTTCCAATATCCAATACTTTTACTCCACTACATCTCAGATCCAAAAAAATAATTTTATTCCACTACATTTATTTGACAACTTTAGTTACTTGTTACTTTGTAGATTTGGATAACTTTACAAAACATACATTACCCACTTCTTCAGCCCTATAGGCTACATTTTGACCATTTGAAAATATCCGATCTACAAGCTCACAATGTGAATGCGTCACAACTGAGACATTCTGCATAAAGTAAGTAAATCTGATACTTTAAGTTTGTTCAGTAACAGCGGGTCGCCCCGGGTATCTCTGTCTCCTCTTAAATAAACACAAAATACATTTGAATTCCGGACTTTTACTTGTAAACTAGAGTGTTTCTATATTACAGTATTGATACTTTTACTCAAAGTACCAAATGCGAGTACAGTTCACTGCTCCTTGGTCACTGCAGAGTGAGTGACTGATGACAGAGTGATTGAATGGCTCCTCAATGCCTGGCATGCATCACCTACATTCTTTCTCACGCGGCTAATCATGTCTGAAAACACCCATGCAAGTAAATGTTTCCAAAATATATATTTTAAAATCACACATTTTCCAAAAGTACCAGAGCTATATACAAGCTCTCGAGTCGCAACGCATCACATCACAACTCGTCCCCGAGCTTGTAGATCTGCTATTTTCAAAAGCAATGAATATAGTCCTATAAAGTGGTTAAAATGATTTTGAAAGCTATAATTAATTTGACATGGGGACCCCCTGCCCCTGAGGGTCCCCGGACCCTACTTTGAGAATCTCTGAGGGCCACAATTGCCAAAATGAATCAAGGGAAAGTTCTTGCAGGAACACAGAACCTCACATGAATGTTGTTGAACTTGGTGGAATGTTCAAATATCATGTTGCAGTCGCACACTACAAGGTGAAGGTGGCAAGGCGCTCATATAACCCGTTCCCTAAAATAGCCACAAGGCGGCAGTAAAATCCCACGAACGGCGGAAAGCTGAGCCCAAAGCACGCAGCACAGCGGCAACATCACATACACTGTCCCACAGTCAGCACGTGTCAATATTTATCTCTTTATTTTAATCGTGCCGACGCCGTTCACTAACCTAACGAATGATATATTTCAAGTAATCAATGCAACACAATCCCCAATATATATGGTAGGCTACATATTGCTGTTTTAACTTTAAGTCAGTAGGCAATACGAATTGTTGCCAAAAGTAAAAAGAAAAAAAGGAAAAAAAAGCATCTATTGACAATTGCATAAAGTGTCTTTAAAAAAATAACATCATGCCACATTCCTCTCCTGCAGCCACAAAAACGAGGCCTTGTTAGAATTTGCAAGAAAACTAAATAAAGCATAAATAAAACAGAAAAGAACGTCTCTCTCTCTCTCTCTCTCTCTCTCTCACTCTCTCTCGCTCACACACACACTCACCTGTTGAATTCCGGCTGCTATTAGAATCCACAACAGGGGCAGCCAACTCATCACTAGTTAGGAACCGCAAATTCATTGAAACCAAAGAAAAGAACCATTAAGTCCAGTTTTTGTTTTTGTTTTTTAAAAGCAACAACACATGCTGCTCTCTCTCTCTGTCTCTCCCTCCAGACAGCACCAGCCCAGTTCTCTCTCTCTCTCTCTCCAGTACCAGTATAGCTCTCTCTCCCTCCAGTCCAATAGTCCAACTCCACAGACAGACAGACAGTCCTTACATCCTGCTGGCTCTCCTGCTCCTCACCATCCTCTCGGTTCTCTGTCTGACTGAAACTGACTCCTATCGGGACATCACATAATATAACGGAGAGAGAGAGAGAGGACGTTAAAGCAGCATGCCGGTGGGCAGCATGCATGACGTCAGGTCTGACCTGAAGAATAAGACGAGCCCCGCGCACCCCCCCCCCCCCCCCCCCCCCCCCCTCCCTCCTCCTCCATTCTAGAGTTCCAAAAGCCAAGCCTCCTCAAATAGCAGAGCTACACTACAGGCCCCAGCGCGAATGTGACGCGCTTGGGGCTTGTAGCTCTGTTAACCTTTCGACGCGCGCGTCGCGGCACCATCGTGCGTAAAATTACGCTGCATGCGCAATTTACGCATGCACCCCCCCTCTCTCGCCCGCCCTGGAAGCACTGGTTAGTGCGGTGGTTTTTAGGCGTGCCTGGAACTCTCCAATATTTATTATTATAGACTTCAGTTTATTCCTGTACGGTGCACCCCCATGCTGCTGTAAGTGCTGTTGCTTGCATACCCTCTGCTCTGCATCTCAATCATTTCAAAGTGCATGGCACTTGCAGTGATGCTGCTGAGGCTGAGCTGAGCCTCACACACAGTGTTTATAATAACGTATATGAATATAATAAACTATTTTCATTATTACAAAACACTTCAGCCCCAATGCACATATCGGCCATTTGAAAATGCCTACAAGCTCACAATGCGTCGCATGATCAATACATTTGAAAACATATACATGCTGCTGCTGCATAATGACTGAGTACTTTCTTCTTTTGTTACTTTAAGTAGCCTACATTTAATGCCAGTGCCTACATTTTGATTTCTGGACATTTACTTGTAACAGAGTATACTTACATAACATTGCAGTATTAGTACTTTTAGCTTAAGTAAAACATGCGAGTACTACATTGTGATGTCAGAACAGGCCAGCTCCATATGGAGATCTAGGGGTGATCAGGTGTGATCAATAGGCTAATTTGGGCCCTGTCCAGAGGCTTTAGTGCTGGTTCTGGACAAAGGTGCATCCCATCGACTCAAGGTCAGGCACTGCAGTCCCTGTGGGGGTGTGGAACGCGTGTGTCCATTTTGAATTTGGTGGGGCGAACGGTTCTCGAGTTACGTGGATGACAGACGTACACAGACGTACAGAGAACAGCATTGTGATGTCAGAACAGGCCAGTTCCATATACTGTATTATGGAACCTGGGCAGGGGCCCTGTCCATGCAGAGCCTGGGCAGGGGCCCTGTCCATGCAGAGCCTGGGCAGATGCCTTTTGTGGCGGTTCCGGACAACTGTGGGTCGGGCCGGAAACTGCACTCCCTGTGGTGGTGTGGAACGTGTGTGTTGAATTCAGTGGTTCTCGAGTTACGTGGATTACATTTGAATTATTTTATTTGGTCCACACTTTAAAAGGAAATGCGCACACACACACACACACACACACACACACACACACACACACACACACACACACACACACACACACACACACACACACACACACACACACACACACACACACACACACACACACACACACACACACACACCACAACACACACACACACACACACACACACACACACACACACACACACACACACACTTTTATAAAATAGGGCTTTAAGTGCATGGGTAAAAGTTCTCTTCCATTGACATATAGCTTAGAAAAAGGTCACTTCCCTAAAAGGTGAACTTTTTAGGATATGTGGATTGTTCTGCAGCCTGCCTGCCTGTCTGCTGGCCAGCTGTTCTACACAAATCACAGTGATGTCATATATAACATGTCTGACAGCCGCAGTCATGTCTTTTAGATTTCCCATAAATGTAGCCGTTTTTCTAGTTATTACAGCATCATCTGCTGTATTAGTATATGTCACCAACATCCGAAAGTTCCATTATAGTCATGCAGCCCTGTCTGTCAGTCACATTCTCCTCCTCGGGCGTATGGAAAATTATTTGGGGCTAGAGGGGAGGGGGAGGGGGGGATTATATCCAGGAGGATTGGTTTGTAGGTTATATTTCATTTCAGACCCCAAACCGCACTTCAGATGCAGTCGGGAGAGCCTTTGTACCCGCAACACGTGTCTGTCTGTCTGTGGGTTTGGGTTTTTCTGGTCGGAACATTTCAAAGAGGGGGAGGTTTAAATCAGGTAAGCGTTATGTGAAACCAAAAATATGTTCCGAGAGAGAGAGAGAGAGAGAGACAGAGAGAGACAGAGAGAGAGAGAGAGAGAGAGAGAGAGACAGAGAGAGGTATAGATGATGAATGGGCTTGATGTCAGACAGAAAGGTGCCCAGGGTTCTGAGCCCATGCAGACGACCATATTATTTACAACCTGTTCTCTAATCCCTGTCAGAAAGCTGTCATCCTCAGAAGTGATCTGAGCACGCCTCCTCTCCCTCCGTCTGTCTCTATGTCTCTGGGATGAGCAGAGAGGTCGCCCCCCTGACCCTCCCCACGGCCACGCCTCCTCTCCCCTCTCCTCTCTCTCTCTTTTCTCTGGGATGAGCGGAGCAGTCGCCCCCACCTGACCCCACCCCCCCCACGGCACCTCCCTGTGTCTGTCACGAACATCTGCACAGGTACTAGACACGCATTTAGCAGACACTCTTAATCCAGAGCAATTTACAGTAAAGGCCTAGTTTTCAACATGACGCCGCGCCACTGTGCATGGTCACCATGCACTCACATCTCTCTATTTTTACTAACCACCTTCTGTGTTTATTCCTACTAACAACAATTACACACATGTTTAAGCCGGCAGTGGTGCTGTGAGAGAGTAAACATGAGGTAAAAGAATGACCTGGCAGCTGTCTATATAGAACATCTAAATTACATTTTAACCTTTGCATGAGACTGTGAGGTCGTCAGGTCTGGGTCAAGTGCTACATGGGTTTGAGGTGGAGTCTGAAGAGGTGAGTCTTCAGATTACGGCGGAAGATTCAAAGTGAGTCTGCAGTTCTAACTGCATTGGGGAGTTTGATGCGTGCATGCACGCGCGCACACACACACACGCACGCACACGCACGCACACAGTAACGCACATGCACACGCACACACAGTGTGTACGTGCAAATGTGATACTCTTTCGTTGGGGTTGTTATTGGCACTGGGAAATGCCAACAACTCAACCAAACATTTAAGACCAAAAGGGTTCGTTTCCTAGCCTCAAGTATTAACGGGACATTTCTGACTAATGAGGTAATGCCATGCAGCCGTGTGCGTCTGTGCGAGGCAAGGGAGAGCAGCGCAGATGGTAGTAAATGGGCACACGGGCACGTTCAAAACACACACACACACACACACACACACACACACACACACACACACACACACACACACACACACACACACACACACACACACACACACACACACACACACACACACACACACACACACACACACACACACACGCAAGCGCACGCTCATGTGCATGATCATAATTACGCTCATACACATACGTAAGCAATCAATGTGCACACATGCTCACAAAAACAGCCTGCATGCTTGTGTATACAGTTACATCATTTGTGTTAATTGTTTAGGAAACAGTGCTAATGATGTGTGTGTGTGGGGGGGAGGGGGGGAGGGGGGGGGGGGGGGCTGTGTGGGGAGGGGGGGGGGGGGGGGGGGGGCTTCTTTCACACCGTACGTCTCACAAATCAAATCACACATTAGGACTGTTTAGGCCACACACACACACACACAAAACGTTTCAGTCGTGAGATTTCATTTGGCTTTAAAGTCCACAATTACTCTCAGTGTTTTATTAAACAGTGAGGATCGGTTCGTCCGCTCGCTGTGCTGTCCATTCAAAGAGTCAGGAGTTAATCAGAGGTCGCTGCAAAACGAACCAAACGTTAGTTCTGAGTGAATCACTCCTTTAGAATCACTATTATCAGTATAGCCTATCACAGCATTTCACTTCTGAGTGACTTACTTAGAATCACTGTTAGTGTTATCACAGCGTTTCATCAGTCGGGTTCCAACTTCCAAGCACAGAGCGATGGGAAAGAGAATGTGACTGCACCAGGGGTTATCGCCATGTTGGCTTGTGGTGGACATCTTTTGTAAAAAAAAATCATTCATCAATGTTTTTGCCACAGATATACTATAGCTTATTTACCAGAAAAACATAAACAGATAGATATAGCCCTGATTGAAGTTTGTAACTTCAAGAGTGACCAAATGGCCTGCATGATGCCATGAGGTTCCTCCTTCTATTCAAAAGGTTGAGAATAACTGGTATACTGTCTGGGCCAGAATGGAAGATCAGTTACCTACTGTTCTTATTTTCTAAGATTTGTCTTGAGGCTTTTTCCATTATTATTATTTTTGACATTGGACTGGAAACGGGGGGGGGGGGGGGGGGGGGGCTCGGGAATCAGTGTTGATTTTGAAAGCAATGTTTGATGCAGTTTTAGTCATAGTCCTTTTGAATAAAATTACATTTAGTTTTAGTCATACTTTAGAGAGTTTTAGTTTTACTCAACTAAATATCATTCTATTTTAGTGGACTAAATCTACAGTTGATTTTGTTGACATAAATGTAAATTGGCGCTGCCTTCATGGCGTCGTGTAATGCCTGATTTGACACTTGATTGCATGCTGAAAATAGCCTTTATATCTATAAACTACAAGCTGTGACGCGTTGTGAGCTTGCAGATCTGCTATTTTCAGAGCGCAACACCCGAGCGCAACCAAACATAAAATGACTCGACTTGTAGGCATATATAGTTCTACTGGATCTCTTCTCCACTAGTAGTTCCTCCCTAACATTTGAGTTTGCTTTTGTTGACGAAACTGTCAATATATTTAGTCTTAGATTTTAGTCATCATACCGTAGTTTTTTATTACGTTTTCATGTTGTTTCCGTCTGTGAAAAATGGTAGTCGAACATTTTTCGTCATGGTTTTAGTGGAGGAAATCAACACTGCTCGCTCGGGAATCTAGCCATCGGTGTCCCCTTAAGATGTCCAGCTGCTCATGGACATGGAACTCGAATGTCCTCCGTGTGACAAGATGTCTCACAGAGTCTCTAAGGGAATGTCCGTGTGACAAGATGTCTCACAGAGTCTCTAAGGGAATGTCCGTGTGACAAGATGTCTCACAGAGTCTCTAAGGGAATGTCCGTGTGACAAGACGTCTCACAGAGTCTCTAAGGGAATGTCCGTGTGACAAGATGTCTCACAGAGTCTCTAAGGGAATGTCCGTGTGACAAGACGTCTCACAGAGTCTCTAAGGGAATGTCCGTGTGACAAGACGTCTAACAGAGTCTCTAAGGGAATGTCCGTGTGACAAGATGTCTCACAGAGTCTCTAAGGGAATGTCCGTGTGACAAGATGTCTCACAGAGTCTCTAAGGGAATGTCCGTGTGACAAGACGTCTAACAGAGTCTCTAAGGGAATGTCCCGTGTGACAAGACGTTGTCTCTGGGTCTCAGAGTCTCTGGGGGTCAGAATGAAAATCCCCTCATTATAAAAATCCCCCCTCGGCTGCGGAGCACAAAGACTTCAGACGTCAAAACTCCAAAACCTTTTGTTTTGGAAATCTCTTGAGCTTCAAAGTCAAGTAAGAGTCCGCTTAATCCTTCTTAAGAATGAGGAGATTGAAGTTTATAGCACCTAGAGGCAACCGTAAAACCATCAGCGCTGATGTGATATGAGGGGGGGAAAAATCACGCCTGTGTGAACTGAGCGGTGCAGCTATATGTACTGTACTGTACTGTATAGCCCTCCTCCCTGGCCTGTGCGTGTGTCGCGGCTCAACAGTGACATCCAGCGGTATTGGCGAGTTGTTGCAGCTGTCCGTGCTCAGACATACAGACACAGAGACAGACATACATACACACATAGCTGCGTAATGGAGCGGTTAGGCACTGCTCAATATTTTTTTTTAGTGGTGCAACCACTCCAAGGAACAGCAATGTCCGTGTTCACCTATGTGACGTTAACCCACCTATGTGACTATGAGTACCAGTATGGGCGCTGTTGTGACAGAAACAGAGAGAGAGATAGTATTAGTGCTGCACTGTTGCCTGCTAATGAGAGAGAGAGAGAGAGAGAGAGAGAGAGAGAGAGAGAGAGGAGAGGAGGGGGGGGGGGGAGGGGAGTTGCACCACTCAGTTCACACGGGTGTGATTTATTTAGGTCAAATGGATAAAATACAGAGACGTAGGGCCGTAGGCATCCAAAAACATACGGCTGTGAGTCACTTTGAGTGCATGCATAGCATACCCCAAACACACAGACAGACGAGAGCCACTTTGAGTGCCATGCATACACCAAACACACAGACAGACAGACGAGAGTCACGAGACAGGAGTTATGCCTGTTCAAAGTGCCGTTATCGCTGATTGCAGCTATTTCTTGTAAAAGATTTCACGTACAAACTTCTCTTCAACTGGAAATTCAGACGATGGTCCATACAGTAGATTGTGTGTGGAACATTTCACGCAAAATCAAGTATTACTATCAGCTATGCAAGCGTCACTGATGACAATTAGGAAAATGGAAACAGGTGCTCCCAATCTGATTAAACAGAGGCAAATCTATACACAGCCACACACAACACACAGACAGAGATACCATGTCAAACTGAATTTGTACCATTTATTACACTACCATTTATTTTCTAGCAACAGATTGTAATCATAAACTGCTACAAGCGAGCACAGCTTAAATGCGTCTCCAATAAAGTTGCAGCAGACAGTTTAATATATCAGAATAATAGTTGTATAGTGATTGTTGGCAGGGCAGTGATAAGTGTCCGCGGATGATTGCTATTGAGGGTTGGATTGAGTTCAGTGATTATTACGGCATGCTAAAAGCATTTGATCATTCCTTAATGCTTGTGAGAACTATATAAGCTCAGTATTATAACATAATATGCAAACCACGTTGTGCTGCATACGAAATGGAGTTTGGAGAAGATAAAGGGCTTTGATTGTTATGATAATCAATTGATAATCAATTGATGATGTAATCCTTACACAATTTTCATCATATTCAATCCTTCCAGAGTTGTATGATAATTTGGTGCTGGAAGCCTGGTGCTGAATATGACAAAGTTTGTGCGTGCAAAGCCGTGCATGCGTGCGTGTGCGGCGCACATGTGTGTGCGTGTGTCCGTGCACGTGTGTTTGTGTGTGTGTGTGTGTGACAGAGAGAGGGCATGGCAAGCTTTTCTCAGACCAGTCCAGTAATTATGCTAGCTTTATATAGCATGTGGTTTCAGATTCATGCACCGAGGAAAACATCTGTTGAGTTCCATAGTTCTAAGAATCCTTAAGCTGAACTCTTGTCACATGCTGTAGTAGGCCTACTACTGCAGGGGTTTTCTAAGGTTTTGGCTGGCTGGGGATCCCCGTTAATGCTGTGGCCGTGTCTCGCGACCCCCGCCCCGCACCCCTCTCCCCACCACCAATACAAACGGACGGCAAAAATAACCTTAATAATAAAGAAATATAACATAAATGAATACTGAGTGCTATAAAGCCTGGGCCGTGGCTCAGCGGTCCAGGTACCTTGGCCGGTAGCCCAAGTCTGGTCAGTGTGCCGCGGGTTCGACTCCCGATCCCGACGACCTTTACTGCATGTCACTCACCCATCTCTCTCCCCCATTTCCTGTCAGCCTACTGTCTGTCCCTCTATAAAAAAATTAAATAAAGGCGAAAGCCGCAAAAAAAACAAAAACATAAATGAATACTGAAACCAGATATGATCATTAAGGAAAGTTTATGCATGTACTATGTAAACTCTTAATTTCCATTTTCCAACCATTCAGTTGCAATATATATATATATATATATATATAACCCCTGTACTACTGTATATGCCACTGTTGTTGAACCCATTCCTTGTGTATACTCTTCTAAATCCTCACCTGTATTTGCAGGATCTACTAGCTAAGCCTGTAATACCAACTCATCATTGACAGTATATAGTTCACCTGTGAAGCACAGAGACAGTCAACAAACACATAACACAGAGCTACAGTAAGATAAACTAACTCAAGTCGAGACTAGTGTATAAATTGACCTGTAGGTCTTTTTTTATGAGTCAGAATTTCAGAAGTGTAAAGGATAGCACAAAACAACTCCCGGGAACTTCATTGTGGTCCTATATGTATTCTATAAATCCACATAGCATAAAAAAAATTAACACACTAATGCTTGTTATCTCTCTCTCATTAGCAGGCAACAGTGCAGCACTATCTCTCTCTCTATTTCTGGCACAACAGCGCCCCTACTGGTACTCATTCAAGTCACATACTGTAGTCACATACATAGTCACATAGGTTAACGGACATTGCTGTTCCTTGGAGTGGAAAAATACAAAACACCAAGAGGAGAAAAGTGAATGACACCTCATTACATTGAACTCTCCTTGTGGTATCCTGGTAGAGGACGTTTTATTTTTATCAGGAGGACAATTTTAGACAGAAACCAGTGATACTCATCCTGTTAGTGTAATGGACGGTGTCTCCAGAGTAGTAGAATGAGAATTGTCCCATGTTGGTTCTAAATTTGGTGATTTTTCTAAAAAATATCCTCAGTATGAGTGGACTCCATTTTTACACTCAGAGACAGATTAACACTAATTTTCTTTTACCACGTTGTGATTCATCAGATGAAAACAGCTCTAACCATTTTCGACTATACACGACGTGTTTGAAATGGAGTTTATTTACACTTACAGTTAATAACTTTAAAACCCGACATCCCTGTTTTGGGGCGTGTCATTATAGAAGAGAATAAATAAAATAAAATGTTTTCAAAAAGGTTTTGAATAGGCCTTCTGTAGATAATGGGCAGTGGAACACTGGTAACAAAACACATCTCCAGATTATACAGATATGGTTACACACGTTGCACAAGCGTCCTTTGTACATGCACGCCTCTAGAGAGAATGAGGAAGGGCATTTATATACAGTATATACACTAGTATACGCAACTCCACTTTCCATTCATACCTTTATTTGTTGTTGAATGGAAAGTCGTAACACATTGTGCAAACTCTGTACAGGCCAAGAACAACCGGTGCCGTATTGAAGTCTGTTCGGTACCGGCCCAGTGCCCTGGACAACGAGCCGTGCACTTTGAACTGGCCAGTGTGGAGACAACAGCGGTGGAAAGTGGTGGAAAGTAACACAACAAGTACATTTACATTTACTTCAACACGACGTCCCTGACTTTAGAATCAACCTGCAGGGACCACTGTTGTGTTGGGTGGGGATATATGGGCTATGATTAGTGCTTTTGTAACACTTGCTATGCATCCTATGTGTATACATTACATCCCATTGGTTCCTCAACCAAATGGTCCATAAGACTGCTAATAATGTCCTAACAATAATGACTCAACCAGACAATCCGGTGCACTTCCCTCCAGGGCCAGTTCTAGGCATAGGCGAACTAGGCGGTCGCCTAGGGCCTCAACCACTGAGGGGGCCTCGTCACAGGGAGAAGATTTTTTTTTTTTTCATCTATCCCTTACATGGCCTACTGGCCACATGTGGCCCCCACCTAGCTTCTTAATTTTGATCTCAAAGTGCACCAGATTGAAGCATTTTCATGGCAAATTTACAATTTTTTCTGGACCCCGGGTGGAATAGCGCCCCCCCGGACCCCCCCCCCCCCGGCGTGGCAAAGCAGGAGGGGGGGGGGGGGCTTAAGATAAATATGTTGCTTGGGGCCTCAAAAGGCCTAGAACCGGCACTGCTTCCCTCCCCCCTCTTGAGATTCTAACTCCCCTTTTTCTGTTGAATTTCTTGACCTGGAACTTGTCAGTAAATGAATACAGGGACGCTCATCATACTGTAGGACAGGTCACCAGGTCATTCACGTCACGGTTTCTCAACTAGTGGAAAGAAAATGTTAAAAATCAACTAAATTAATGTCAGGGACCACATGCAATACCGCCACGGACGACCAGTGCTGCTCTAGATAAAAGTGGGGACGTGGTTACTTGCGCGCGCACGCACACACACACACACACACACACATGCACACACGCAGTGCTTGATTTCCTTGCCTCAAGTAGCCTATAGCACTGGGACATTTCTGACTAATGAGGTGATGCGAGCAGCCAAGAGTGCGAGAGAAAGAGAGGAGAGGAGAGGAGAGAGAGGGAGAGAGAGAGAGAGAGAGAGCGAGAGAGAGAGAGAGAGAGAGAGAGAGAGAGAGAGAGGGAAGGATGGCGCACTCTGTGTCAACAGAGCGAGCGCTTCCAAAGGCACGGCTCGGGCTCAGCCTAAAACTGACACGTATTCACCTCGAGCCTGGAAACACAAAACAGCTGCTTAGCGTATAATATAAGCTAGCATCGCAGCTCAGCTGCCGGTAAACACAGCCCCGTCGCTCCTCCCCCGTTTATTAGCCCATTCTGACCCGAGATCAGATTCATACAAGGTTTTCACTGGACACACACTGGTCTGATTAACCCATTCTGACCTGAGATCAGATTCTAAAAAGTCAGTCGTTCTTCGATTAAAAAAAAATAGCAGACCTACAAGCTCGTAGCGCGCCACTCGGTGGCGCGCTATGAGCTTGTAGATCTGCTATTTTTCAATAGCTAAAGCATAACATGATGGGTTTAAAATGGGTTCCCGTTCAGAATGGGTTAGGCAAATGTCTGACTGTCATTTTCTGAACTGCTGACTGATTTAGCTCCTTGAATGAATGCCGCTTTCTGCTCGCGCTGGCTCAGCACTTAATGTTGTCAGTAAAAAAGCCAGATAATAGTAGGGAGGTGAACGGTTCTTCTTTTTGATAGCGACTCTCTGGGATAATACTTTTAATACCAGACCAGAATGTCTGGCCAACGTCAATGAATCTAATCTTGCATTAGGGAGTATAGGAATGAATAAATTGCCTGGATAGAATTGGTGACAGACATCAAAAGGTCTTTGGAATAAATCATTAAAAAAGTGCCATTTTGTGTATTTCAGTGCAGACGTGTCACATTGTGAGATTGTAGATCTGCTATTTTGGGGGCCAGCGACGCTGTTTTGCCACAGCTAGTATAAACAGGGCTGCAGCAGTACTTGACAGAGGCGTTTGCTTTTCAGTGCCGAGTCTGCCGACTTATATCAATGCACGGAAATAACCGATTGTGTGCAGCTGTGGCCTAAAGGTTAGAGGAGCGCACTGGTTGCTGGTTCCATTCTGGTTCCATTCCCTGAAAAAAGCATGCACGTGCAAGCGCACACACACACACACACACATTTTAATAATTTATTTATGTCCACTTAAGAGATAAAAGGACTCAAATATTTACAAGGTGCTGTACAGAGTGCAATTAGCAAATCCCGGACAAATACCCACACAACCTAGCATAATTACTGGACTGGTCTGAGAAAAGCTTGCCATGCCCTCTCTCTTTCACACACACACACAAACATGCGCGCACATGCACGCACGCACGCACACACACACACACACACACACACACACACACACACACACACACACACACACACACACACACACATGCGAGCCACACACGCACACACACACACACACACACACACACACACACACACACACACACACTTTGTCTCATTGAATGTGTGTTTGGCACACAGCAAGACGTGATGATGCGTAGGCAAAGAGAAGGATTACAGGAGGACGCTGTTAGCCTTAGGTCTCAATGTCTCTCCATAACAGTCTCTCTCTCTCTCTCTCTCTCTCTCACACTTCTAGGGTTGCCAACTATCTGGAGCTTGTTGCACAAAAACACATTCCATCCACTGTTTTTGCACCTGTGAACCTGTGATAATACTTTTTGATTCAGTACTTTTACTTCTACTCCAGTATAGCTACATCTCAGAGGAAAACATTGTACTTTAACTCCACTACAATTACTTGACAACTTTAGCTACTTACTATATTCTATTCATAGTGACTCATAGGAATAGACTATGTGACAACCAGGTATAGTCTGGTGAGCACCGGAGAGACGGATGACAGCCGGAATGTAAACGGCACCCCGGGAAGCCCAAAACACCTTGGGTGAGGCCTTTAGGAGGCCCATTCGTGCCACCCGTGAGACCCGAAACCCCGATGACCTTGGGATACATCACTGAGGATATGTCCCAGGTGCATCCACGAGATGTATTTTCGTTCCGTACTAGTTACTTTGGAGATTTGGAGTATTATACTTAATAACCACTTCATCTCTATATACATTCCGGCCATTAGAATATAGACCATCTACGAACTCACAGTGCGTCGCGATTGTGAGCTTGTAGATCTGCCATTTTCAAACTTTCAGTGTTCTTCCGTAAATTGATCATACAACAGCATCAAAAGTAGCAGATCTACAAGCTGGAAGCGTGGCGTGAAGCGACACGTTTTGAGCTTGTAGATCTGCTACTTATGCTGTTTTCAAATGTGAATCCTGAAAAGTAACAGTTTTGGACATAATGAGGTTTCCATGCACCCGACAGAGACGATTGTTTGAGCTGTTTGAATTCGCAAGATGTCTGTCATTGATTGATTGATTGAACAAAGTGTGTCCCTTAACAGTTCAATGAGGGAAATGTTGTTTAGTTTCTAAATAAGGAACACAGTGTGTTCTCTTATCAGTTCAATAAGGGACACGTCTTTTAATTCCCCAAATAAAATAAGGGACCGCGGAGGGAGCGTTTTGTATTTCAATAGACACACTTCTAACAAAAAGCTATCTGTTAGGCATGCCTGTGTGTGTGTGTTGTGGGACAATTGCAGCGTAGCCAAGTATATTCCCTTCGCGTACAAGGCTTGGCCATGTAATACAAGCCAAACATGTATTGTACTTGGCCTGATTTCAAATTGATCGTGGGGACTTAGAAGCATTGCTGTGTACACACAAGCTGTGCTACACTGCATGGTATTGTTGAAAGCATCCCGGCTGGGCTGAGTGAATCATTCCTAGAGCGCCGTTGCACTTTTCGTGTGACTGTGAGCCAAGCCCTCAGCTGGAATGCCTTTTTTTTCTTCATTTCTCATGACTTTCGTTCACCCCTATAACCGACTCGCTATCAGTCAGTCGCGTCAAGCTAAAAGCCTTTGAACGCCCTCTGGATATTTGGGAATGTTAAAGAGTGTCAATTAGCGGCTAATGCTAATGGTATCAGGCTATAACCGGATAGAAGGGAAGGGCACAGAGAGGTCAGAGGTCAGTGCCTTCAGCAGATATTTATCCCAATCCTTTTAGATCCCGGTGGTATGGAGGTATTCAGTCACTAGCGGGTGGTAATATGATGCACGGTCAGCATCAACTGCTTTACAACCCTATTAGCGTTGAAACCTCTTATCTCCATATTTAAACTAATTTACGTTAAACGTGAATTAACGTGCTACTTGAGTGTACTACGGCGTCACACAAAACTATCAAAAGCAGCAGATTTGCATGTTCGAAACATGGCTATTTTTGAATTTGGATCCTGAAAATTAACCCGACAGAGAGAGACCATAATATACTTCAGTTGACCGGCGTCCCCCAGGGTTGTGTACTTGGTGCCCTCTTTTGTCCCCTCTACACCTAATTAATCCTAGTTTGTTTCGTCGACGAAAAATGTTCGTTGACAAAATCAACACTATAATGGCAGCCATTTTCACGGAATGTTGGCCTACGATGGCATGTGCAGAATGAGGATCATGTGCGACTAATCCCACTCCCACCCGATCACTATCGCATAAACTACTGGAAATGACTTCATTTGTCAAGTATTTAAAGTGCCAGTATATACATCGCCATGCACGAGGCCGCATATTTCTTTGCCTGAACCCCTTTGACGAAAACATTTGCAGAGATAAGATCGTCGTGTTTCTTCTTATCGTTCTCTTTTTTCTTAACCCATTCTGTACGGGAACCCCTTTTGGTGTTAGCATTATGTTATGCTTTAGCTATTGAAAAATAGCAGATCTACAAGCTCATAGCGCGCCACCGAGTGGCGCGCTACGAGCTTGTAGGTCTGCTGTTTTTGAAAATCGAAGAACGACTGACATTTTTTAGAATCTGATCTCAGGTCAGAATGGGTTAATCAGACCAGTGTGTGTCCAGTGGAAACCTCGTATGAATCTGATCTCAGGTCAGAATGGGTTAAGCCTGCCAGAATGAAGGGCTTGGGGGCGTGTCGGAGCCTGGGATGATCGCACCTGGGCTTTACTCAAAGGGAAGCTCACCCCTCGCTCCCTCCCTCCCTCGCTCCCTCGCTCCCTCCCTCCCTTCTGTAGTATGTTGATCTGATGCTGGATGGTAATGGCACAGGTCCAGTGGGGGCAAACGGGGTAAATCTGTGCCTTAGCTTTTGGTATCTTCCCCGTCTCTGGCCATTGATGTTTCTCACTGGTGAGGATACATTTTATCCCCATGCTTCTGGTCAGATGTGCTGTATCACGACGCATCGGAACGTGTTGTGAACTTGTAGATCAGCTATTTTTGCTAGTTTACTATACACTGTAGGGCTAACGAATTTAACAAAGCGACATGAAACACTTCTAATATAGACGTTTTAAGCATCAACTAGATCAATTAGTCCGATTAACAACTTAACCCAAGGCATCAACTATAAAAATATTGTTTTAAAAAGCATTCTAAGTCAAGCGGATGACAACATTCACACCACCACAACTCTGTATAGAGACGAAACCAGCCACAGCCTCGCTAGTAAAAACGCACACTCTGGAACAAAACAGTGGTGTGCGAACTAGGATAGACACGTCTTTAACCCATTCTGACCTGAGATCAGATTCATACGAGGTTTCCACTGGACAACACACTGGTCTTGATTACCCATTCTGACCTGAGATCAGATTCTAAAAAATGTCAGTCGTTCGATTTTTCAAAAATAGCAGACCTACAAGCTCGTATCGCGCCACTCGGTGGCGCGATATGAGCTTGTAGATCTGCTATTTTTCAGTAGCTAAAGCACGACATGATGCTAACACCAAAATGGGTGCCCGGTCAGAATGGGTTAAGTCACGGGATGCAACAAGTGGTGTGTTGTTCTCAGAACGCCTCGTGGTTGTTAGGGATCGTGTTGTTGGACGTGTCGTCGTAATAAAAGCCTGGTTCTACAAAGCGGAGTTAGCCATAATGGCTTTAAATGATAGGTTATAAAAAATAAAAATAAAAGTTAATTATATGGAATAGTTGTGGAGTTGTTTAAGAAACAATAAGTGACATGAAGTCACTATAATAATTACAACACGTGTTAGCCAGGAGGACGACGGTCAGCAACAAACAAGGCAGTGTTGGTTTCTTTGTCTTCTAAAACTATTGCAAAAAAAAAAGTTTGTCTGCCGCACCGTTTCAGTTCTGGGTTTAGAAGCGAACTTGAGCCACGAGAGCGAGCTATAAGCGACCGAGTCGCTGTGCCGAACGTTGCAAAGTTCGCTTGAGCCGACTGAGCGCCGTCCGATGGGCACAGAATTACGGTAATAGTGTTTTGGGGCGAGAGCGTTTGCCCCAACTGCTACTGGCCAGAAAGCTGTGCCTCCGTCACGGTCAAAACGGATCATCAACCCACAGAATAACGACAAAACACCTAGTATCTCACCTATACTTCAATAGTATCTCACCTACTTCAATAGTATATCACCAATCGATAGTCTGATTACAATCGAACACAATAATGTCCCATTCAATGCATGCGACAGCATTCAAAGCCGCTGCTCTGGTTGGCCTCCCGGCTCACCCATGTGTCTACGTGATGGAACTGTCCCTGAGCAAGAAGACACCTAACAGCTCCGTTCCCGACCAGCTGAGCAGCCTGCGCAGCCATCAGCTTGGGTGAAGCTGAAAGTGAGCTTCCCACGCAGGCATGGGATTAACAGCGGATCTCCCCCTTCCTTTCCTCCACCTTTGGGAGTCAGGACACACATGACAAGGTGAATTCCAAGGCTTTTATAGGACAGCGGCCAGGAATGTGAGGAATGAGGCATTATGGGCCAGGAATATCACATTCCTTTGGATTCAATGACGGCTACATTAGTGGAATGAATGCCAGATAACGCTGAGCCGCGGAGAGAAGGGGGCTTATTGTTGAAGGAGAGGAGAGGAGAGGGCTTATTGTTGAACCCTGCTATGGAGAGGAGAGGAGAGGAGAGGAGAGGAGAGGAGAGGAGAGGAGAGGAGAGGAGAGGAGAGGAGAGGGCTTATTGTTGAACCCTGCTATGGAGAGGAGAGGAGAGGAGAGGAGAGGAGAGGAGAGGAGAGGAGGGGAGGGGAGGGGAGAGGAGAGGAGAGGAGAGGAGAGGAGAGGAGAGGAGAGGAGAGGAGAGAGGAGAGAGGAGAGAGGAGAGAGGAGAGGAGAGGAGAGGGCTTATTGTTGAACCCTGCTATGGAGAGGAGAGGAGAGGAGAGGAGAGGAGAGGAGAGGAGAGGAGAGGAGAGGAGAGGAGAGGGGGACATATCTACAAGCACACACCGCTGCGTTGCATGCTTGTAAAGAATATATAATAATTGTTCCGTGACCCACAAATGGGTTTCCCAAACCCACTGTTTGGGGAAACAGCTCCGGCCTGTCAGCCTGTCAGCAGTGGTGGGGAAAATACTGCAATGTATCAATACTGGAATTAAAAATTGGCTTGAGGAAAAGTATACAAAAGTATTGGCATGAACATTTAGTACCAAAAGTACCAAAAGAAAAAAAGTACTGATTATGCAGAATGTCCCGTTTTTCAAATGTATACTTAATTTTTTGTTGTTGTTGCAAATAGCAGATCTATACAAGCTCACAATCTGTCCCATCACGGTGCATTGTGAGCTTGTAGATCAGCTATTTTCAAAAGGCCGAAAATGTATAAAGGGCTAAAGTGGTTAATAAATGTTTTTTAATAATACTAATCAAAATCTACAAAATAACTAAAACTGTCAAAATGATTGCAGTGGAGTAAAAGTGCAATTGTTGTCTCTGAGATGTAGTGAAGTAGAAATAAAAGTATTGGATATTGAAGTACAAATATCTCAAAAGTGTTGCTATTAAATGCCTTGATGTCATATTCCACCATAGGCCTAATATTGCCTATCATTTTGTTATTAAACCCCTCTGGTGTCTCACATTTAGTTTAAAAATGCTAATTGTGGTCATGGGTGGTTTGGCCAACTTGGTACTGTAGCGTAGGGGGATATTTCTCATGTTATTTTAATAGCTTTTAAAAACACATCTTGCAGGAAAAGATACAATGGCTACGTTTACATGGACAGTTAAATCCCCTTTTCATTCAGAATAAAAGTTAAATCCTATTAAAAGTTCTCATGTAAACACCTATTATTATTTTGTTTTACTGAAATGTAGTGTAGTAAAAGTAAAACAATTGGAAAGTAAAGTAGAAATACCTCAAAATTGTACTTTAGTACTAAAGTAAATGTACTTTCCACCACTGGACGTAAACATATCCGCCCCGCCCCCTATCCAATCAGAAGCCTTCCCAGCCCCAAACCTGATGTGGAATGAAATAATGGGATTTAAAAGTATTGTCCATGTAAAACACTCATTCGGAATGACCTTTCCCAGGTAAACACGCAGCAAAAAACATTACTTCTGAATTAATTAATTCTGAAGTTTTCATTCTGAATGAAAAAGCCCTCATGTAACCGCAGCCAATGAGAGAGCTTTACAACAGAAAGCGCATGAACTGTTAGGGGACTATAACTATGAGGGCATTTGAACACTGATGCCTGCCAGTCACAATGTAGGTACTGGCTTTCAATTTGTGGGACGGCTGAAAAGTATTGGAAACGAGGGACTGTAAATGGTAAATGGTGCATTTATATAGTGCCTTTATCCAAGGCGCTTTACAGAGATCGTGCATTACATTCACCCATTCATACACCGATTGCGTCGGAAACCATGCCATGTACCAACCAGCACATCGGGAGCAATTTGGGGTTCAATGTCTTGCCCAAAGGACACTTCGACATGTAGACAGGAGGCGCCGGGATTCGAACCGCCGACCAAAGGATCATTGGACGACCTGCTCTACCTCCTGAGCCACAGTCGCAAAGACTGTCCCACGCAAAGGGGCACATCTGGTCACCCCTATATACTGCCAGGAGAACCTAACCCCCATGCACCTCCTCCCAGAGGAAGCTCAGCCCACTCCCCGAACCGAACCTTCCTCCCTGTAGAACCTACACCTTCCTGCCTCGCCTCGTCTTGCCTCGCCTGCTGGCCCTGCTCAATCCATTATTCAAACCTCCAGCCAAGTGCCCCCGTGTCCCTTGGAGCCCCGCTGTGTTTGGAGTTGAAACATTAATCATTATTTATTATTATACAATAGGAGGACAAAAGGGCATTTGTCAAAGTGTGCGCTCTCAAAAGAATGAGGATTATTTTGTCAGAGGATCTGAGGATAGTAAAAAAACAATCGCAACTGTCTGAAGTGAGTGGTGCTGTCCTGTCCTGTCCTGTCCTGTCCTGTCCTGTACAAGCCCTCCTCCCTGGCCTGTGCGTGTGTCTGTGTGTTAGGCAGTTGGTGGTGAACAAACACTATAACGCTATTTTCGTGCCTATAGGAGTGGTTGCACCACTCAAAAATTATAATAATCGGAAAATCAATGTTATTTTTCGACTCTGCAGTATACTGTAGGTAGACGACTACTTGCTGTAACCAGTGTATGAAGTGTCCAGAGTACAAAACATATTATGTATGATTATGCATTATATTATATACACCAGGTTAATCTGTGTCATTTTAGATTTCAGCATTGGCTATTCAAAAATAGCAGATGTACAAGCTCACAACGTGGCACGAAGTGACGCGCTGTGAGCTTGTACATCTGCTTTATATCTGCAATTCTTTTACTTTTCTCAAAAATCTTCAGTGTTTGACATTTTTTGAATAATTTTGAATTATGAAAGGGTTTCGAGAACTACTAGAGCAGTTTAGAAGGCATTTATTTTGTAGAATCGGCCTCAGGCCTTAAAAGACGACTTCACCACGTTCCAACTCATCTTAGCTGGTCCTTACTAATGTTCATGATACAATAACACAATGTTTTTCCTACTCGGTCTGTATCTCATAGGAGGGCTGTGGGCAGTTGAGGTTGAGGTGAGAAGTTCTGTTCATTGCTATAGGCAGATAAAAAAGATTGTTATTATCGCGACAACAATGGCTTTCATTATAGAATTTTTAAGAAGATTTTCAGGAAAAGAAAGCCTGCGATTTCTATCTACATTAGTGAGGGCCAATTACATGAAGATTGAAGGTTGAAAAGTGGTGAAGTGGTGCGTCCTGTAATGGGTTAAAAACGCACATTGACAGGTGAACGCTTCCAGAAAAGGCATTATTACAATTAAGTGTGGTTCCACTTGAAGCAAGCCAGCATCTGGGAGATCCAGCAGGGGAAAAAACTCCACTCCTGGATCCCTACACTGCACTGGTATAATACCCAGAGTATAGGAAGCCGAGAAGCCGTAACCATGGCGACGGAGTAAATGGACCGTACATTTGACGACGGCTGGTTGGCAGGAAAACGCGTCCCGAACCTGCCACGGAGCAGCGTTTCTCAGAAAGGTAATAAAGAGAGCGATCTTCCTGGAATGCTTAGCGGAGAAAGAAAAGAAGGCCTGGGTGACTTTTTTGAAGTCGAAGCTCCGTGTGGAAAAGTGCAGTCTGGATTAAATCACTTTGGGCGGGAACCCCTTTTGGTGTTAGCATTATGTTATGCTTTAGCTATTGAGAAATAGCAGATCTACAAGCTCATAGCGCGCCACCGAGTGGCGCGCTACGAGCTTGTAGGTCTGCTATTTTCTTTAAATCGAAGAACGACTGACATAGAAACATAGCTTTTTCAGAAAACTGTCATTTTCAAACAGACATTTTTTTAAATCTGATCTCAGGTCAAAATGGGTTAACTTGGTTATGTAACACATCCTCTGGCTGTCGGCAGCTAGCTTGATCCGCCATGACGGTAGGTTAATCATCATCAGCTGAGCTCACCTTAACCCATTCTGGGCGGGATCTCCCCTTTTGGTGTTTTAAGTGTAATGTTATACTTTAGTTATTGAAAAATAGCAGATCTACAAGCTCATAGCTTCGAGCTTTTAGGTCTGCTATTTTTGAAAAGTCGTGAAAATGTGGCGCACATCATTGAATATATATTTCAGAGTGAACATTTTTAACTAAAATATTGGCTTCTAGGGGGGGTCCCTGGAACTACATATTTTGAGATGGGGGTCCGTGGCTCCAATAGAGATAATTCTGGGGGTCCTTGACATGAAAAAGGTTGAGCACCACTGACATAGAAACATGGGGTTTTTCAGATTTCTTTTAGGATTTAGAAGCCTTTTCTTTTAATCGACCTCAGTCCAAAATGGGTTAACATCAACACCAACGTCCTTTTGAACCTCTGCAGCTTTTCTAACCTCTGCTAAGTCCCTATTCTGGGGGCGAAAAGTCGGTGAAAATAGCTTGCATTGCATTGCAAGTTTGCATTGCGACCCACTCTTGTGAACTTGTAGAATGCCTACTTTAGGCGGGGGGGGGACAGCTGGGAGACTCTGGTGAACTTAATTATACAGGATTTAAGTGGCTAAACTGAAGGTGAGGACAAATACCTGGCTTGTACAGTATCGTATGATTAATCCGTATACAATAAGACAACATCGTAAGTCCATGACTGGCACGCGAACGATACTGTAAATTATTACATTCCCTCTACACTGTTTGGCCTATATCTCACTCATCACTCCTGTGAGGCTAACACATGCTTACAGTAAAGCCAACTACTCTACAGCAATACAGTCTTCATCAGATGTGGCCTTGGTGGTGGCGGAAGAAATACTCACTTACAAATAACATAGAATAATGTAGAAATACAGGTAAAAGTCCAGTATTCAAAGTTTACAAAGGTATTGGCATAGAAATTTACTTAAAGTACCAGAAGTAAAAGTACTACTGAATGTCCCATGATTTCACAAGTTTTCAAAACATGTATGAACGCCTTGGAAAATAGTAGATGTACACAAGCTCACACAACGCATGTCGCATGGCTTGTAGATCGGCTATTTTCAAGTATAAGCAGGGCTGGTTAATGCATGTTTTGTATTGTAATAATTTAAATCTACAAAGCAACTAGTAAATAGTACAATATTTGCTTCTGAGATGCAGTGGAGTAAAAGTCATAGTAAAATTGGAAAACTACTACAGTAGCCTAAAGTAAAAAATACCTGCGAGGTTGTAAGCTCTGCGTGTCTTGAGAGGATTGGGGGAAGGGGAGGCGGGGGGGCGTTCACAGGTGGCACTTTCACAGGTGCGCTAGTGAAAACAAACATCATGAAAATAGCCCCCGTCGTTGGCCGAGCCTCCGTAATGACTGGGTAATAATGGGTGGATGACGCAGCGATAAAAGGCGAAAGCTCCCCATCTGGGACACGCTTAAAGCACACGGCTGCAGAGCTCCGGGCCTCTATAGCTGCACGGGGCGGGCGCTACACGCTCTCATTATGGGCTGGGTTCGGCCCGGCCCGGCCGGCTGGCTGGCACGGCAAACCGATACTTATACCCTGCCTTGAATGTTGAAGGCTGGCATTATCCTTGGTGTGTGTGTGTGTGTGTGTGTGTGTGTGTGTGTGTGTGTGTGTGCTATGTCTGCTCACGTGCGTGCGTGCGTGCGTGCGTGCGTGCGTGCGTGCGTGTGTGTGTGTGTGTGTGTGTGTGAAGGTGCAGGGCGGGGGTCTGCCAGAATACACAGGTGGCCCGTGTACATTGACACTGTAATCAGTAATTACAGCAGTGGACTCACACCCAGACATTAGGAACACTTTCCCTCTTCTCTCCCTCAGGGAGGGAGGGAGAGCACCTTCCCTGAGGGACCTTTCGCCCCGCCGAGGTGCCCTGTCGCTTTAACAACACAAATTAGCGCAACATTGGACATTACGGCATGTCCTTGTGTGTAGCCTTCATGGTATAACGACACAGTCGATTGTAAAGGCCTCTTTTATGGAATAGACGTGCTTCACACATTTATTGCCCAATTCAAACAACGTGTCGCAGCGCGATGGGTCGCGGTGCTTGTAGACCTGCTATAGTTTAAGTGCCGTGACACCAGCTTAACTTTAAACATAAATCAGAGTATAATCGCTGGCGCTCGCTCGCTTGCACATCGATTGATTTCAGCTTATGGCCGGCTCGCTTGGCAGCGACGAAAACGAGACGTTGAAGGAGATGGACGAGCGGGGTTCACACACACAACACAAGGCCCGTAAACGTTAACTGCAGTTCCGTCCTTCATTCGCTCCGAGTCATTAAGCGCGGAAAGAACAGCCCCCGGCCGGGCGCGGCGTGTTGGAGTGAAGTGCCATCATCACACGGCCGTGTGCGACGGCTTGTTTAGTGTTCATCGTGGTTGAGGGGCAATTTTCATTCCACTTGAGTAAGAGTTTCCAATGGGATTAAAAGGCTGGTATGTGTTAAAGTCAGGTCCCATTTATCTGGAAAGGTCTATGGAATGGGACGAATTTAGGGGATAAGTGGACACGTTTCAGTGTGAGAGAGAGAGAGAGAGAGAGAGAGAGAGAGAGAGAGCAAACATTAGAGACACAAAGGTGGAATGACTATCCAGAGGAATGAAGAATGAAGAATTAGGACCATGCAAACAAAGGCTTATGGTTTGATCACTTTGGTTCAGTATAACTGTAGACTTAGTGCTTAATAGCGGAGGTTCGGAGCCAAAGTACTAACATGGAGCAGAATGACAGGATTAAGCACCATGTACGAGACAAAAGAGGCCCACGGCTGTTATCTGTCGTCGTCGCTCACACATCTATTCCTATAGCGACCCAGTACAGAACACTGATGTTGGCCCACATCTATTCCTATAGCGACCCAGTACAGAACACTGATGTTGGCCCACATCTATTCCTATAGCGACCCAGTACAGAACACTGATGTTGGCCCACATCTATTCCTATAGCGACCCAGTACAAAACACTGATGTTGGCCCACATCTATTCCTATAGCGACCCAGTACAGAACACTGATGTTGGCCCACATCTATTCCTATAGCGACCCAGTACAGAACACTGATGTTGGCCCACATCTATTCCTATAGCGACCCAGTACAGAACACTGATGTTGGCCCACATCTATTCCTATAGCGACCCAGTACAGAACACTGATGTTGGCCCACATCTATTCCTATAGCGACCCAGTACAGAACACTGATGTTGGCCCACATCTATTCCTATAGCGACCCAGTACAGAACACTGATGTTGGCCCACATCTATTCCTATAGCGACCCAGTACAGAACACTGATGTTGGCCCACATCTATTCCTATAGCGACCCAGTACAGAACACTGATGTTGGCCCACATCTATTCCTATAGCGACCCAGTACAGAACACTGATGTTGGCCCACATCTATTCCTATAGCGACCCAGTACAGAACACTGATGTTGGCCCACATCTATTCCTATACCGACCCAGTACAGAACACTGATGTTGGCCCACATCTATTCCTATACCGACCCAGTACAGAACACTGATGTTGGCCCACATCTATTCCTATAGCGACCCAGTACAGAACACTGATGTTGGCCCACATCTATTCCTATACCGGCCCAGTACAGAACACTGATGTTGGCCCACATCTATTCCTATACCGACCCAGTACAAAACACTGATGTTGGCCCACAAAGCCACCAAAGGGATGGCAAGCAACCCCCCCATATCTTCAAAGCCTGATCCAACCCTACAACGCCTCTCTGTGCACTCAGATCAGCTACCGCAAGGGAAGCTGTCAGAACCTTCCCTAAAACGTCCGGGACAACGCGTACCAGACTCTTCTTCCATCTGGCTCCTACACTGTGGAACAAACACTTAGAACTGCAAACTGCACTCCCAATCCTCCGCCTCATTTTCATGCGAAGGTTAAATGTTGGTTAAATGTAAATGTTTGTATAGTTTCAATGTACTGATTATTTATTCTTTGATGTTATACTGTTTATTAGGCTGATGGAGGGTTCCATTTCTATCCAAGAGAGTCTTCTAAATGCCTAAATTGTACTGGTGATATATGGGAAAGAAGGAGGCCTTACGTGTCCTATATTCTTGTATACATGTATTAAAATGAATGCCCTAAGGCAAGGTGACATGGACCTGCACTAAGGGATTTTTCTTCCTTAAAATAAATGTTAAAGCGGCACTACCTTTTTAATAACATTTTGTCTAATCTGTAATCCGTTAATAAAATATAGCCTCACATATACTGTACAATTGGGGTACCGGTAGTTGTATTTTGTATCCCTGCTCTTCTATTGAGACATTCAGATCGTGTGTCAAAGGTCATATCTCACCTAGGATCCGACACAAATTTTTAATTGAAGGTCAATATTCAATTTCTCCCCTGATCAAGCAGGCAGGCTCTATTAGCCCAGTGGTATAAAAGGTCAGCGCTTGCATGACGGGTTCAAATCCATGGTAGAACAGAAAAGTGACAGTGTGTATGTAGTGTATATAGTGCAATGTTAAGTACAGTATTCAAGTAAGTTCACGTTTGTTAATGGTTACTGTCCAGCACTGAGGATATAATAATGGTATGAGGCCCAAGCTGACAGCCTGTAGTGTTGGAATGGTGCCAATGTCCATCCATCCGTCCGTCCGTCCGTCTGTCTGTCTGTCTGAGTTCAAATCTGGGGTAGGAGGAAAGTTACCTAGTGCAACTTTAAAGGTATACTACTAGTCTTTAAAGTTTTAAAGGTATACTACTAGTCTAGGCATGTCTGTGTGTACAAACAAACACACTCCCGCCTCCCCCGCCTCTCTCTGACAGGAATCACACGGGTAGCGGTTTCTGACGCGTTCATTGATTAGAGAGAGCACTAACAAGCACAGAACGAGTTTGACACTTTTTGTATGGCCCAATCAATCAACTCAGTGCACAACCACTTTGATGTTCAAGGGGATCAATATCAATTTTAGCCAATCAAGAGAGAGAGAGAGCTTATCTGATGTGGAAGTGATGACACAAAGAAATGAGCAGACAAAATTTGGAACTGGAGTCTGGACCACTATAGGATTGAATTGCTGATACGTGCATGTGCACTTTTGTGCAGTCTCTCCTGACTGGCTGAAATTGGCAACTCACCTGAACATTGTTAAAGTTGTAAGAGTTAGAGTTGGGGAAACGTGGAGACCCAGTTGTTACTGAACAAATATTCTATAGAACAAACAGACACAAGCAAATAGCAATTATTAGCAGAACTATATACACTATGCAGTATATTAAAAAATCACACCCGTGTGAACTGAATGGTGCAACTCTCCTCTCTCTCTCTCATTAGCAGGCAACAGTGCTGTCTCTCTCTGTTTCTGGCAACAGCGCCCCTACTGGTACTAATAGTCATACTCGTGCTCACAGTAACATAGGTGGGTTAACGTCACGGACATTGCTGTTCCTTGGACCACTCAAAAACCTGGATGAAACATGACTGCTTTGGATACTGAGGTGGACTCCCTGGCTGAGGAAAACATGGTTTGTTTGGGTGAAGTATAACCAAAAACACCAAGTGGAAACCAGCAAACCTTTGACGGTTTCACAGAACGGTGGTGTAATGGTGAGGCTGACAGCCAGCAGCACGCTTAGTGTTTTCCAACTCCCTCCACCTCATCATGGTACTCTAAGCACCTCAATGTCACCAACTACACACCTCTCAAAACAAACTCATGTTCACTGGGCTTTCTTTCTTGGCTGAAAACCACACGGCACTCGCCTTAAAAAAAGCACTTCCAGGCTTCCTGAGCTGATATGATAATATTTTAGCTTTCGGCAGGCAGGGGAAAAGCACCCGCGCGAGTGCAAAGTATTTATGCGCAGCGCAATTATAATATCAAGCTGCCGTTTCCATCAAAAACACGACACTCCCGTTATAAAAAATTAAAAACATACGCCGCTATTATTCAAGTGACACACAGCACATTTTGCCATTGACAGTCAGCATTTGAGCCTAGATGAAGACTAACATTAAAAAGTTGAGCAGTGTGCTAATAATTATACGGTTTAGTAAGTACCGGTATGTACCGTATTCATCGTAAATCTACATACTGTCATTCACGGAAGTGGTTTGTGTGTGTGTGTGTGTGTGTGTGTGTGTGCGCGCGCGTGCATGCGTGTGTGCGTTTGCACAGGATGACATGGTGATAAATGGTTGTTGCCTCAGAGGAAGGCCTTAGGAAACATTCAGCCAGAAGGACAGGCAGCCAGGCTGACAGAAAGACAGACATACAGGCTGACAGAAAGACAGGCAGCCAGGCTAACAGACAAACAGGCAGCCAGGCTGACAGAAAGACAGACAGACAGACAGCCATGCTGACAGACAGCCAGGCTGACAGACAGACAGACAGACAGTATCGGCCCCATACCAATTCCATTCCCGAGTGCACCATTAACAAACGTACACTTACTTGACGAGTACTGTACTGTACTTAGAGCTGCACTATGTCACTTCCCTGTCCTACCCTGGATTTGAACCCCTCGTGTCTCCTGTGCAAGTGCTGACATTTGTACCACTGGTGGGCTAATGGGGCCATGCCTGCCTGCTTGATCCTCTGGGGAGAAATTGGTGTCAAACCACAAACAGGAGGATTATGTCAAAGGTTGTGTCTCACCTCCTAGAGTAGGCACATGGTCTTGATGTCTCAATAGAAGGGCTGGGAGACCAAAAAATGTCATGACTTATGCAAGGTGGTAGTCGTTGAGAAATAATGACTATGAGGAGCTAGACTTCGTCTCTGTTTAATCATCCTGAAGGGCATTATTTCAAAACAACTACTGCATTATCCCGCTTATTACACACGGCTATACTTTATTAGTAGTACATTAATACATTGACGCAAAGGTAACAACAAGACGAGGTAAACCAACTAAATGGAAAAAGCGGCAAAATAAAAGATGCGAGACTGGCTCAGATGCGATTTCTCATGTTTATTTGCGAACGCTGAGGCGTTATAGGCAGAGACTTCTGCAGAGCATAGCAGACTAAAACCTTTTTATTTACCAGTGGTAAATGATGAATACTTGCGGTGACCACATCGACCGACCCCTATGGATCTTTGACTCTTGAGAGTTAAATTATTGTTAAACATCTGCATTACCAAATTTTACAAGAAGTCTTACACTATTAGAATAATTGTTATTTTTGATCGTTTGTTTTGGGTCTGAGAGGCTAAAAGTCATCATCAAATGGTGCACGGTGGCCCGTGGCTCAAAATGCTGAATAAATAATGGACCTAGAATAATGTTATGAAAAATGATATGAAAAGGTTTGATAACCACAGTTTTAGTACTTTTTCCACCACTACTGAGAAGCAGTTAGCTACTGTGAAACGGGGTGTCGGTTAGTGTCGTGTGGCGTTGTCATAACCACTGTGGTCACTGTGGTCACCGCACCTGCAGGAAGGAAGTCTTTATGGGGTCTGAACGACTCAAATAAACACCGGGCCAAATTAGAGCGTCATCCTCTGGGCAAGGTGTGTGTGTGTGTGTGTGTGTGTGTGTGTGTGTGTGTGTGTGTGTGTGTGTCGGGGGAGCCGCTTCTCTAAATAATTATTTTCCACTTTCTGGTTTTGATCTTTTAAGAATAGAGCTCTTGTTTTAAGGTTTCCCCCCAGTGTGGGCTGTTGCTGTTGTGCGGCCTTGACAACGCGAGGCGACACCACCGCACGCTAGCGCTGCGTTCCTTCATCAAAGGGTTATGGTTATAGCTTTTTTTAATAAACTATTTTAATTTTATTCTACCACAACGTTACACTTTCTCATGTTTCTGATTATGCAGCACCAATATACTGCACTTACTTGTGCATTATACATTTACATATTTATAGGTTGTTGTTTTTTGTTAAAAAAAAGTGTAAAATAACTATATATTCTTGTAACGCACCCGAACATTTATTTTCCGTTTAAAGACTTGGAGAGATGGGGAGACCCCTGTCACTGAACAAACGCTCTATAGCAACGAGTAGGCTACTATCAGTTTTAGCCTAAAAAATATCACATTCATGTTATGTTGTTATCTCTTGGTTCTCAAACATCTCTGTGTCACTAAAGACCAAGCTACAAACCTCCCAAAACAAACTCCTTCGACTACTCCTCGGTCTGGGGCCCACCATGACCCATCTTTTTGCAACCCAGTTTGAAAGTCTAGGGTGGCTCCGGGTAGAAAACAGAGTCAAGCAATAGAAATTGGGACTGACATTTAACATTGTAAATGCAGCAGTGCCCTCTATGCCCGCATAAAAATACATTTGGGGGGTCCTTGGCATGAAAAGAAGTTTGAGTCAGTTGCTGTTAGCAGCCATTGGTGTTTCATTTTCTGGACAGCAGGCCATGCTGTGCCTCATGCTGCATGAGTCACAGTGGCACGGGACAGCCCAGACAGACATAACACAGGTGAGACCACACTTAATGGACCAGTCTGCTTCCAACTCAATGAGCATATTGTTACTATAGCCTGGGATGTGATGGGATGCACTGACAGGCTCCACAATCATTCATTCATTCATTCAGCAGTTACTCTCTCTCTCTGAGGTAAATTGTTCCTCTTTGAATTGTCTGTAAACATGTATTCTAGCTGAGCCTGTGCAGACGAGGGTCATTTGGACAAAATTAGATGTATCACATTTCATTAACCACTTCTTAGGCCTTTTTATACTAAAATAGGAAGGGGGGGGGGGGATTAAGTATTGGTATTAGTAGACAATAAATTGTGACACGTGTAGCTTGAGGATGCTTTTGTCTTTTTAGTTGCTATTTAAAAAGGTATTATTATCAGGTACTATGATTATACTAGGAGAAAGATTTTTTTCAAAATAAGTGTACAAGAAGTGTTAAAATTATGTTTTTTCACCAGTTCATTAAGTATGCCTGGCCTGGTGATGGGTGGTGATCCACCTGAACACCCACATATGTTGTTGTATGATAAAGGGGGAGGGTTTAGGGGAGGGGATGACAATGTGATGTCACTATATCAGAAACCGAAAATACACGGGGAAGACACATACAGAATAGAAAAAGTACAAAACTCACAGCACTCCAATTACAGTAGACATTTAGCTACTGGCTACATTCAAACGTCAAACGTTTAACACACCTAGTAATTTACAAGCCGTTGGCTCTTTGTAAATCAGTGGTAAAACTATGATTACAAACATTCTCTTTTTTTTTTTTACAGATCCCCGTCCATGCAACCTGCCCAGGATGGGGCATTTTCTATATTGATTCTCGTAAAGTGGTCATAAATAACAGTAGCTGCAGCAGTGTTTGCAGGTGTTACGTTACGGGGGTTGCTTGTAAAGGTGAACAGTTAAGTTGGCTGCCTGTCGGGGGGCTGAACTTCCTCGCATCATGGGATGCTTGTCTGAAGTATATATCACCCTGGCTTTGAACACGGCCGATGATTTGTACGGTTTTTCGCTGTATGTCTGCGATCCCTCCCTCCCCCTCTCTCTCTCTCTCTCTCTGAAGGAGGCAGCTGGTTTGTGTCTGTGGGCTGCTGTAGCTGCCACTGGCCTCCGTTGGCACTTGGCAGCGCGCTGCGTTGCGTTCCGGCCCTGGTGTTGTTGCGTTGAGCTTTCTGGATGTGTTAGAACATTTCAAGGATATCTAACTTCCACGCCCCCAAAAAAAAAAAGTAAAGGAAATCCCTTGATCTTTTTTTCCCCCCTCAGTGTATTTTCGTCCTTAAATGTCTAGATATATCTTGAGGGTTAGGGCAGTGGTTCCCAAAGTGGGGTCCGGGGACCCCCAGGGGGTCCTTGAGGGAGTTCCAGGGGGTCCCCAGCTAAATGATAGTTTGGAATCAAATGGACACTTATGGGTCTGTAACGGGTCCATTTGTACACTCTCAGAGCTATATTAACATTGGTTATTAATATAAATTGGGGATCTAAGAGATAGAAATGCCATTAAATGGGGGTCCGTAGACTAATGCATGTCAAACTGGGGGTCCTAGAAATCTTCTCTTATGGGGGTCCCTGGCATTTCTTTTCTAATGGGGGTCCGTGGGCTAAGTAGTGTCAATTTGGCATGAAATGCCTTCTAAATCCTGACAGTTTTCTGAAAAACCCTATGTTTCTATGTCAGTTGCTCTCAAACATTTCCATCTCAAGGATGGCCCAAAAAAATATGTAATTGGCCGCTGACCCCCATGTGATAATATGTTGTGCCAGGGACCCCCAGAAGCAAAGATTTGAGTTAAAAACATGAATATATATTCAAAGATTTGCGCAGCAGATCAATACAAGCTCGTAGATCTGCTATTTTTCAATAGCTAAAGTATAACATAATGCTTAAAACACCAAAAGGTTCGCAGGATGCTGATCCGGTCTAGATGTAGAACGGAAACAATGCGCACTTGTCTGTACGTGTGAATTATCAGATGCGGAAGGGGGCGGGTCCTGAACAAACTGGGTAGTGTGAGACTTTTGGGGACAAAAGATGCAATCACTGGGAGCAAGAAAAAGTTAAAGCAAAGTAAAGTAGGAGCCGGGCACCAAGTATTAGACCCCTGGGGGACTCCAAAGTAAACTCCTCACAAAACGCAACTTTGGTCGGTCATTTCTTCCCTATAAAAATAGTACCAATTGGTATTGTATTTTATCGTAGATTAGTCACCTTTTACAACGAGGGACAGCTTGTAAAGGTACTTGTGGAATGAGCAGCACAGCTAAATGTGGGTATGCCTCCCAAAATAATTGCCAAAATGGCAAATTGTTTGGTATTCACCCTTGATTTTTAGTTGCTTCGCGGATTGGATGATTGCACTCTCCCACAGTAATAAGGAAAAAATAACACATATTGGCATATTTTTACACTTTATTAATTTGACACTTTGACAGTGTTAGGGAACTCAGTAGCGTCTGGAAGATGAGGGCGCTACCGACACCTTTAGATGTGTTGCTCATTCCACAAATGCCTCGTCCAGTTGCAAGCTGTACCTCATTGTAAAAGTGACTAATCAACGATTAAAAAAATACAACACCAATTGGTATTAATAAAGGGGAGACATAATTGACCAAAGTTACGTTTCAGAACTTTTCGTGAGGAGTTTATATAAAGGGTTTAATAAAGTGTCTTCCTTTTTTTTTATACATTTTATCCCACGATTTTGAAACCCAGTTCTCACCCAGTGCCAATGTAATCTTGGGCGCTACACTTCCTATGCCAACCTGGGGGGTAGCCAGAGCGGAAGGGAGTCCAAGGGGGAGTTGCCTGGGGAGTCCAAGCTGCTTCTTTTCACCTTACAGGGGGGAGTTTCCCTGGCCGGGACGTAGCACGTGGAAGGAACACGTTATACCGACCAGTTCCTTTCCCCTCCATCAGGCGCCCCAGCTGGCCAGGGGGAGGTAGTTTTAGAGATCAGGATTACTGCATGTTTTTGTGAGGGTACCTACCCTAGGGGACACGGGGAGAACATGTGAGGGTACCTACCCTAGGGGACACGGGGAGAACATGTGAGGGTACCTACCCTAGGGGACACGGGAGAACATGTGAGGGTACCTACCCTAGGGGACACGGGGAGAACATGTGAGGGTACCTACCCTAGGGGACACGGGGAGAACATGTGAGGGTACCTACCCTAGGGGACACGGGAGAACATGTGAGGGTACCTACCCATAGGCGACACGGGGAGAACATAAGTGTTCATAACAGAAATAAGTGTCTTCCTGGTGAGGAAGTGACTGTCACACTGTGTCACAGTGACACTCTACAAAGTTCCTCTTTTCCTAAAAACAATGGCGGTTCCGTGAACACCACCAGGCAGCAGCAGTTCCG
This sequence comes from Protomyctophum bolini, assembly GCF_963924005.1. Lineage (NCBI taxonomy): Eukaryota > Metazoa > Chordata > Actinopteri > Myctophiformes > Myctophidae > Protomyctophum > Protomyctophum bolini. Next base: position 36,856,797 of record NC_137878.1, on the reverse strand, counting down.
TGTAGCTCTGTGGTCGCGGGCTTCTCCTTACTGTAATGAGTACTAGCTAAATGTGGATCCATGGTTGGTCTCTCTACTGCTGCTGGCAAACAGGGTGTGCGTGTGTGTGTGTGTGTGTGTGTTTTTCCTCCACAGTATGTCTACATCGGAATGTGCAGAGCCAGAAATACTCCTGTAGAAAGTCCTCAGATCTTCCCCAGTCTGTCTATAATGGGTGGATTCAAGGGCAACCACCGAAAGGTGATAATTTGTCTCATCTCCATTATAGCCTAGTTACGGCTTGGCCCTGTATGTGTGTGTGTTCGTGTGTGCATGTGCTTCCATGCTTGATCGGCCTAGTGACGTCGATCAAGAACATGATAATACCGACGTAGCAGCACAAAAGTGACGTGATGCTCCGACCAATCCGTGAAGCCGGCGTTTTGGTTTTCTTGGCCAATCAGGGAAGCCTCTTTCTCAAACTTGCGGGCCGACAGATTCAGCGGTTCTCGTAAACCGCCGGTCCGTCCGATTTGCCATTGTGGCTCTGCACACCTCCGAGTTATGCGAGACACACACGCCAGGTCTGAGACAGAGCGAGCGGTCGGACACACACACACACACACACACACACACACACACACACACACACACACACACACACACACACACACACACACACACACACACACACACACACACACACACACACACACACACACACACACACACACACACACACACACTAGAGACTATGCCCAGGAGCAAATTCTAGAGTATATCAATCATCTAATACTGTATACCTGTCAAGTCTCTCTCTGATCTTTCTCTCTCTAAGGAGATACTGTAGGCTCCAGGAAATTCTCCCAAATTCCTCAGATGTAGACAGCAGAGTGTTTTTGTCGTGTCATTCACTAGGTCAAGTTTGGGTGCTCTTGAAAATCCCTCTCCCCCTCTCTCTCTGAGAGAGAGAGAGAGAGAGAGAGAGAGAGAGAGACATGATGAGGCAGTTATTAATAACGGATTAATCCTGTCCTATATATAGCAGCACCAACACTAATGTTTGTCAGGAATCAAACCGGGGGCCATTTGTGCTTTTATCATCCGCAAAATGAAACGCATGCAACTGCATGCAACTACATGCAGGCAGTGGCGCCGCCAGGACGTAAAAAGTGCAGGGGACATTGTTTGGGGGGTGGGGGCGGCCGGGGTCGGGGTCGATCAGACGGCCTGTGTAGCAGGCCGTCTGATCGACTTGAGACTAAGAGCAACTGCAGTTACTGCAGGTAAGAAGCCCATACACAACCACTGTGGAGCAGCAACATGGACACACTGCTGGACCATGGGATGGACCAGCAACAACATGGACACACTGCTAGACCATGGGATGTACCAGCAGCAACATGGACACACTGCTAGACCATGGGATGTACCAGCAACAACATGGACACAGTGCTAGACCATGGGATGTACCAGCAGCAACATGGACACACTGCTAGACCATGGGATGGACCAGCAGCAACATGGACACACTGCTAGACCATGGGATGTACCAGCAGCAACATGGACACAGTGCTAGACCATGGGATGTACCAGCAGCAACATGGACACAGTGCTGGACCATGGGATGTACCAGCAGCAACATGGACACAGTGCTGGACCATGGGATGGACCAGCAGCAACATGGACACAGTGCTGGACCATGGGATGTACCAGCAGCAACATGGACACAGTGCTGGACCATGGGATGTACCAGCAGCAACATGGACACAGTGCTGGACCATGGGATGTACCAGCAGCAACATGGACACACTGCTGGACCATGGGATGGACCAGCAGCAACATGGACACAGTGCTGGACCATGGCATGGACCAGCGCCGGTCGTGAAAAATAAATAAATAAGACAACCGTGTGAAGTGAGGGCCGCTAATAAAGTCTAACTCATGTTGATTATAGGTGATGTAATGGTGATGTAAAACAAACGGTGCCAACACAGACATTAAACACCATTAACAATAAAGAGACAATATGACCTAATGAGGCACATTATGACGTAAATTTTCCGTTCATGGACAAAACAAACATTTAACTAAACATTGAACTAAAGACAAACATTAAACCAGTGTATAGGAGGGGCTAGCGCCCCTCAAACATATACGGCTAGCTAGAGAAGCTCGATCACATCCATGCCTACCATGCACTGAACACCAGTGGTGGATGAAGGACCAGGTGGAGATAGCTGACATATTCGATCCCCACATCCCCATATATGGAGATAGCTGACATATTCGATCCCCACATCAAAGTCAAAGTTGTACGATTTCTCACACACGTTACCGCAGTGACATTTGTTCTCCGCATTTGACCCATCTCTTGGAGCGGTGAGCTGCAGCCAAGGAGCGGTGAGCTGCAGCCGTGCCGCGCTCAGGAATCATTTGATTAGTAGATTTAACCCCCCCAATCCAACACTTCGATGCAGAGTGTCAAGCAGGGAGGCATTGGGTCCCATTTTTACAGTCTTTGGTATGACCCGGCCGGGGATCGAACCCCGATCTCCCAGTTTCAGGGTGGACACTCTAACCACAAGGCCACTGAGCTGGTCCCCATGTATGGAGATAACCGACATATTCGAGCCCCACATCCCCATATATGGAGATAACTGACACAGCCAGGTATGACATCAGCACCGCAGGGACGACAACATAAAAGGAAAACTAAAATGTGTTTTATTTCAGTTCTGTCCCACGATACTCGGAGGCCTCAACTACCAACTGAGACAGGAACCATCAATACAGACCCTACTGAGTCTGCGTCTGCAAGACCTCCAAGACGTCCACCGTTTTGCCTTCCGACTCCGAGAAGAACCTGTCATTTGGAAGAATGGTCGGTGGCTTCAGCTCACAGAACAATGGTTTTGGAAGTTCCACATTTGGGGCGACAAACAACACCGCCGCTGGAGGCCTGTTTGGAGCCACACAGAGTCAACCTGCTGGTTTCTTTGGTACCGGAACACTAAACCAACCGATGACTGGTTCCCCCGGTACTGGCTTTGGTGGTGGTGGAAACGTCGGTGTATTTGGCAGCACCAATACCGCTTCAACTGGAGGACAATTCTCCCAGCAGAACAATGCCTTTGCATTGAATACCTCCAACACGTCTGGAGGTACCACCGTCAAATTCCTCCCTGTCATAGGAAAAGAGATGGTAACAAGGCACGGCATGTCCACCGCCATCAAAACCGAACACCTGTGTATCACTGCAATGGAGGACTACAAGAACAAATCACTGGAGGAGCTGCGTCATGAGGACTACCAGGCTGGCAGAAAAGGCCCGTCTAACACTCGGGGTGCTGGAGTGACTGCAGTTGGAGGTCTGTTCCCTCCCAGTACAACCAATACGGGCTTTGGTGGTGGTACCGGTGGAAGCGGTCTGTTTGGCAGCACCAACACAGGTTCAACTCCTATGTCTTTTGGATCCTCTTCCCCCCATACCGGTCTCTCCTCCGGACAGCCAACGGCCACATTTGGAGCCAATGCAGCAGGAGGTGCTATTGGTACAACAGGTGGCAATTTGTTTGGGTCACAGACCCAGGGTAATCAGACATCGAGTCTGTTTAATCCACCATCTGCATCCGGTGGTCAGTTTGGAGTCAAAGCCCAGAACAGTACAGCCCCAGGCATGGGTTTTGGTTCTGCGCCGTTTGGCCAGACCAACACGGGCATTGGGACTGGTAACACACAGCAGCCCAGTACGGCCCAAGGATTTGGTCTGTTTGGTCAGACCAACACAGGCATTGGAACTGGTAGCGCACAGCAGCCCGGTATGGCCCAAGGCTTTGGTACCAGGCCTGGTCTGTTTGGTAAGACCAAAGGCTCGTCGAGTACTGGGGCTGGGTCCTTTGGTCAGACCAGCACAGGCTTTGGAACTGGTGGCCCCCAGACAAGTCCAGCGCCAGGCATGGGTTTTGGTTCTGCGCCGTTTGGCCAGACCAACGCGGGCATTGGGACTGGTAACACACAGCAGCCCAGTATGGCACAAGGCTTTGGTCCCGTGTCTGGTCTGTTTGGCCAGACCAACACGGGCATTGGGACTGGAAACAGACAGCAGCCACCCAGTACGGCCCTAGGCTTTGGTACCGGGCCGGGTATATTTGGTCAGACCAACACAGGCATTGGGACTGGTAACACACAGCTGCCCAGTATGGCCCCTGCAGGCTTGGGTAGTGCTGGTCTGTTTGGTCAGACCAACACGGGCATTGGGACTGGCAACAGACAGCAGCCACCCAGTACGGCCCTAGGCTTTGGTACCGGGCCGGGTATATTTGGTCAGACCAACACAGGCCTTGGAACTGGTAACACACAGCTGCCCAGTATGGCCCCTGCAGGCTTGGGTACTGGGCCTTTTGGTCAGTCCAACACAAGCTTTGGAACTGGTAACATGCAGCAGCCCGGTACAGCCCCTGCAGGCTTGGGTACTGAGGCTGGTCTGTTTGGTCAGACCAACACGGGCATTGGGACTGGTAACACACAGCTGCCCGGTACAACAGCCCCAGGCTTGGGTACTGGGCCTGGTCTGTTTGGCAAGACCACAGGCTTTGGACCACAGTCCAGTTTGTTTGATAACAAGACAGGTGCTTTTGGTACAACCACCCTTAACCCTTCTGCCTTTGGAGCTGGAACTGGAATCTTTGGAAGCAGCAACTTGGGCTACGGAGCACCCCAACAATCTTGCCGCTCGGCGGTCCTGGACCGCTTGACGGTCCAGGAGGCGTTGTATTGCCAGCGGTTCATGAATTCCCTGATGATTTCTCCATATGGAGACTCTCCTCTGTTCAGAAACCCCTTGACCGACAGGAAAGAAGAGCCTCTGAAAACAACACATTTGCCTCGACATACCACGTCCGCCCACTTCATACGGACTCCGCGGCGAGCCACCACGTACCTCCCCAGAACTCTGACACCGCAAGGCTCTGCCTCGAAGCTACGGCTCTTCGCCGGACTGGACGAGGAGGAGTCGGCCATGACCAAAGGAGCATTTGTACCCAGGAAGAGCATCAAGAGGTTGGTGTTGAAGGACGTCAGCAGCAGGGTTGTTAACGCCGTGGAGGACACCGCTACGGATTTCCACCCGCGGAGGGAGCGCGGCCACGGGAGCAGTGAGCAAGTGACAGAAGGAGCGTTGTCTGAGCGGGCGATAAGAGTGCAGTGGCCGGAGAGAAGAGAGGAGCGGCCGGAGATTAAAGAGGAACAGCCAGAGATAAAAGAGGAGCAGCCGGAGAGAAGATATGAGCAACAGGAGAGAAAAGAGGAGTGTGAGCAGGAGAACCAGGCTCTTCCTCCTCACCCTGCCGGCGTCGTATTGAGTCGTTTTGGCTACTACACCATCCCACCCGTGGAGGAGTTGGCAGACTTTGTGGACGAGAACGGCCGGTGTTTGGTGGAGAACTTCACCGTGGGACGCAAGGACTACGGCTCGGTCCACTTCCCCGGACCGGTGGACGTGTCTGGACTGAACTTGGACGACATCGTTCACTTCAGACGCAGGGAGGTCATCGTCTATCCCGACGACGCGTGCAAACCGCCCCAGGGGGAGGGGCTCAACATGCGCGCTCAGGTGACATTAGACGGAGTGTGGCCCGTGGACAAAACCAGCGGCGGTGAAATCAGGAGTCCCGAGAGGCTCGCACAGGTCCACTACCCGTCGAGACTGGAAAGCGCCTGCATGAAACTCGGAAACAAGTTCCTGGACTACAGATATGAGACTGGATCCTGGGTGTTTGAAGTGAGCCACTTCTGACTGAGTGAGTCGGATATTCTTTCCGATCACCCCACCATCACCTACGTAAATGTAACCAGCGGAGCGTCGATTAAATCTTGACATTCAACGCTAAAATGGAACCAATAGTAAACATGAGTACACATATCTGTTCATTTACAAATTAATCAATAATATAATATATGACATCCTAGTTCTGGCGTCATAGTCTGGCATGAACCTTTTTGGGTGAGCCTGACACAGAACTTTGTTAGCATTTTGATAGTTTTAGTCATGGTCTTTTTTTTGAATAAAATTAGTTTAGTTTTATTTAGTTCAAGTTTTAGTCGACGGATATGTTCAGTTCATATACACAACATTTCAGCAGATGATACCAGATCAGTGCCTGCAGTCTATTAGGGACGGCCCTACGATTGTGATGGCCCTAAGCAAGATTTTTTTTTGGTCACAACCACCAAAATAAATGCACAGTAGACCGTCTCTACAGACCCGTTTTCTAGCGATTTCTCATCCGCCATCTTTCTATACGGTCCAAAATGGACATTAACTCTATTAGCATCAACCACAGCGAGGTTCACTTGGTCTTCACTTGGTGGAACCAGTAGAAACGTACCCTACTTTATCATTCATTTTTAAATGAATGGGACCACAATAATTTACGAAAACGTAAAACCTTATTATCATAAGGATTTTAAATACAATCACATGACGTTGCAGATTCACTGCCACTACTGTATATACATTACAGGACGACAAACAATGCAACACAATATATATTTATAATGGCCACATGATGTCTCACACTAAATGTTGTTTAAAGTGCTCTACTAAACAAATTCAAAGTCCATACATAGACTTGGCTGCCACATGACATGACATGTCAAAAGCCATGCAATGGAGGGGCTGGCACCCTTAGTGTTTATTAAGGTTTACTAAAGGTAATTAAATCAATTAAAAGGTGTCAGTTCTATTATAGGCCTCTCTGAGAGCAAGGTGCAGGTGTAGCTGGTCTGGTGTCAGTTGTATAGGCCTCTCTGAGAGCAAGGTGCAGGTGTAGCTGGTCTGGTGTCAGTTCTATTATAGGCCTCTCTGAGAGCAAGGTGCAGGTGTAGCTGGTCTGGTGTCAGTTGTATAGGCCTCTCTGAGAGCAAGGTGCAGGTGTAGCTGGTCTGGTGTCACTTCCATTATAGGCCTCTCTGAGAGCAAGGTGCAGGTGTAGCTGGTCTGGTGTCAGTTGTATAGGCCTCTCTGAGAGCAAGGTGCAGGTGTAGCTGGTCTGGTGTCAGTTCTATTATAGGCCTCTCTGAGAGCAAGGTGCAGGCATAGATGTTCTGGTGTCAGTTTTCCTGCATTCGAGCCGCAATGAACTGATTGAATAGTCACGGTTGGCTGATCGGAGAACCTAATTAATATGCTCAGTGGGTCCGTGCTGACAGACATGCTGCTCAGTATCAGATAACACAGAGACACAGAGACAGAGAGATTAGATTGGAGTCGGTTGTTGAGATGAGATTGGAAACAGCAGCAGTTAGGTGGCTGGTCTTTAGATAATGCCCTCGAGCCCATTTAGGCATGTATGTCTGTCTGTCTGTCTGTGGTTTCTGATCTGCATGCAAGTAAAAGAGGAAGCAGAGAGATCAGCCGGCGGCATGTGTTCTGTAAACATGCAGAGGAATTGTATTTGTCCTAATAAAATACAGCACTCACTACAGGCGCGAGTCCACCAGTGATGAGAGAGAGAGACAGAGAGAGAGAGAGGTGTATACACTAGCATTAGTTTCTTGTTCTCGTCCTCTCTCTCTAAACCCTAAAACATTAACCACGTGAACCTCAATGCGTCACACATCAGTGACATTGCATCACAACGCATCACAACGTGACAGTGTGCACACAGTGCGCTGTGCTCACAAGTCCACAGCGCGCCATGTTGCGACGTGTTGTGGACTTGTACATCGCCTTTTTGTCGGTAAAGACCATCTTCTAAATGTTCACTTTTCACTTTGGAAAACAATGCTTACGGTATTTTACATCAAGGTTCCCCCACCCCACTGTCCCTGTATCCACGTGGGGGGGTGTCCCAGTGCACCGTTTGTCTTGTAGGAGCAAACAACAGGCATCAGCATTCAGCACTGACTTTGTGAGACAGACTAGAGTGACTGTATCATCGTAAATAACAATTTACGATGTAGGCATTTAGCAGACATAATAGCCACACAAAGGAGCCAAATCCCACACAAGAAGTACCGTTATTTGCAGTGGTGTAAGGTAAGTGTAAAGTACCACTCAAGTACTGAGTACATGAGTAACATGCACTCAAGTCTTGTACTATAGTCTAGTACACATGATTTGAGGCATTTCATTTTTTTACTTCAGTATTTACAATTTTCATACTTTTACTTTCATACGTCCCCTATTTGCACATACTAGGGCCATGACTGTGGCCACTGTAGCTACAAGAAAGAGCACATGCATTGCTTTCCAGTAAATTACTTCAAAACGAGCGGAGATTGGGCCGTTTTCATTTATTTGAAAGCTTTAGTTACTAGATACTTTGTAGATTTTTATTATAATTACTACAAAAACATACATTGCAGTATTGATACTTATTTTCACCACTGCCAAGAACCACAGAATCTGTATGTTAAAAATAACTTCTCAGACCACACGTTGAAAAGGTGCCAAACTCTGGCTTCCTGTCTCATAAAGCCATTTAGACAGACACAGAGCTCCGTCATGTCGTCATGACAAATAAAATGCAAACGCAAAAGCCATAATTATATGCCACTTTATTGTGCATCCTGGTTTTTGAGTGGTGCAACCACTCCAAGGAACAAGCAATGTCCGTGTTGTTCACCTATCTATGTGACGTTCACCTATGTATGAGCACGAGTATGACTATTAGTACCAGTAGGGGCGCTGTTGTGCCAAACAGAGAGAGAGAGATAGTGCTGTACTGTACTGTTGCCTGCTAATGAGAGAGAGAGAGAGAGAGGAGGGGGAGAGAGGGGAGTTGCACCACTCAGTTCACACGGGTGTGTTTTTTTCTTGTTATCTGCAGGACTCTATACTCAGTAGATCTTGTAGATCTACCATTTTCTCTCTTTTGCGTCACTCGCGGGCTAAATTAATGCATGTCAAACGTGGGGTCATTGAAAACAAAAAGGTTTCCTAGCCACTAAGTGCAACGTACGTAGTACTACGTATGGTACGTACGTATATGCTCGTGACAGGCAGCTCATCAACAACTCATCCTTGGTGCAAAACGCATGTCAAATTTGTCTTTGATTCTGGCTGCCATGGCAGGGGGGAAAAAAAAGAAGAAGTCCTTCAGGCACGTTTCTTTTTCCCCTTACTGTAGCACACATGGTTTAAATGCTAGGGCTTTACATGGTCAGTAATTAGAGTGTGGAGGATATAGTGTTTCTCATACTTTCTCTTGCATTCCTTCTCCGAAGGGCTTCGAGACGTTTCGCGACATTTATAGACGCTGTGCTGACCCACGTTGGCCTTTTTGTCATGTGCAAAAACAAGACGCTTGGCAACAATACAGTCCTAGGTTTCTATTTGGCCATGCCGTTGCAACAGCCTCCCATGCATGGAAGGATATGTCGTCACTGACGGGCAGAAACCTCTAATCTCCATATATGTTTTTAAAACTGCTTGTGCTTTATTTTAGTAAATTAACGCCTAACTACTTGATAATACTGCAGCCTCACACAAAAAAAGCCTCAAAAGTAGCAGATCTACAAGCTGTCAGATCGCACCTCGTTTCGTGATGCGCTTAGGGCTTGTGGATCTGGTACTTTTGATGCTTTTGAATTTGAATCCTGTTAAAACTGTGGACAGCAACAGTTTTTGACAGTTTTGGAAGGTTTCCAATCGACAGATTACATTTGTCACATAATACGATTCAGGCTGCATACACGCGTGCATGGCGAATAATGACGAGAGAAACATGCCACGTATAATTATTCCTTTAAAAAATAACTAATCTCTTTGAGTCTGTCTGAAAACATTCTTCCTCCACTGCCTGCCTGCCTGCTTGTCAACATGTTTATTTGCAGTCTCTCTCTCTCTCTCTCTACACCCTGGTATACCTCTTCCTCATTTCGTGTCAGGAAGTGAGCGCCTAGAAGCCGTCACCACACCACACTGTGCGTGTGCATATGTGCCAGCTAGGTCAGTAGTACGCGTATACATATGTACACAGCCCGGGGTGCAAAACTTGCATCATTCGGAGACTGCACTACTGTATAGAGATCTCTATATAGGATCACACGGCAGAAATGACAGCTCACAGGAACTCTTGTGTGTCGTCCACGTCTTCGTCGGGTCTACGGTTCGGTCACCGAGTTTGATGATGTTGTTTTTGTAACGCTGCGATCGAGCTCCATGTAAGAGACCAGCTTATACAGGTACGGTACATGGTGCTCAGATATTATGTTTACTTAACCCATTCTGACCTGAGATCAGATTCATAACGAGGTTTCCACTGGACACACACTGGTCTGATTAACCCATTCTGACCTGAGATCAGATTCTAAAAATTTCAGTCGTTCTTCGATTTTTCAAAAAATAGCAGACCTACAAGCTCGTAGCGCGCCACTCGGTGGCGCGCTATGAGCTTGTAGATCTGCTATTTTTCAATAGCTAAAGCATAACATGATGCTGAACACCAAAATGGGTTCCCGGTTAAACAGGTACTGCATACATACGGTGCTCAAATATTATGTTTACTCAATGATGTCTGCGGTATCTACAGTGTTGGTGATTAAATGAAAAATCATGAACATAATTATGTGCAAATCGTTGAATTTTTAACTCAAATATTTGCTTGTGGGCGGGGTCCCTGGAACAAAAACTTTTGAGACAATGGTCCGTGGCCGAATTGTGAGTTCTTGTCATGAAGAACATTAATGTATCACCACTGATACAGGAACATGCATACGTTTTTTTTTCAGAAAACCGTTTTATTTAGAATAGATTTTAGAATAGATTTAATTGGAATTGGCCTCATAGGTCTTAACGGGATGAAAGCCTTCAGAGAGAAAGGAGAGGGCGATTCAGGAACAATGATTGTTGTTTGCTTGTGTCTCTGATGTGAGATAAGAGTATAGTCACTTCCCTAGCCTGAGAGCAGCTGAAGTGGAAACTTGCGGTGTGATTACCATCGAGGTTTCCTTTTTGACAGCGAGTGTCCTGGTAGAGAATGAGATAAGAGACACTGACTGCCCCGCAAATATAGGAAGTTACAAAAACTGAACACTTCACAGCCTTGCGGGAAGAGAGAAGTGTCAAAACACACACCCCCCATATAGAACCACACTCTGCTGGGTGGCTTCTGAGCCCAGATGTGTTTCAACATACGTATCGGTGCATGACTTGAGTGGTGAAGTGTGTGTTTATGTGTATGTGTGTGTGTGTGTTCAGGCCAGTAGATCCGCAGGCCTCCACAGAGGATCGATGGGGAACGTGATGGGTGGTTCGATTGGGAACGTGATCAGAGGTTCCATGTGGAACGCCAACAACGACAACACCGGCAATGACAATACAGTGAAAGGTATTGATTGGTCTTCTGAATTATTGTATTTACACTGGACTCTCTGTTATTTCTGCATTGTCGTCTCTGTCGGGTGGAAACCTCACTTGTGTAAAAAACTGTTACTGTTCAGGATTCAAATTCAAAACTAGCAACGTGATGCTTTTGTGTGATCAAGTGGGGCGTTAACTATGTTATGTTAGCCTGTGAAAGTACTGAAAGTTACGGCAATGATGCTTTCATACTGTATATACAGCACCAACACCATTCGCTAGTTTTTTACGGACTTCACAAAAATGTATTGGTGGTAGGGATACAGCAATGTGTATCAGCTACATATCTGTATCGGCGAATAGATCTGACATTAACCAATATTAATCTGTTGTTGTTGTTGTTAATGCATACCTTTTGCGTTGGCTATGTTGGTGTGTTGTGTTAACTTCAGTCTACCAAGCTGTAGATTCTGAACATTTATATTTCTTGTATTGAAGATGAATTTGTTTCCCTGGCACAAAAGGGGGAAATAAAAACTAAACATTATATCGCATCAGTATCGGCTAATTTTCATATCGGTGCATTGCTAATTGGTGGAGGTATATGTCTGTGGCCTACTGGTAGGATGAAAAGGACACGCAGCCATGCACGCGCGCACACACACACACACACACACACACACACACACACACACACACACACACACACACACACACACACACACACACACACACACACACACACACACACACACACACACACACACACACACACACACACACACACACACACACACACACACACACACACACACACACACACACACACACACACACACACAGCTAAAACAAATTTGTAGTTTTCACGAGACGAGGGAGGCTACAAATAGACTAGTAGTAAGAGCAGGTCAGTCACTAAAAGCTTTTAGATGTGTCATTTTCGGGAAGGGCATGATGCGACAAAGTCTAAAATGAAATCAGTCGTCACGAATCCATTTGCCAAACTTGTCTGACGTCTTGTCTGTGCAACATATATATATATATATACCTGCATGCTGCTAACCTTGCTGCTTGTGGTCTGTCTGGGTGTCAGAAGTGGACGCGCTGATGGCGATCCAGGACTACCCGTGCTCTGACCTCAGCGAGCCCATCTTCAAGATGGGAGAGAAGCTCAGCATCATCTCACAGTGAGTTCCTCCTCCTGCCCTGACTGCACTGCACTGTACCGCTGTCTTTCTTTCTGCCACGCTCCATCCATGCACGATATATAGACTAGAGCAGTGCTCCCCAAACGCTTTACCCTGTGACCCAAAAACAGAAATGAGACATTCACCCAAATTAGTGAAATAGACCAATGGTTATAAAGCATGATGTTCCCCTCCTACTCTGCACACCAACCCCACTCCTTATACTTCCGTCTATCTTTCTACTTCACATATCTCTTCTCTTCTCTTCTCTTATGCTCATGAAATCCTTGCTGGCTATTACTACTATTTACCCTATTAAAACAAATGTATACAATGATAGAAAAAGGTGTCAAAGTTCCAAGTGGGAGGGTGGGGGGTAAGGTTGTTACTCGTCTTGTCTCACGTTCCGTTTCGTTTAGTCTAATTTTTGTTTTGTTTCAGTTTCAGTTGTGACCACTCAAACCAACTCAAAAACAATTCTGTCCATGTAATATCAGAACTGTCCTGTTCCCTGTCTGTTCTCTGTATTTGTATGTAAAAATAGAAAAAGAAGCATGCCATATGTACTACATTTTTTCCTGTCCATAACCTTATTCTATGCTCAATAAAAAACTCTAAAATTGAATTAGTGAAAATAGCCAATCTACAAGCTCACAACGTGGCGTGACATATGTGTTCTAATTTATGGAATTCCATTAGATTGTTCCGTGAATGACACATTTAACCCACTTTCAACACGACATACTTCTTTTTACTTAATGCCATTATTACTAAAAAAAAACAATTGTGGGCTTATGAATAAATAACTATAGCTAAGTTAACCCAGAGCTTTGGTTTGCGCTTTGCAAATCACCATTTAAGATTCGATTTAACACAAATGGGAACTTCTACTTGAAATGAATATTGGAAGTATGTTGACACTCTCGAGCGCGTGGGCGTCGTATAGAGAAGTTTGGTAGTTAACGTTGCGTTTGTGGTTGTGTTGTCAGGGAGGCAGTGGTGGAAAGTAACTAAGTGCATTTACTTAAGTACTGTACTTAAGTACAATTCTGAGGTACTTTAGTTGAGTATTTCCAATTTCCAGTACTTTTACTTCTACTCCACTGTACATCTCGGACCCAAATATTTTACTCCTTTAAAACTTAACTTAAAAACTTGAGTTGCTTTGTAGATTTTAAACATGCATTACCCACTTCAGCCCCATATATACATCTACAAGCTCACAATGCATCGCAATGTGAGCTCGTGGATCAGCTATTAAAATAAATATAGACATTGGAAAACTTGGAACTTTTACAGAAGTACATTGCGTAGTTCTATATTGCAGTATTGATAATTTTACTTAACCCATTCTGAACGGGAACCCGTTTTGGTGTTTAGCATCATGTCGTGCTTTAGCTATTGAAAAACAGCAGATCTACAAGCTCATAGCGCGCCACCGAGTGGCGCGCTACGAGCTTGTAGGTCTGCTATTTTTTGAAAAATCGAAGAACGACTGACATTTTTTAGAATCTGATCTCAGGTCAGAATGGGGTTAATCAGACCACAGTGTGTGTCCAGTGAAAACCTCGTATGAATCTGATCTCAGGTCAGAATGGGTTAAGTAAAACAATTGAGTACTGCTTTTTTTCCCACCACTGCAGGGAGGCTCACTGGTGGAAGGTGCGCTCCAGTCGAACAGGAACGGAGAACTTCATCCCCCACAGTCACGTAGCTAAAGTCTATCACGGGTAAGAACTACAACCCCCAGAGACCCCACAGCCACGTAGCTAAAGTCTATCACGGGTAAGAACTACAACCCCCAGAGACCCCACAGCCACGTAGCTAAAGTCTATCACGGTTAAGAACTACAACCCCCAGAGACCCCACACTACAGCCATGTAGCTAAAGTCTATCACGGGTAAGAACTACAACCCCCAGTGACCCCACAGCCATGAAGCTAAAGTCTATCAGGGGTAAGAACTACAACCCCCAGAGACCCCACACTACAGCCATGTAGCTAAAGTCTATCACGGGTAAGAACTACAACCCCCAGTGACCCCACACTACAGTCACGTAGCTAAAGTCTATCACGGGTAAGAACTACAACCCCCAGTGACCCCACAGTCACGTAGCTAAAGTCTATCACGGGTAAGAACTACAACCCCCAGTGACCCCACACTACAGCCATGTAGCTAAAGTCTATCACGGGTAGGAACTACAACCCCCAGAGACCCCACACTACAGCCATGTAGCTAAAGTCTATCACGTGTAAGAACTGCAACCCCCACAGTCACGTAGCTAAAGTCTATCACGGGTAAGAACTACAACCCCCAGTGACCCCACACTACAGCCATGTAGCTAAAGTCTATCACGGGTAAGAACTACAACCCCCAGTGACCCCACACTACAGCCATGTAGCTAAAGTCTATCACATGTAAGAACTGCAACCCCCACAGTCACGTAGCTAAAGTCTATCACGTGTAAGAACTACAACGCCCACAGTCACGTAGCTAAAGTCTATCACGTGTAAGAACTACAACGCCCACAGTCACGTAGCTAAAGTATATCACGGGTAAGAACTACAACCCCACAGTCACGTATAGCTAAAGTCTATCACGGGTAAGAACTACATCCTCCATACAGCAATGTATAAAGTCTATCACGGTCACGGGTATAAGAACTTTTGTCAAGGAGGATTTGTTGGTCTGCCTTACAAAGTATAGAGGGTCTAAGTGGTTAAACTGAAGTGATATTGTTAATTCCAAATATTATCCAAGTATTCTGCTTGGACTTGCATCATTGCATCTATCCATCCATCCATCTAGCCATCTATTTATATGTCTATCTATCCATCCATCCAACATTTCCCACCTCTAAGCAAGTACTTGGCGACAGTATAAGGAAAACCTCCCTTTTAACGGGAGTAAACCTTGACTGTGGGGTGGGCAGACCATCTGCCTCGACCCTGCTGGTCATACAGACTGTGGGGTGGGCAGGCCACTGCCTCGACCCTGATACAGACTGTGGGGTGGGCAGGCCATCTGCCTCGACCCTGCTGGTCATACATAGATACTCTACCCTCTATTTTATCTTTCATTAGAGAGCTCATATAGAGCAAGCTTCTAATTTGCGTCAGTTGCTGCTAATATTAACTTCACTTGACTGTGTGTGCACTGGACGGATACATTTGGAATTGATTGTTTTGTGGGCTCTCTCTCTCTGCAACAGCAGCGAGAGCAGTAAGCTATTGATGTCGTAGAACTTATGGGCACCAAACTACTACTACTACTACTACATACACTTTAACTTAGAAACTGGTTGCAGGTGGCTGTTTGAGGGCGTGATCAGACAGAAGGCGGAGGAGCTGTTGCTGATGCCTGAAAACAGGGTGGGATCCTTCTTGGTGCGAGAGAGCACCTCCGCGAGAGGTGGGTTTATGCCATTGTTAACTAAATCTCAACATAGATAAACATAGCATGGCAGTAATACCAACGTGCGTGTGTCGAGGTGTCAACGTAAACATACATTAGCGTAGATCAAGGCTGTACTTTAAACCATCTCAGATGTGCTGAGCCATCATCAGGCCTTAATTATGCAGAGGCCAACACGTGTGTCAATTATCTCCAGGCGTGACTCATGAGTGTTACGGTTACTCGAGTAATCATTGAAACAGCGGGTCGATCTTTTAAATCTATCATGATGATGAGTATTCTTCTGCGTGTTGTCGGCAGAATAGAACACTTTGTACAATTAACGAGGGAAACCATTTACTGTAACACCTTGACATCATTTCCATCGGTGTGTGTGTGTGTGTGTGTGTGTGTGTGTCATAATTTACGGGACAAGATTAGGAACTGCTAGATTAGGAAGTGGTATTTTTCAAAGTGTCACATGAAGCAGAAGTACTGTACATGACATCATGCATTCACAGTACAAGGAAGACAAAACAGCACTTCCTAATCTAGCAGAAAAAAGTTTGAGCACCGGTGCTCAAACCTTTTTTATGTCAAGAACCCCCAGAATAATCTGTATTCGGCCACGTATTCGGACCCACATCTGAAAATGTGTTCTTCCAGGGATCCACCCCAGAAGCAAAAGATTTGAGTTAAAAACATTCACCGTGAAAGAATAGACCGTATATTCAAAGACTTGAGCCACATTTTCAAAAATTGCAGATCTACAAGCTTGTATAGCGGAGCACCCGGTGACACGCTATGAGCTTGTAGATCTGCTATTTTTTAACAGCTACTGTATAAGATAATGGTTAAAAAGCTACAAGGTGACACAGATGCGTTCCAGGTCTTAATGGGTCCCATGTATGTCATCCATTAAGAGTGTTATAACGGGTCCTATGTCGTGCATTGAGAGTGTTATAATGGGTTCCATGTCGTGCATTAAGAGTGTTATAATGGGTCCCATGTCGTGCGTTCACAGGCGTGTATTCCCTGTCGGTGAAACACAGAAAGATAAAGCACTATCGTATCTTCCGACTGGACAACAGCTGGTACTACATCTCTCCTCGACTCACCTTCCAGTGCCTGGAAGACCTGGTCAACCATTACTCTGGTGAGTGTCTATATGCACGCACACACACACACACGCGCACATGCACACGACACAATGCGTTAGAGCTCTTGGCTTGGGCATTCCTGTTTATCTGCTGGCCTCTCACAACTAATCTATGGACATCAGTCTGAGTTCACAGGCAGGCAGCGTCGCAGCTTTTGTTTTATTTAGTGCAATAAAGCGTCTGTCGCATTGGAGCCCTCAGCGTGCGAGCTTGTATTAACTTAAGTGTCCCCGCATTGCCACGGCTTCCAAATATAAAACACAAGCCGGTTAGAGCATCCTAAAGACTGTTGGTACATTAACACCTTGGAAAGGGAGGCCTCTTCCAGACTGTGGTCCAATGCACAACCCACATCCAAAACTGTCACTTTCTACTCACACCATCTGTCTTCTTATCTACAGCGTGAACCCACACTTCTGGCTCCGAGAGGATATTTTTGGAACGCGACTGGAAACGAGATATATAGCTTTGACTTGATTGTGAACACTGATGTGCACTTTGTGTCAGCGATAAGGATAGGCCAAGTAATTATTACTGTATATCTGGTGTTTAGGACATTTTCCTTTCTCCATTGCTTTGGGGTTTGCAACTTGTTTGCATTTCTGAGTGAGTGGGCGTGTGTTTGCTAACATCATGTTGTTTACTGGTGTGCGCGGTCGTGCGTGCGTGTGTGAGTGCGTGCGTTAAGTGCAGCAGAAAGTGCTGCAGACTTCTTTCAAAAAGCAGTCAGTGGTGGAAAATTAAGTAAAAGTATCAATACTGCAACATAGAAATACTCTGGATTAAGTCTGGAATTAAAAATGTACTTAAAAGTGCCAAAAGTAAATTCAAGAAATTCACACAACTACTGTGAAAGATATCCCCCAAATGTAAATTGTTAATGTATTATTATTATTATTGTAATAATTATTATAAAAAATATCAAATTTGCATGAAACTTAATTTATTTTTTTAATTTTTTTAACATAATTTCTTCTGCAAAGTCCTAGTAGTACAAAGCAGCAGTAAGGCTGAAATCTATTTTTTGCAACTATAAATATATCCGGGTCTTGCAGGGTTAAAAAGCGACCAGTGGAAACCACTAATCCTTCTATGTATAAATAGAGTGAGTTCTTATCTGTGGCTTCAACCACATCTAGCAGACACTCACTCTCATCCAGAAGACTTTACAAAACGCAATGTCAGGGTAAATAAGCATGAATCCAGTATACAAATGGTAAATATAGACACGCAAAGCGTGTGCCAAGAAAACTATTAAGTATAACCAGGATAACACTAACAGTAAACGTCAAAAGCAGCATTAACAACAAGCTATCTAAATAAAATTATTTTCAGCATTCGTCGTCAAAATACTAATACCGGTATGTATATAATATTAGTGCTGCACAATTAATCGAATAAAGATCAAGATCTCGATTCAGACTCATTTTGTGAAGAATGGTGCAGCACTAGTTGGCTGTCCAATTCATTTGAGTTACTCTTATGTTTTCTTTTGAAAAAATATTTTCATGGATTTTTATTTGAATTGTGTGAGAATCGTGATCTCAATTCTTGTGGAGGAAAACCGAGATGCTCACATTTGAGCAAGAAACGTGCAGCATTAAAATATGTGAGCGGAATGCTACTGCATATAGAACACGCTGTGGGCTTGTAGATACTGTAGACAATATGTCTTGGGTGCATGACATGATGCTCCAATGAAGACATGCTTGGCTTCTATGGATTCCAAATGACTGAAATCAGTCACCCAGTGTTATTTTTGGTAGCAAATTTAGATTTTAGTTTTAGTCATAGTCCTTTGAATAGTTTCCATTAAGTTTTAGTCACATTTTAGTCACCCGGAATGTTTTAGTGTCAGATTGGTTTTAGTCGACTAAATGCAATAGGATTTTAGTAGATTAAATCTACAGTTGATTTAGTTGACTAAAATGTGTTTTGTATAATGGGCAGTAAAACAAAAAATGAATTTCATTTTCCAATTTCTTTCAAATCACACACTAGACACACTCTGTCCTCCTCAGGAGTACCAATGAATCTACCCGTTTCCAAAGCCAACAGTAACAGTAATATATGCTATGAAAAATTGATATTGAAAATGTCCCGTGACACGGGGAAATGCCCCGTGAAAAACGGCTAGCCTAGCCATCCAACCGGCTCTGCTCTGGGAGAGATTTAGTCTTTGTTTTGATTAGGCGGTTCCATCATGCTCGTTAAGCACGGCTAATGGCTATTTCAAACAATCAGATTGCTTCCTCGAAACGACCTGTTGTATAATCTTTACTTTCTCCCCCTGCTGTGGTTGAGGGAGTATGTTGCCAGCTACATCCTGTTGTTGACTGGTAGCGCGTGTGTGTGTGTGTGCGTGCGTGTGCAGTGTGTGTGCGCGCAGTGTGTGTGTGTGTGTGTGTGCGTAGCACAGCGTCTAACTTCCCCCTCTCTTCTTCCTCGTGGCATCAGACGCAGCAGATGGCCTGTGCTGTGTGCTCACCTCCCCCTGTCTGTCAGGAACCTTCCCTACACTCCAGTCCACCATGCACACCCCGCCTGTCACCATGCGCCGCCACTTTGACTGGAGGAATGTAGACAGGTAAAAAATATATATACATATATCACTATTATTTCAACAGTAAGAAGTCCAGTGTACGAATGATCGGGAGCACCAAAACTGGGGCAGTGGGGGGGGGGGGGGGTCGATTCTGTTCAATTCTGATAACGGGACGTGACTCAAACGTCGCTGAGTCGGCTGAAAATCTGCTGTCAAAATCACATGTGAAGAACTCCATTACAGTGTTGATTTTGACAGTATAGATTTGGATTTAGTTTTAGTCATGGAGTTATCTGTCAGGCATGCCCAAATATGGAGTCTATGCAGATGTCTCAGAACATTATTGTTATGACAGAACAGGCCAGCTCCATATATGGAGATCTAGGGTGGGTGACCAGGCTATAATTTGTGGCCCTGTCCAGAGCCCGGGCAGAGGCTTTAGTGCTGGTTCTGGTGTGTCCCACCGACTCAAGGCTGTGCACTGCGGTGGTGGTGTGGAACGCATGTGTCAAATTTGGAGTCGGTGGGGCGAGCGGTAACAGACGAGTTACGTGGCGTAACAGACGTACATGATTGCAAAGTCATAGTAATAATCATAATAATAATGTGATCTATTCTCCACCCACGGCAGCAGGCAGCTGATTGGCTCAGAGGGTCCCACCGGCCCGTCGTCTGACAACATGGTCAGCTACGGCGTGAGGAACAGCATGGCCTCCTACATGTCCCTCTCCACCAATCAGGAGGACGCCGACGACGCTGCCGCCAGGAACTCCAGTAGGAAGAAAAAGAGCCGCTCCGTCTACGCTCTGCCCGACAGTCAGGACTACCATGACCAATTTTTCTAGTCCGTTCATCTTCAACCGCTTATCCGTAGTCGGGTCTCCGCGCCAGAGAGCTCCAGACTTCCCTCTCCAGAGCAACATCAGTAACTTCCTCCTGGGGGATCCCGAGGGGTTCCCCGGGGTCTCCTCCTCCCAGTGAGACAGTGCATTGAGGACCTCCCTATAGGGAGAGGCTCGAGAGACATCCTATATAACCAGATGCCCGAACCACCTATAAGCTGGCTCCTTTCCAGGCGAAGAATCAGCGACTCTACTCCGAGTACATCCCAGAAATTACTTGTTTATTTTCTATCAATTACACAGCCCATGAAGCTGTGAGTTTTTATTTAATTGTATTTATTTATTCGCATTTCCTAAGACAATAATTGATGACCGGAGTCTCCTCTAACCGAGTCTCCTATTGACCGATGACCCGGTCATCAGATTATTGGCTCAGGAATGCGACAAAAACAACAAAATCAAGGCTTCAAGGGGGAGTGTAATCGATAGAAAATAACATTATTTTTGGGGTGAACTGGTATTCCTTTAAGGGGGGGGGGGGGGGAGAGAGAGAGAGAGAGAGAGAGAGAGAGAGAGCGAGAGAGAGAGAGAGAGAGAGAGAGCGCTGTAGAGCTTGAACGATCAGAGAGACTGAACGCTCCCCCTCCCAAAATGATCACAAAGACTGGACGATCAGAGGAACTGAACGCTTCCCCTCCCCCCTAATGATCACAAAGACTAGATGATCAGTGAAACTGAACACACACACACACACACACACACACACACACACACACACACACACCACCACCGATGGCATTGGACGATATACTGATCAAACATTGATGTTAAGTGACGTGAACCCTGGTGTCAGAGACACTGGGTGTAAGAACTGCGACATAAAGAGCCTAAGCTGGAAGTACAGGAAGTAACCACCCACCCACGTAAATGATGTTGAAGATCTGTGCCAGATCTGGTTACACTCGCTATAGGGCGTGAAAACTGCGTCGTGATTGGTTTTAAAAGACCATTTGAAATGAGAAACGAGGTTAGCCTTGGCCCATATTACGTCGCTGTCGGTAAGTAACCGGTTTTGAATGAGGATTCCAGCCGACAGACGATATACGTTACATTTACAGACATTGTATGCCGGCGTTGCACAGCGGAAATAGCAGATCTACAAGCTCACAATGTGCATCACGTGCTGTTTGTGAGCTATATACAGTAGTAACCTCGCCTCACCAGGCTTCCCACCGCCTCGGAGGAAAGCCTGGTCTCTGTTTCAAAAGTCTGTATGATCGCGCCTGGGGCCGGATGATGTGGTTACATCATGTTGTAGTATTGTTTTGTAGTCGCCAGACAGGATGAACAGGCGGCGACAACTTCCTTTTACCTCTCAATAAAAGCTCTCGCTTACGAGAGCTTTTATTGCTTTTAATCAAACAGAAAGCAACAAACAGCTTCCTGTTTGTTGTAGGCAAACCATTGCCTACAACATGACGTAAGCATATCATCCTGCTCCAGCCCGGATCATATACCGAAATGAAATGGTGCCCAGGCTAATACAGTAGATAGGTTGATTTCACGGTGGGTGAAACATTCCAAACAACCACCAGTGCCCCGGCCGTCGTACAAGGTTTACCTGCTGATACGAGCACTTTGAACTGTTTAAATGCTCTACACCCTTAGCTGATAACCCATTAAGACATGAAACCAGATTCTACAAATGACCTCTAAATCCTGACAGTGTTCTGAAAAACCTATGTTTCTATATCAGTGGTGCTCAAACAATGTAATGTCACTGAGCCCCAAAATGATATTCTGTGAAAAAATGAAGAGAACAAAAAAGAAAATAGCAGATCTACAAGCATGTAGCGCTATGAGCCTGTATATCTGCTAATTTTCAACAGCTAAAATATAAAATAATGGTTTTAGTGTTTAAAAGCTAAGGTGGCACAGATGCGTTCCAGGTATTAATATGTGTTAAGCATGAGCTGAAGGGAAAGAGCTGTGAGAATAATTCTGGACTACAGATCGGATCCGGAACCTTAGGAACCAGGATTCCACTTCCATCACATGTGCAGTTACAATACAGGTGGTTCTTGAACTTTTTAATTGCGAGGATCATCACGACTGAGTGTGTGTACCGTACAAATGGAACTAAATGGGTCCATTTTGTTCCATGTGTACACAGACTACACACCCTCAGAGTCATAGTTACTGTTACAGTTTCCATTAAGGGACCCTAAAGGAGTGTGTACAAATGGAACCAAAAGAGTCCATCGTTTGTACACACTTTCAGACTTACAGAACCGTTAGGGTCCAATAAGGGACCCCAAAGGATTGTACTGTACAATTGTCAAACATTTGGGTCCATTTGTAGCACCGTAAGGGTCCATGACAGCGATGAGCATTCTAATCTGGACACACCACTTTTGGTCTAAAACAACCAAACAGCTTTGGCATCATGACAGTCTCTACTATAGAGATTTGAATCCTTTGTTTGTGTGTGTTCATGTAGCTCGCACAAACTATTTTCCACTGTTGATTTACTGCAATGGTACCTGATTAATAAATGTCAAATGGTCCCGCTGTGAACATGAAGAGAATCCAAGCGTGTGTGTGTGTGTGTGTGTGTGTGTGTGTGTGTGTACTAGATGGGAGTAGATGATGTGGAAACGTTCTAGAAAGGGGCCAACGTCATCTCTTGAGTATGCTCAAGGGATGATCATCATTCATTTTTTTGTTAAGTTGCCAAGGGATTCTGTGGATCCGTGCTTTAAATCTACCATCATGCACTGACTCCACGTCGTCCAGCATTTTGGGAACCTTTCGCAATCCTTCACGCGATCCAAGGATAAACATTTTGTCCGTGGCAAGAATTGGAAGAACTATATGTTCCTTTTTGAAGGATCGCATCAAGCTGTTATTGTCTCCATCACGCAGCATGGTCGCCACATGAGATCAGCAGTCAACAATAACACTATAGCTACTACCTCGCACCGCGGGCAGATAAAGAAATATGTAAACGAAAAAAGGGGAAAAAATGCACAAATAATTAAAACAAAATGGTGTAAAGTCTAAATATTTTGGGGCGGATGCAGAATATGCGCATCGACAGGCTGGGTGCTGGGCTAAAGAGACTTCAGTAGAAAGATGGATGGAGCCAGGCCGCACACCATATAGGTGCAAAATACTTTTTTGAAATTTCGGGAAACAGGTCAGGCATTGTCCAAAGGACAAGATCAGGAGAGGCTTAAAACGTAGTGCGGAACCCTCCCAAACCAAAAGTGTCACTTGACATGTTACGTTTTTCAATTACAATTAAGAAATCACTTTTTTTGTTATCTTTTTATCATCAGTCATCACCATCAACTCCATAGTGTGTGTCACTGACGCCAAATCTATTTGGAATCCTGAAAAGTAACATTTTGATATATTATTAGTATTTAACCCATTCTGACCTGGCACCCGTTTTGGTGTTAGCATCATGTTATGCTTTAGCTATTGAAAAATAGCAGATCTACAAGCTCATATCGCGCCACCGAGTGGCGCGATACGAGCTTGTAGGTCTGCTATTTTTGAAAAATCGAAGAACGACTGACATTTTTAGAATCTGATCTCAGGTCAGAATGGGTTAATCAGACCAGTGTGTGTCCAGTGGAAACCTGGTATGAATCTGATCTCAGGTCAGAATGGGATAAATATGTCACTATACTGTATTGTGCAGTATAGGCACACATTAGCTCCTCCTGAGATTCTTATCACTTTCTTTCCATTAGTTTTCTTCCAAATCAACATGACAGATGTGAGAATAGCACGTGAAATATGCTGTTTAGGAACGGTTCGACATGCAGTCTCCCATTAAGATCCACACGTGCACAACAACAACATCCAGCTAAACATGTTTACTGCTGTGTGAAACGGTTATTGAATGTGTTTGTACAGTACGTGCATTTCACCCCGCTGAAGACATTGTTTATAATGCAGGGTGTGTGTGTGTGTATACTGTAAGCTTGGAAGTGGAAACATGCAAAGCAGAAGTTGTAGTTATCTGTAGTAGGCCAGGCAGGGAGGACAGCTGAGTCACACAGCATGAGAAACATGTCTAAGAATGTAAGCAGAGGAACACTTAAGTCACTGTTGGTCCAACTCCACACAGTGTCAGGCTCCAAACTATACTTTGTTCCCCAGAACAGTCCGTGGTTCTACAAAATGAGGAACAGTTTAATTTCACTATTATTTTCACCGGATAGAAGTTAGCCCAATGAGAGAGAACGTAAAAGCATAACTGAAACAAACACGAGTAACCAGGTGTTCACAGGAGATAGAAAGTGTTTGTTTTTTTATATATATATAAAAAGGCGACTCACATGGAATGGCCTTTATGTAATTAAAAGGCAACTGCGTTTAAATAAAGGCCATTCCTCTTTTTTTTACCTTTGAGTGCCCACATCGTTCTTTTTCTATGTATAAGAATAACTATTCAGATCGTGGGTTTAAACTCGCTCCAGTGAATTCTGGACGAAAATATTGTTTTTCTTTGTCAACACAAGAGCATAGGTCAGTATTTCCATTCCCCTGGAAATACTCCATACTACTAGTAAAACCCACCTAAAGAAGAATGGGGCTCCTACTGTCCAAGTGCTCTATCCCAGCCATATATGAGGGGAAATTGCCTGTACTGTAGTCTTACAAGCTGAGTGTACTGTAGTCTTACATGCTCCGAGGTCGGGTGCCACGCAGCCAGTCAGCAACAAGCTGGCCACGGCGCAAGTCATTAGCGTTTGGTTTATCAGCCATCTGACTGCGTGCGGTATAAGGTTTGCTCTCGGCAGTCAACAGACAAGCTCAGCGCTTTCGCACTGACTGGCAATTAAAAAAAGGACAAGGGATCAAATAGCGGTGCTGCTGTACATCTGCTTCTAATGTCTCGTAAAAAAATATATATATCCGCAAGAAGCAACAACACAAAGCCAAGCCATACAGAGGCGTGTTGAGTTGAGCAACAGTGTGGTGGTGGTGTTGATGAACAGCGAGAAGTCAAGAGTGTGTGCGTGCGCGTGTGTGCGTGTGTGTGTGTAGTAGAAAAAACAAACAGATATGAGATATATGACATATGTTTCCAATTAGGAAAAAAGATTCAGGTCGGGGTTAAGCGATTAAACATTAAGACGTTCGGTTTAGTGTTAGTGCACCGAAATACCCCAAAAATGCTGACCTACAAGCTCACCACGCGTTGTTGATGTCCTCACATCACATCGTGCGTGCGTGTGCGTGCGTGCGTGCACCATGCTGGGAGTGCTGTCCAGTCAGCACATCATCAGACATGCAGCCTGTGCTGTGCTGTGCTGTGCAAAGATCTGATGTGTATAGCATTGGTTTAGGGGTCCGGGGGACTTGAGGGAGTTCCAGGGGGTCCCTATAGCTAAATTAGAGATAGTTAGAAACCAAATGGACCCTTATGGGTCTTTAACTCAGAGAGTGTACAAATTAGTACAGAGTTAAATGAACAATGATTTTACATAAATTGGGGTCGCAGGAACAGAAATGCCATTAAATCGAGGTCCGTATAGCCTAATAATGCATGTCAAACTGGGGGTCCTTGAAATGAACACTTCCAATGAGGACAGAACATCGCCATTTTTATCAAAACCATGGAGAGCGACGTAGATTCAGAGAAAATAGACAGTTTTAGTCGGTCCGTAAATAAGGAAGTTTACGTCTGAAAGGACCTTTACACCTATGGTTGTCAAAGTTTTTCATGTCAGGGACGCCCAAATCAATATAAAAGGGACACAGACATAATTAACAACTGGGTGGGGCATGCATGTCCGACTTGCATCGTTCCCAAGTAGGCCAGTGCCCGTTGGGCACCGCTCATAGTTGTTACAATGAAGCATAAATGAAGCATTAGGAGGGAATCGCAGAGAAAAATCCCATGAACTTTCAAGTGCAGTCAGATCAGATGAAGTGTCTCTCTTGCCGCCACGGCCAGTGAGAGTTCACCTCGACAATCATCGGAGTGAAGTTTCAAGTGTTGGGAAACACATCAAGGAACACTTGATATACTTCAGCATGCATATCACTACAAACTCTTCCCTGAAATGAAATGGCACCCAGGCCTTTTTACCGTAACAGGAATGCAGATATGAAAGGGAACACGTCCGGCAGCCCCGGCCAAACATCACACATTCTGTGCATAATGCATGGGAGGGAACAATGGACCTCGGCGTGGGGCATGCCGTCGTAGGAAGAACAGAGGAAAGCTCCCCGGGTCGACGTGAGGTTCTGATGACACAAGAAAAGGTTGGAGATAAGTTTGGGGCTGCTGGGTCACGACCTAACCCCCCCGCCACCCCCCCACCCCCCGGCCCCTCTCTCTCCATCTGAGCTTTGTTTGATGTTATACGGTCGTTACGCAGGAACCAAAGGAAAGCAGTCGGCCATTAATGCACAAAGGAGCGAGCAGCACGCCCTGTAGGTCCCAACGAAAACATGCAGGCGAAGAACAAGGGGAGTTAAGGTATTCTCCTCTCCAACTGAGAGGACGGAGGGAGGGAGATCCTTGCGTGTCCACGGATTAAATCTAAATAAGATCGCATGACCTAGACCTAGACCTACTGTATGTCCTAATGGTGTGATTTGTGAAACGAACAATTAAACAACACAATACAAATTAATATGTTTTAGTAATATTATTGTTCAATAGTTTGACTGCTTAAAAATATCACGTCGCAGACACCTTGACAGCTTTAGATGATCCGTTTTAGTGGGTAAAAAAAAAGAAAAACTACATATAAAAAAATACCAAAATAGCAGACGTACAAGTTCGCAACGTGCCGCAAAGTAGTCCACTTGCCAGAATGTGAACCCGGTCATGTTGAGTACACCAACATTTTATGTTATAAATGTTTAGTATGGGCAGTGATGTGATGATGAGTCCCAGGATGCAGGGATGGTCTTCTAAATGAGTCCCAGGGACATTTGATGAGTGCCATTTTTACAAATTGCAAATTGGTTATAATGTGGTAATCTATTAATGTAGAAAACAGAAGAAGAAATTATTATTATAACTAAATCTAGCAAATAATTTACTAGAATAAAAAATAGTACAGTAGTGCATCCCGTGGATGCAGAGGTTGTTGTTTTATTGCGTCCCTAAACTATAAACTGCATGTTGGGAAGCAAAATGCACCCTTTTTTAATCTCTGGTATGGGTCCTCAGCATGTAGAAACTGCCGGATGCTAACTTGCATATGTTGAGCAATTTTCATAATTGTCATAATTTCAACATGTCCGGGTTCACAATGGGGCTCTATATATGGGCTGGCAAGTAGACTAAAGTGACGCGCTGTGAGATTGCGTATCTGCTATTAATGAGAACCACTGTTCTAATTCACCGGTTCTAAATCCTACGAGTTTTCTGAAAAAACCTCCGTTGCTATAATAAAACAGCTAAAAATCTGCTTTCCCGGGTTCACTGTGTTAAGCCGTTGCATGCTGTGCATGTGGTGCAGAAACATTGTGTTTATGGTTTGTTACAACAGTCCAGTGAAGTCTCACACTTCCTATACTGTAGGTGCAGGCCGTTATAGTTTCCACACATTGACCACTTCCCCAAAGCAGACTCACAATGGAAACTGTCCTCTTCTGCTTCTGTTATAACGGCTGACTTATTCAAACTCGACCTGAACACAGAGGTGACGACCTGACCACCTCAGTTATAGCAGCAATTAATGGCCATTTGCACACACACAAAAACAATACCGACACTGCATGGTTATAAGGCTAAACCTGTGCAACTTTGGAGTGCAAATATCCAAAAGAGTAAAACACTTTCTCATAACGCATGCACAAAATAGCCCCATTGCACTCATCCCTGTAATGCCAAAGCTCCACCTACTGTGTCGTGTTGCGTTCGGGGCGGCATTATGAAATAAAATCACACCCGTGTGAACTGAGTGGTGCAACTCCCCTCTCTATCTCCCCCCCCTCTCCCTCTCCCTCTCCCCCTCTCCCTATCTCTCTCTCAGGCAACAGTGCAGCACTATCTCTCTCTCTCTCTCTCCGTTTCTGGCACAACAGCACCCCTACTGGTACTCATAGTCATACTGGTGCTCATAGTCACAGGTAGCCTGGTTAATAAACCAGACCGAATCAGCCGTTGGCAAAACAAAATTGCCTGCCGGCGGATTACGGTCTGGAGAGGCTCAATTGTACGCCCATTTCCTACACCAGAGAAATGTGGCGGCCAATCGGGACACGGTATGCAATATGGGCGGGCTTTGGTACAGTGACTTTCAATGCTTGAGACCTTTGACTGACAGTAGCTCTGACCAATTGTGTCAAAGAGAAAATGTTTCAACCCGCCGCCCTGGAAATGAAATCCAAGCTGAGCCTCCCCAGACTAATATCCCGCGGTCCGTGCGATATTAGTCTGGTTTATTAACCAGGCTAAGTCACAGGTACATAGGTGAACACGGACATTGCTGTTCCTTGGAGTGGTTGCACCACTCAATAACTAACCGTGGCGAATGCAAGGCAGCGCAGTGGAGCACCGTTCATTGATTAAAAAGGCATAACACTCATGCATGCAAGCATTCGTCAAAAAAGGCAGTCAATATCTGCAGTGTCACAAAAACTCCATAGAACCTTCTGATCGTTGTGCTGCATGTAGGCCTATACTGTACATCAAAACAGGATACACTGTACAATAGTCTTAACCAATCGGAGCACATGCAGGTCTGTGCCAGACCAGGATAGAGAGAGAGACAGCCAGGTTCCTGGAACCAGACACATCACAGCCACAAGGCCCAGAAAGACAGAGGAAGGCCTCAGGATGCTCCTGTGCATTATGAAAAATTAAGTGTTACATACTTATTTGCGAGTGCTGACGACTTAATTTGTTATTTTTTGTGCAATTTGCATCAGCATTCAGCACCCCCATCATACTCTGAATGCCTGTGAGTTGAGCGTGCCAATTCCCTTGTTTAGTTCCTGCTAAAACCAGATTTAACAGAGCAGAAGGGGGAAACGATTTACGTGGCCTATACCTTTGTACTTGACACGGACACACTCACACACACACACACACACACCCCCCCAATATGTCGGAGAGACAGGTAAAACAATAGGTACTAGGCTGGGACGACACAGATACAATATTAACAATGCCAAAAAGACAACCACAAGATTTGTGCAACATTTCATGGCTCACGGCATTGAAGCTCTAAAATGCGCTGGACTTCAACACAATCCCAACTGGACAGTAGGACAAAGACGTTTTAATGAAAAACAGTGGATTAAGAACCTCAACACGGATTTTCCTGGAGGCTTAAACATGCCTAAAATCAGATCTTGAACACTACAAAACTTAAACTCAGGATTAAACTGGAGAAATCTAAAAGTGATTGGATCAGACTTCCTTCGGATACATGGCGAATGCATTTATTCCTTGCATTGTGCACTGAAGTTTTTTAATTCCCCCCCCCCCCCCCCCTTTCTGGTCATTCCCCGTTTTCCATCTGCTTCTGTTTGCACATGCCCAAAGACTTTTAGGCTTCTTGTTGCCTACAATATACAGTATGGCAAAAATCTGCCTCAGTCCTCAGTTAAAATGTAGGCATTTAGCAGAAGCTCTTAATCCAGAGAGACTTACAGTAAGCGAGAACAACACATGGCAAAACATCAAATACATAGAAATAGTAATCAAGGATCATAAATAAGATAAGAACCTAACATATGTCAAACAGTAGAATATATGTACAATGAATATGTCTTAATTTTAGCCTTTGTATACGCCGGCAACGTCGTCAAGGCTAGGGCAAGTATATGCTATGGC
The DNA here is from genome assembly GCF_963924005.1 of Protomyctophum bolini. Classification (NCBI taxonomy): domain Eukaryota; kingdom Metazoa; phylum Chordata; class Actinopteri; order Myctophiformes; family Myctophidae; genus Protomyctophum; species Protomyctophum bolini. Next base: position 36,826,561 of record NC_137878.1, on the reverse strand, counting down.
AACTTTGCTGCGGGCTAATGTGGAGTCTGAAGAGGTGAGTTTTCAGACTATGGCGGACGATTGGGAGCGAGTCTGCGGTTCTGATTGCAATGGGAAGTGCATGCTACACTATAGTCCCCCCAGATTGTATTGGTTTATTTATTAGTTTAATTTGCATTTTTTGAACTGTCTTTGTTGTTCCGTTTGTGTTTGTTGTTCTACGAGTGCGTGGACCACAATGGAAACAAGCTTGTTTTCTGTGTTCATCCACGTTGGCGTTTTTTTATTGCTGCATTTTAGTGCCAATAAAATGTTCTATTCTATTCTCTTCTCTGATATTGCAGCATCCATTGTGATATCACCCCCCCCACGTGAGACATAAAAATAACCCTGGGGTTTCTTACAGGGGTGTATTGTGGCGGGATTGGGGAAAACGGTGGATTTGTTCTCCCCCACACTGGCCTGGCTCATCCACTGTGGTGAGACGTCCCGCCAGGTCCACCCATCATGTGGTCTCCATCACTCCCCACTTATGCGAAGGGAAGTGACTCATCCAATCATCACCCAGACATCATGGTGGCTTGCTGTGTCTTGCAACGTTCATTTTACTGTAGCAAAACATAGTCTTTTGTGTGTACCTTTTTTTTACGCAATGAACAAAATGTGCCGATGCGAGCGGGAAATGGACATGTGTTGTTAGCCGTCAGGTCAAAAGTTGAATTTGCATCAGCACAATGACAGTTATGTTGACATTATGTGGTTTTTAGCATTCTCATTTTGAAGAATGAAATTAGTGGCAGTAGACAGTCTGCCCTGAAACTGGGAGGTTGGGGGACGGGGGTTCAATTCCCTGACTGAGTCGTACCAAATAGAGAACACTACTTGTAACTGAATTGTCATGTCCAGGGGGTGTATATGTATACATAACTGAATTGTCATGTCCAGGGGGTGTACATGTACATAACTGAATTGTCATGTCCAGGGGGTGTACTTGTACAGCTGGCTCAAACAGGAGAGAGGCTCCTGATCTCTGGACCACATGGCTTGGGAACAGTTGTTTCCCAAGGCTACTTCTACTACTCCTACTTACTCGACTGTGTTAATGGCGTGGGGTATTTAGACATATTTAATGCATTTAAAGCAATTGAGGAAAAACTGTAATAGTAAAAACTGAGGGCCCTGCATGGCCAACAACACACACAGATGCCAGGGTGAACTCACACTCAATTTAAAAAAGGTCCAAACTACTGCCAGCAGGGACTAATACGGCCCCCATAGGGGTCTGCCGTTCAGTCTTAAAGATAATGTCTCATGAATGGTTTGTAAATGAGGTAGTTCAAAATGTGTGTGCCAGGTCATATTTTTGAAATGTTATAAAATGTGAGAGAAGCCCAGTAGCCCAATTAACGCTTTGCTGCTGACAAAACAGGTTGTGTCTCCACGCGGTAAACATGATGGTTTAAGCATTCACATCATGGCACACTAACGGCTTTTCTTTCTACCATTTGGTCTCAAAATCACATCATCGGTTTCACTAATGTTCTTGTCCAACACGTTACGGACCACTGAATTGTCACGAGAACTAGGTCTGTCTGTCAACAGGTCGTTCAGAAACAAACACAAACAGAAAGAGCCGTTTTAAAAACAGACAATGTGGTTAACAGCGTTGGCCACATTTGTTCTTCTCTGAGGTAGAGAGAAGCTGTCCTTTTGTTTAAGGCGGAACTTCTGTATTCTTTCTCTGAAGATTCAAGGTGATCTTTATAATCACATCTTTGTACATACTGTACTGCGAGAGTAAAGATCGTTGTCTAACAATCACTAATAATAATAATGTAGACATCAACCAATAAAATATATATATTTATATACTGATTCAGTTAAGACTGCATTGTCATTTATCATACGATCTCACAGATTAAAAACAGCCTTTTGTAACAGCTCGTTTCATGTGTTCCCATGCAGAGCTGGGCAATTTGGTATGTATTACAATCACCCCGTTTATATGTGGCATGAGCTAAATGTAGCATTTTTACGCAGCAACCAAATTGCTCACAGATTCCGCCTACACTTTATGTCTAACAATAAACTTAAGTTAATCAGAGAGAGAGAGAGAGAGAGAGAGAGAGAGAGAGAGAGAGAGAGAGAGAGAGAGAGAGCGTCAAAACACAAAAATAAATGTTTACCGCACAAAAACAGTCGTTATTTCAATCATTTAGCGGCCGTTACTTGAGGCGAGGGACTTGCTAAATTGCTTTGAAGTGAGGATAATTACCCCAGACTGAATGTTAGTGATCTTTTATTGGCCAACATTGGCCATTTTGTGGTATGGATATCCTTTTCAAATGGGCAAAACCATAACCACTTAAATCCTATATACCTTATTGCCCGGAGTCCCCCAGGGCTAGTCTGTACTAGACGGTCTAGAGACCCCCTTCCTTTTTCTATCTACCATATATCTTTTATCTTCTATAAGCTTGTGAGATCAGCTATTTTCCATGATTCTGTTTGACCCCAGAATAAGGACACTATAGTGTGTTCAAGACACAAGTGCTTGAATATTTAAAATAAACAATAAATATATATTTTTTAATCTGTTTAACAAACCATTCAGTAGTGTACTGCTCTAGGTTATATTTAAATGTTACTGTACTTACAGTTTTTAACTATGGTAAGAAACTGCTGTACTAAAAGTGGCAACATAATCATTCAATCCAATGACATGAAATAGTACACAAACTGTAACTAACGTTCACAATGCAAGGAGCTTACTTAAGTTGTGCATTTGTGCAAAACATTTTTCTACGGTCAAATTAGATTTAAATGATCATGAAAGTCTCATTTTGACTTCTTCTAGCCATTTGCAGTTTGGCCTCGTCATAAGGTTGTGCGTACATCCATTGAGTACATATACAATAGATCTCAGCGTACATTTGTAGGCATCATTCACTGCCATTTATGTTGAAACCTTGTGGAAATTAACTCTAAAAGACTTCAAAGTTACTATAGGCATTTGTAATTCACCCTTTTGAAAGTCACTATGCCATTTATTTGATCTAAAAGCACCAGTTACTAACTAATACAAGCTATACTAGCTCACACTTTGGGTGTGAATGATGTCTAATTGGGTGGACACTTCAAAACTGTTACTTTTCACGATTCAACGGCATAAAAATAAAATAGACAAGCTCAAAACGAGCTGCATTTAACTTAACGGGGGACAAAAAGAAAAACGTAAAAATAATGGAGATAAGAGGTTTCTGCCTGACAGTGACAGCAATGGATAGAGATAGAGTCGTCAGCCAGTACAGGTTCCTGGAACCAGACACATCAGAGCCACAAGGCCCAGAAAGGCAGAGGAAGGCCTCGGGCTGCTCCTGTGCATTATGAAGTGTTAAATACTTATTTGCGAGTGCTGACGACTTAATCTGTTATTTTTGTGCAATTTGCATCAGCGTTCAGCACCCCATCATACTCTGAATGCCATGTGAGTTGAGCGTGCCAAATCCCTTGTTTAGTTCTTGCTAAAACCAGATTCATCAGATCAGAAGGGGGAACCGTGGCCTATACCTTTGTACTGAATGAGAGAGATTTTTCTCCAGGAAAGACCGTTGGTGAAGCAGGCTGTTTTTCCAAGGACGCCAATGAGTAAAACATGATTACTGAGTACTGTACAACGTGATCACATGTTAAAAAAAGCAATGCGATTTTAAATAAAGTGCGATATAATAAACATTAAATCACCAAAATGCAGATAAATAAGGGCTACGCAAGGCAGGTATGGTCCTTATGTAATGTACAGTAAGTATACTACCCTAAATATCTCAATGGAGACCAATCCATTCCAGTTTCAGAGAGTCCTGGAGTTTGTTCTATTTGCCATAAAACATTAGTGCATTAGGGCCATGATTTGGCATATCGGGTCATATCGTATGGGTGAAATGTCTACAGATATGTATCTGTATTACGAGTTATAAGTAATTACAGTATGAGTTACGATGTAAGTCAGTCGGGACTCCCTCGTCTCTTGTCTGGAAGTTCATTGAAATACAGCCCATTTTGTCTGTGCCAAACTGTGATGCCAATGGTGCTGGTAGCAGTAGTGTAGTGTGTCTGCGTCAAGCCAAACCACTCTTTAAAAAAAACATATAAGTCTTGAATAAAATCACTGTACCTTTACATAATCATAATCGGTAAAATGATTTGCACAATCCACACAGAAACGGGCCTGTTTTCATGAATTTCATTGGTTGCATATCGCTTATGGGTGATCTCTAAAATCGGTTATCGTATCGGTCACACAAATTCATATCGGTCGGGCCCTATAAAAGATGAAAGCAGTCTTTCCTTGTTCACTGTTCATTCATGGAGTGATAAGTCTAATGTGCGTCTATAGCCTAGGCTTTGTACTAAATGAGAGCAGGGCAGAGAGCAACTATGGACCAGCAAAGGAGAGATGTAGCGATAAAGTACTGAATGAGAGCAGCGCAGAGAGCAAAGGACCAGCAAAGGAGAGATGTATATAGAGAGAGAGAGAGAAATGGTGTAGGACAATAAGATGGTACTCACTCATATGAAGGCAATGAGCAGCAGGTGCTGTCGACACTGGTTGGCTCCTGGTTGGCCCGCAAATGGCACAAAAATAACAAATTAAGTCGTCAGCACTCGCAAATAAGTACAGTATGTAACACTTTTCATAATGCACAGGAGCAGCCTGAGGCCTTCCTCTGATGTGTCTGGTTCCAGGAACCTGGCTGACAACTCTATCTCTATCCATTGCTGTCAGACAGAAACCTCTTATCTCCATTATTTTTACGTTTTTCTTTTCGTCACCCGCGCCTTAAATGCAGCTCATGTTGAGCTTGTCGATCTGATATTTTTTGCTGATGCTGTTGAATCGTGAAAAGTAACAGTTTTGGAGATATGAGGTGTCCACCCAAATTATACATCACACCAAAAGTGTGAGCTAGTATAGCTTGTATTAGTTAGTAACTGGTGCTTTTAGATCAAATAAATGCCATACCGACTTTCAAAAGGGCGAATTACAAATGCCTATAGTAACTTTGAAGTCTTTTAGAGTTAATTTCCACAAGGTTTCAACATAAATGGCAGTGAATGATGCCTACAAATGTACGCTGAGATCTATTGTATGCACTGGTTGTACACAAAACTGTATGACGAGGCCAAACTGCGAAGATCTAGAGAGAGAAATGGTGTAGGAAAATAAGATAGTACTCACTCATATGAAGGCAATGATGTGCTGTTGACACTGGTTGGCTCCTACTGTGTATGCGCACAGACCTGCCAATGACAACAACAAGGAACAGAATTATACACATGACTGAATATTTGAAAGAATATTGAGCCAGGCCCATTGATAATAAAAAAAGCACATGTAAAATACACATACATTGTCACACAATTATCAAAAAGAATAAAAACGCAAGAAAGCTATTGCTATCCTTTCATCTGTGCAAGTGTTGCTTGATGTGATTTCTGTATGTGTGTGTATACTGTATATTGAATCCATGCACCCACATGTGCGAGTAAGGTCTGACATACTGTATAATATTATGCGGGGCATGATGGCCATTAAGTAACCTGGCTAATAAGCCAGACTAATATCGCACAATTATTTTTTTTCCCCAACGGCTGATTCGGTCTGGCTTATTAGCCAGGCTAGCCATTAAGAGCATTGAGAGCAATCAGCAAGACCTTAACCGCTTAAATCCTACAGTATAATATACTTTTTCGATCAGGGTCCCCCAGGGGTCTGTACTTGGCCCCCTCCCCTTTGTCCCTCTACACCAGTGGAATTCAACCAGTGGTCCTTGAGGGAATTGCAGGTGGTCCCCAGCGGTTGTGGTTGTTGGAGACATTACATCTAGCAGTGTTCACACCTTCCAGAAGAGGATGAAGAAACACCTTCTCAGTATGTGTGACTGTTATCCCACAAAGCTCAAGGACTGTCATTCATCCAACAGTCAGTTTACACATACGCCTGACTGAGTACTGAGTAGCTGCAGATCATAGATAGGCTCTTTGAATGTATTTTTCTCATAGCCTGTTGGTAACCAAATGCATCCTCATTAGATCTAATTGTTATTTTGATCAACGTTTGCCTGTTGTCTCTCCTATGGTACACCATCAATACAGCATGGAATCTTATCCAACTACATCAAAATTAAAAATATTATTTAGTTTTGGGTCTGGGAGTCAAAATGTCATCAAATAGTGGTCTGTGACTTAAATGCTGAATCAATAAATAATGGAAATCGATATGAAAAAGGTTGAAAAGCACTGCTCTACACCAAAGCAGTCGTCGTCACTGCATTGGCATTTGAGACCATCTGCAGGTGAGACAATGAGCACTTGGTCGTTGCCAACGGCCCAGACGTCATGTAATGAAGGCAGCAATTACTTTTTCCACATCGTAACCGATAATTATGTTCTTAACTGATAATAAAACCTTTTAAACATTTGAACTACTTAAGCCCCTTTTTGATATGTGCGAAAATAGCCAATCTATGAGCTCACAACGTCAGCTTGTAAATCTGCTGTTTTGGCCTGGTTTTATCCTTTTTTGGAAGATGATAAGTTAACTAGGATCACAGCTAAACCAATAACCTATAGCAGTGGTTTTCAAACAGTGGTGTAGGGACAACCAGCGGTCCTTGAAGGGGTTCCAGGTGGTCTCCAGCTAAATGATGGAGAGTTGGTAAACAAATGGACCCTTGTTAAATCACTCTTGAGAGTGTAACATGAAACCAAATGGACCCTTACGGGCCAAAACATTTTTCATTTTATGCTCACAAGAGTTACATTATTTTAAGCATCTGCATCTGCTACTTAATTTACAGGACGTGCATCTGCTACTTAATTTACAGGACGTCTAGATAATTAGAGAATGTAGAATTAAAGTAATGTAGAAGAACTGTTATTTTGATCAACGTTTGCCCGTTATCTCTCCTATGATTCCACATCAATACAGCATGGAATTGTGGACAGAATCTTATCCAACGACAACAAAATATTGAAAGTTTTGGGTTAAATCTCATCAAATGTGACCAAATTTGACTGAGGGACTGCCATTGGATTTCTTTGAATTTTCGTTTTTTTCATGTCTTATGAAAGCAGGGAATCATAGCTTCAAATTGACATATTTGTTGTTCAGTTTGACCCACCAGTTTGGCTTATAGAGTAATGTCTTGCAGAAAACAGCGAGTTGAGAAAACAGGCTGGAAAGGTTCACTTCTGTGGTCTCTAACATTACACCTAGCTACATGTTTAAGCATTTATTTCATATTTACATGTCGCTTTCAGCTCTGACACTTATTTCAGACATGCTCTAGTATGTGAAGAGTCTGCCTGTGCTATTAACTCATTTTGGAAAACAAAAACAAAAAAAAGTTTTTAAAGTTTTTCTCCTCTGGTGAAAAGCTGGAATGTGCGCGATGGCAGTCAGTGAGAGCCGCATTTGAGCCGTGGCTAAAATGCAGAATAAATGATGGACCTTGATATGGAAAGGGTTGAAAACCACTGACCTATATAGCATCAGACTAAACAACCTTCTTTCTTCTGTTGGCTAAATCCTGTCTGGGTTGCCACAGCGGATCATCCGCTTACATCTGGTTCTGTTTTAGGGGGGCTTTGCGTCTTAGACTAAACAGTGAGTATACCATCGTCAAAATAATAATCTGTACATTGAAACTATAGCGGATACCACCTGGTAAACAATGAACCCAGCCTCCGTCTAAATGACATGCCATCTAAATGACATTTTAATAACCTTGTGGTCAAGAAAACACAGACCAGGGTAACTTCTGCATGGTCGTCATAACTAGAGCAACTGTGTTCTCTCCTCCGCGTCATCAGTGCCCATACCCGAGGTGGGGTTGGCAAAACGGCCTTTCTGTGTGGAGTTTGCATGTTATCCCTGTGTCCCCCTAGGGTAGGTACCCTCACAGATGGAGAGGAAAGGAACCGGTTAGAATAATGTGTTCCTTCGACGTGCTACGTCCACCCGGGGAAACTGGCTTGGACTCCTCATGCATAGGAAGGAAGCATTAGGTCAGTCCGTTGCTCTCCCCAGGTTGTCTCCCCATGGGAGTGTTGTAGCGCCCAGGATTTCATGATTAGATAATTGACACTGGGTGAAAAAAAATGTGTTGCAAAATCATGGGATAAAAAAATAAAAAAGTAGATCAACTGCTAGAGGCTAAAGTGGAGTCTGACGTCTTCAGATTACGGCCACATTATCTTCAGTATATTCACAATGTCTCTCTACCATAGTTCCACTACACCCCTCCACCAGCGCTGTCCTCCTGACCCTCTGGGTCACCGTTTACCAAACCGTTTCATTTCAAGGACCCCCGGTTTGGTATGCATTCATTAAGGCCAGAGACCACCATAAATCCAGAGTTCTTCCTACTACAAAAGGCTAAATCAACATGAACTTGACATTATGTATTCAAACTCAATGCCGTACTATACTGGGTTTTGTGACGTTATAATAATGGCAGGATCATCATGTTTGCACTAAAAGAGTGACATTGAGAGCTTTTTCACTGTCTATGACGAGGTCATTGACTTAGTCAGACTCAAAATATATCGACTACGAAACCTTTACCAAAGTGTCTAATCCAAACTTTAAGAGGGAAACCATTTTCTCTCTGCCCATCTGTGGTGCACCGTAGCCCTGCTGACCCTGTCTTTGGTTCACCCTAAAGCTCAAACTTTGTCAGTTTGAGCCCAAACTCAGAATGTACAAATGGACGCGTATGGGACTATTTGGAACCTCCTCAGCCTCATGGTACCCCGAGGGTCACTGGGCCACACAGTGAGAGCGATATGTGAAGAGGAAGTCGAGTTCCGGCATGGAGTCAAATCTCCAAAACACACCAACGGCAGAGCTTTCTTCTTCGTGTTCTTGGAGAAAGCTCTGCTTTCCATGAACGGCAACCACAAGGCAGGGCAAGCATGCAGCTGTTGGCCAGATGGTATACTCTTATAAATAACACCAGTAGGGACGTGTACTGTAGGACGCATACGTTGTAATTTGTAATGCATGGTTGAACCTATATGGAAGCATAATAGCTGCCATGATTCAAATGAAATGGCAAATACGGAAAAGGTCAATTGAAATGAGAGAAAAGCTTTTTTAATCTTCGGGTGATTATTAACAAGTACTTTTTTTTTAGACAAAGATAAATGTAAAATGCAATAGCATTTACATTTAATCGACAGATCATGCTCATTCTATTTCATTTGAATTATGGCTATATGCTTCCATAAACCTAAACAAGTCTATATGTATACATTGTACATTTGTACATTGTACACTTTATACCACCGTTTCCCAAACACTGGGTCGGGACCCATTTGTGGGTCACGGACACATTTCTCTTATCTTCTTTTAAATACAGTAACAAATGACAACAAAAAAAAAACCCCAGTTTGAATCGATTTACGATATATACAGACCCTGCGAAGGTCCATTTGGACCGGTACTTAGTATCGACCGATACACAGGTTGTGGGTATATCGTAATGGTTATTGGGAAGGTGTTCCAAGGTTTCTGCCTGCCTGCTGGCGGCTGGATATCTCCTGGCGGTGAATGGACGACGGACGTGCTCTCATTGCATTCCCTTCCCATCTCCTGCTGGACCTCGTTGCGTCTACTCTAAAGCATGACAGCTGTGAGCAAATTGGTGACAGCAGGAACGCGTCTAGGTAATTCAGACCGCTCCGATTCTTCTCCTCCGCACGGTTCATAAATGCTTAATTTATGAACGTGTAATGGTGTCACGCACCCGAACGCGTGGCAGTGTGATGCGTTGTGAGCTTGTAGATCGGCTGTTTTGGGCACTCGACACAGCCTACCGTAAATCCTCTAATAGTAACCTCTATTAATTACCGGGGATGGCTTTGAATAAAGCATCTAAAAACTGTCCTCCTAATATTAGACTGAGTTTTTTTTTTAATACAGTAAAATACTTTCACTTAAGTAAACCATTTGAGTACTTGTTTCACCACAATAACAATCTTACTTCCAGGTGTATGAAGGGCCATGGTATAATCTGTGTCATTGAATATTATTTTCTTTATTATATCAAGAAGACCAAAATCAATGGGTGCGTATCTATCGGGAATCTCATTTGATTTAAGTTCACGTTCCTGCGGCATGTGTGTGTGTGTGTGCGCCAGAGATGCCCACGAGTATCGGAGCTCGAGTCCGAGTCGTGTCTGGAGTCTTTGAGGGGAGAGTCCGAGTTGAGTCTAGAGTCCCATTGGTGGCGACTCGAGTAAGAGTCTTTAACTCGAGTCGCCATCTCTGGTGTGTCTTTGCCAGCTAATTATATGCAGAAAACCTGGCCTTTATTTTTGATACACACCTATGCTATGTCACGTGCTAACCCACACACACACACACACACACACACACACACACACACACACACACACACACACGTGCTGACCTGATGGAGGGTGCGAGTGTTGTAATTGAAGCAGGGCGGCAGGTGTGTGTAGATGTGTAGACATTAATAGTATGCAGCAGGGAGACAAACTCTGCTTCTCAAAACATCTGTTAGCAACCACCACCTGGAGAGAGAGAGAGAGAGAGAGAGAGAGAGAGAGAGAGAGAGATTTGTTGTAGACCTTTTTTGGAATACCATTGGGAAAATGCTGTATTTTTCCGAGGACGCCTTGAGTACAACATGATGTGGTTAAGTGTTGCCTTAAACGACTCTAGAGATCAGTTTGTCCAGTTTCAGAGAGTCCTGGACTCTCTGCCAGATGCAGTAGCATGACGCGTTTCATTCATTCTAAAGGGATCGCAATCCCCACGACCTTTTTGTTATCATTTTGATGTCACTGGAAGACGGGTTTCTGAAGTGCCCACAGCCTTCCTGAGACACAGACAGAGTAGGATTTTTTAGTGAGGACCGCTTGAAGATAGGTTGATAAGTGGTGATGTGGAAAGAAAGAAAAAAAGAAAGAGTCGGAAAATCACCAGTTTTTGAGGGGCACCAGCCCCTCAAAAATGGCAAATCTACACATATAGTGTAGATTTTCGTCTTACACAAACACTAAATTCCCATCGACAATGAATGGAGAATGTACTGCACATCACATATAGACGAGCAAATCAGCTGATAAGAGCGCCCCTCACTTCACACAGGTGTGATTTTTATGCCCATTACCGATCACAGCGTGTGATATGTGTTCTATGGCGTTAAATTTAAGACTATAAAACGTGAACAGATCAATTAAACAGGTCCTTTTCATTTAGAAATAGAGGAATGGAAGCGCTGCAGGGATCCGTTAGTGGCTCTTAGATGGGTGCTCTTTGGTGATACAGGTAAAACCATATAGACAAATCCTTTTCATTCTTTGTTTAATGTTAACCGTTAACTAGGTCAACGCGCCCCGACGGTCTGAGAGCAGACGAATACAAACAGACCGTTGTTGTTGCACACGTTTTGGACAAATATCACAGGGATAAGCTGTGAGCACAGAAAAAAAATCACACCCGTGTGAACTGAGTGGTGCAACTCCCCTCTCCCTCCTCTCCTCCTCCTCATCTCTCTCTCTCATTAGCAGTCAACAGAGCAGCACTATCTCTCTCTCTCCGTTTCTGGCACAGCGCCCCTACTAATACTAATAGGCATACAGTATACTCGTGCTCATGGCCACATAGGTAGACACGGACATTGCTGGTTGTAGGAGTGGTTGCACCACTCAAAAACACCGCTTGTTACAGTACAGAGTCAAAAGGTTGACAGTCTGACCATGACAGTTTGCATGTTCTCCCCGTGCCCCCTAGGGTAGGTATACCGTCACAGAAAATACATGCAGTAAATACTGGTCTCTATACAACAGTACACTGCAATTATAAGTTATATATATATTGGCAATTTAAAATGAATGCATTTAAATAAATAGTTTATAATGAGTATATTTATTTACTTTGGTACTGTAATTATATTGTGAATTTGTAATTGGTACTTTTGTAACTTTCTAAATGGCGGCATTGTGACTCTGCATTGTGTGTGTGTGTGTGTGTGTGTGTGTGTGTGTGTGTGTGTGTGCAGAATGAATAAAAAACACTTTGAAAAGTCACTCGGAGATGAAACAATTGTATGGTCTTGTCTCTGCACCTCTCCTGACTCACATTAATCATTACACAGAGAGGTCGTTAACCTCACCTTCCTCACTGACCAACACACACACACACACACACACACACACACACACACACACACACACACACACACACACACACACACACTTGTCCATCGAGTCCGATGAGGTCCTTGTGACACACAACACAAGACAAATACCGATTCACCTTCAGATGAAACACGACTTCCAGTGCGAGAGGACAGACTGTCTTTCCACAGCTACCGGTATAGAGGAGTGAATACTGACCAGACCCAGTCTCTGTCAGCTGAATTGGACTTTAACAACAACCACTGATAGGGAATAATCATATTCTCTGTCTGTTCATATACAATCCCCCTTACTTTTCATTTTAACATGTTACATTGTTACATTGTGAGAGGCCTGCACAGGCTTGCGCAGCTGTGTGCACTCCTCCGGTTTTCACTCCCATGCTTTCTCCAAGGTCTCGCTATATCTTGTCATAACACTGCTTATATCTTGCCACAGTCATCAAATGGGCCAGTCAACGTAACTGGTTGAATCCAGTTGCTGCCCAGTATCTCAGAACTTGCCATGTCAGGCCACACCCCCTTTGCTGATTTCATGTCTTTATATATGCAATGAATTAAGTCCACCATTCACAGTGAAAGTCAACTTCAGGGAACATTCTAGAGGAGAAGAGAGAGAGAGTTACCACCACTGACTGACTGACTGACTCCCTATTGAGCAGAGTGCTCGTAGCTTCACTCAGAGACTAAATGGCTTCTACGTCGTCTCTTCCAGAAGAGGATTATTCCTGCCCTGTCTGTCATTTGATCTTTGAAAATCCACTTATCCTGTCATGTGGCCACAGCTTCTGTAATGACTGTCTGCAGGAGGAATGGGAGGATGAGGACATAGAGTCATGTCCACTTTGCAAGGAAATACATTCAGCAGGTCATCCACCACCCCCTAACCTGGCTCTGAAGAACGTGTGCGAGGCCTTCAAAGTCCAACAGGAGAGACAGAGACAGAGAGCTTCAAAACGTAAGAGAACTTCATCAGGGTCTGAGGATGATCAGCATCGCTGCAATCTACATGCTGCTGAGGAACTCAAACTGTTCTGCCTGGAATGCCAACAGCCAGTGTGTGCTATGTGTGGAGATACTGAAAAACACCAGCACCACAGTTTTAGACCCATCAACGAAGCTGCTCTGGATTACATGGTGGACGTCCAGGAATCACTGGAGACTTTAGAGGAGAAACTGGAGGTCTTTAAGGAAGTTAAAAGTAAAAGTGACCAAACGGCAAAACACATGAAGGTCCAGTATCAGAACACACAGAGGGAAATTAAGCACCAGTATAATACGCTTTATCAGTATCTACGAAGGAAACAGGAAGCCAGCCTCGCTGCACTGAAGGAGGAAGAGGAGCAGAAGAATCAGACGATGAAGGAGAAGATCGAGGGTCTGAACAGAGACATATTAACCCTTTCAAACATCATCAAAGCCATAGAGGAGGAGCTGAGAGCTGGACACGTCTTATTCCTGCAGAACTACAAGACCACAATGAAAAGAGTCCAGTACACACTGCAGGACCCGCAGCCGGTCTCAGGACCACTGATGGACGTGAACAAACACCTGGGCAACCTGGCCTTCAGAGTCTGGGAGGAGATGAAGGACATTGTCTCCTACACTCCTGTCACCCTGGACCCCAACACTGCCCATCGAGAATACACCCTGTCTGAATAGCTGGGCAGTGGGAGTCGGGGAGAGAGACAGCGGCCGCTTCCCGCCAACCCAAAGAGGTTTGAGCACTGTCCGGGTGTCCTGGGTTCTGAGGGCTTTAACTCAGGGACTCACAGCTGGTCTGTGGAGGTTGGACATGTAGTCAGTGAACGCTGGACGCTGGGTGTGCACCAGAGGAATGCATACGGAGGAGCTCAGCGCTGGAGTATAACGCTAGAGGGAGGCAACTACAGAGCTCGATCCACTGGACCGGACATCGTTCTCTCACTGAAGCAGACCTCAGAGGATCAGAGTCCAGCTGGACCGGAACGAAGGAAAGCTGTCCTTCTGTGACACCGTCACTGACACACACATGCACACCTTCACACATCATACGTGCACACCTTCACACATCATACGTGCACACCTTCACACATCATACGTGCACACCTTCACACATCATACGTGCACACCTTCACACATCATACGTGCACACCTTCACACATCATACGTGCACACCTTCACACATCATACGTGCACACCTTCACACATCATACGTGCACACCTTCACACATCATACGTGCACACCTTCACACATCATACGTGCACACCTTCACACATCATACGTGCACACCTTCACACATCATACGTTCACCGAAACACTCATTCCGTTCTTTTGCGTTGCGTTCAACAATCTGGTGGTTGAGGAGGCATCTGTAGCCCTTTCTTTGAACATTTTTTACTCGTAGTGACTACATCAGTCATTAAAAATATGATATTTTAGCGAATATCTTAGTTATAATGAAACACTATTGTCTATTACCGATAACTCTACTCTATAATTAACATTTCAATGTACATTAGAATTTACATTTATTGATACTTTGTTGTACTTTGTTGTTGTTGAAAGAAAACTCTTATCTCCATATTTTAACTAATTTTGTCATAAATGAATGCCCTAGGTCAGTGGTTCCCAAAGTGGGGTCCGGGGACGCCCAAGGGTCCTTGAGGGAGTAACAGGGGGTCCCCAGTTAAATGATAGTTTGGAACCAAATGGACCCTTCAGAGTTAAATTAACATTGATTTTACAATATAAATTGGGGTCTCAGAGATAGAAATGTCATTAAATGGGGGTATGTAGACTAATATGTATGTCAAACTGGGGGTCCTTGAAATTAAGCAGGTTGAGAATCACTGCTAGAGCTGTAACAATCTTCTCTTATCCCTGGCATATCTTTTCAAATGGGGGTGCTGATAGATAAAATGGGTCTTATCTGTTTACAAACTAATGTCCAGTGGTCAATCTCCCATATTCTCCTGAACTTTGACCCAGGCCGGATCATTCATATTGTCACCTTATGCTCCATATCATCATTTTACGCTTGACCTACTGCCTGTTTATACAGCGTTGTTCCTAATCATCTTAAATGTCATGTCATTCAGGTTTATGGCCAAAACATGTTTTCATCTGTCCCATTTAATATCTTGTTGACTCCTTATTCAGTCTCCATGTTGTCTGCCACCAGCCACAAACGTGCAATAATTAAGTGTCTATTATGGTTTGAGTCTACATGCATATGACCTTGGCCGAGTGAGATAGCTGCTCACTGAGTCAGGGAGCGTTCTTTCTCTGCCGAAAGTACAGTGCAGGGAAAGTTATCTACAGGTTGCCTGGCAACGCCTGCCTAGGCGCTCTCCAGGCTTCAATGGGCATCAATGACTGAACCAAGGAAGATGAACTCTGCGTCGCTACACCATCCTCATCATCTAGGCGTTGCACTAATGAAAGAGCGCCAACACTGGTCTTGTCATCTGACATGGCGGACATGAAACATCTACAGCCAATGAACATTATATCAACAAATCTGACGTGATCTGCAGTATTTAGCCTGGAATAAATACTGTGAAGAGGAGTTCAGGTCCGGAGTTCAGTTCGGAAGTTCAGTTCAGCTTCGGGTTCTTTTGGAATCAACAATTGATTATTCTAAAATATATTGATGTAAATACTATTATCTGAACCATGTAGCACATTCTCTATGTAAGTTGACTTTATACCTACTAAAATAATGGTTAAACCTTAAAACTCTCTCCGATCTTTATTTCATCTGCCTCCAAATCATTTTTTAAGGTATGTTTCTATTTTTGGTACAGTGATGGTCATTTAAAGGGCTATTCACTCACTTTAAGGTAAATACAGCACGGTATTTAATTGGTCTCCCTGCTGAGTTATCGAAGGTATATATTTACAATGTTTTCATAATTATACAGTCCTTTCAAAGTTATCATGATAAAAGATGGATCCTATTTTTATATCCATCAGGTGCGCAGGCTAATTAGTGTCAATTTGGGGGTCCTTGACATGAAAAGGTTTGCGAACCACTGCCCTAGTTGCTCATTCCATTGAATACTGTATTGGCAGAAATGTAATCAGTACAGGGTACAGTCAAACAGAAATGTAATCACTGGCCCTAGCTCATGAATCAGGTTGAAAACCACTGGCCCTAGCTCATGAATCAGGTTGAAAACTAGCTCATGAATCAACGCAAATAACTCAAAATAAGTGATTTTCTATAAAGCGCCTGCACTGACGTGCCTGATGGGCCAGCATGCAATACATCAGACCGGTCACTGTAATGGTTTCCTGGCTTTATGAATTTCTTCCTGCTTTTGTTCCATCAGCCATCCAGCACTCAGCACTCAGCCACGTACGTGCCTTAATATTTCATCGCTATCAGGACGGAGAGATGGATCAGATAATGTCCTATAAAAGTACTCATGAATTATGAGCCGCTCACAGCGTCTAGACTGCAGCATCCCTCCAAGCAACGCAACGCAGCGCAACGCAGGCCAGTGTGAGGTGATGATATATGTGAGCTCTTCATCCCTGAGCCTCATCTCTCCTTTTAGCTACCAGGCAGGGACATCTAATCCCTCTTCTGCGTGAGTGCATACGCATGCACGCCACGCATGCACACACGCACGTACGTACACACACACACCACCTCTCAGTGACTAATTTCTTGGGTTTTGGTATTAGAACCAGGTGTGCATGTGTATGACACGGTTTGTCCATCCGATCCTACGTAGGCCTACTGGCTCCGTCTGTGCAACCTTCTGCCTTAAAGCTGCTGTCCACAACTTCTTTTACGAAATAAAATATTACTTGCGTAGGTTAGAGTATAATTGCAATATTGTTCTCTTTGGCTTTTTTAACCTTTTTTTTCTCCCCAATTTAGTCATTATGCCATTTCCACCCCACACACATTTGTGACCAGATTTGACTACAGCCTCCAGCTAGTAGAAAAACTGAAATTATTGATTTTTGTATCCAAAATAAGTGAATAGCACAGGCAGACTCTTCACATACTGAGCATGTCTGAAATAAATATCAGAGCTGAATTTAACATGTAAACATGTAGCTAGGTGTAATGTTAGAGTCCACAGAAGTGAACCTTTCAAGCCTGTTTTCTCAACTCGCTGTTTTCTGCAAGACATTACTCTATATACCATATCTCCAAAACTGGTGAGTTAAACTGAACAAACAATGTGTCAATTTGAAGCTATGATTCCCTGCTTTCAGATGACATGAAAAAACTAAAATTCACATTTACTGACTCACCTGCTGGTGAGGAGCCCCCACCGGGAGGACGTACTGCAAGAGCCTTCATCCTACTCCTCCCGCCGAACACTCCCTGCTGCCAGGTTCCGCCCCCAGCCTGTAGGAGTACATGCAGTGACAATTATCAGTATCACCAATCCCCGCTCGGCCTTCCTCTCCTGGGCCAACTGAACTTGCATAGACACGTCTCACTCACTCAACAAAGCCACTGGAAAAAGTATGTTCTGTTTACTATAATAGGAGCTGGAGCTGGAGAGACGGGGACACCCCTGCAAATATCAAAGCCAGACACAACATTCTGAAATATCCCAGACTTATCCCCTTTAATACTTTCAGGTCACAACAACAGCATGTCCTTCAGTCATGAGTGTGCTCATCTTTGATTGGTACCGATACTCTACTGACAGTTTGCAAGCAGTACAACAAGTACAATGACACAAGCAATACAAAGCCTTGATGGCTTGTTTCCATTATGGTATGTATTATGTATTCAATTCAAGGGGGTGGGTGTATACTCTCTGTTGGCAAACTAGAAGACTTAATCCTGTGAGCAGAGCAGCAGACAAAGGAAGATAACAGGGTTTGTCTTTGGGACACAGAGAGAGAGAGAGAGATGATGGGGGCCCTGCCTTAAATGTTTTGTTGCCACGATAAAAGCGATCCACAATGGGTAACAACCCCTGGGAGGGGAACGACTATCAGAGGTCATATCCTGTGTTTTGCGGTCAGAGTGGTACAGTAAAAGTCAGTCGGTTATTGGTGTTAAAAGGTTCTCACACGTATTAGCATACACACAGCCTCTTAATGGTGACAGAACAGGAGATTGGCTGTGACTGGCGGAATGCTATAGTTAACTCCTCTGGGAGACCTGGTGTGGGAAGCAAGATTTAGAGTCCACATCATCATCATCATCATACTAATGACGGCGTTGCATACCAAAATGGCAGATCAACACGCAGCTCACGACGCAGCTATGCAAACGCACCATGAGATTATAGATCTGCTATTTTCTTTGTACGTTTTGAGCTTGCGGATCTGCTACTTTTGATGGTTTTGTGTCACCCTGTAGTATTATATCAAGTAGGTCGTTATCTAGCCACTGTATAAGTGATCAAGAGAGATCAAGTCTCACTCTCTGTACGTACGTACGTACGTACGTACGTACGTACGTACGTACGTACGTACATACATACATACATACATACATAAATACATACGTATGACTGTAATCCACGTAACTCGAGCACCGTTCGCCCCACCGACTTCAAATTTGACACGCGTTCCACACCCCCCACAGGTAGTGCAGTGCCCGGTGTCGGGTCCGTCGGACCAACGGTTGTCCAGAACGGCCACAAAAGGCCTCTCTCTGCCAGGGCTCTGGACAGCTGGGCCCCTGCTGTACACAGAGAGACAGATACAGAAATCTTCAAAAACATGGGCATTTAAAGGGACACAGACAGATGGGTGGAACGGGTACTCTGACAAAGGGACAACGGGTAGCCGGGTGGTGCATGGATGGATCTCCAACTTCCATCGTTACCGACTCGGTGTTCTACAGCTGGGCACCGGTCTAGTGTACAATAACAACGAACCCAACAAGTGTGTTTATATTGTGGGGGTAAGAAAAGGATTTGGGTGTTGACAGGAACCGACACACACATCACTGATATGTAATGTAACTTATGTACACAGTGCGCGCGCGCACACACACACACACACACACACACACACACACACACACACACACACACACACACACACACAGTGTCAGATCTTAATGCTTCTGTTGGCAGAGAGGCCAGTAATAACAGAGTGGTCCAGACATGATTGATTGTACCATATGCTACCGATTGCCACACAGATCTGAGAGCAGCTCTATCGGAGAGACTTGTGATTATGTGCAGACATGTGTGTGACCTTGTTTTTTTTTCTCGCTACAGGTCAAAAAACATTCTCTGGGATCTCGCAGAGATCTGCCACTTGTCTTCCCCCCCTCCCCCGATACTTGAAACTTTCACTGGCCTGCTGTGCTGCTACACGAGGACAGCCAGCGTTTCCATTTGCAATCCAAAGTCTTATTTTCTAAAAATATTTTTCCAAGAGGGCTGCATTTTGGAATGAAGACTTTGAAGGAGGAGGAGGAGGAGGAGATGAAGGAGGAGGAAGAGGAGGAGGAGGAAGAGGGGATGAATAATGGGAGAAAAACAAAGTGATCTGTCACTGTGGCACGCTGAGTCTGTGGACCGGGCCCTCTAAGGCACTGGTTCCCAAGCAGTGGGTCGGGTCCCACGTGTGGGTCACGGACCCATTGTTATTACGGGTCCCCTTAGTTTTGGTTTCCTACATTTGGTTTTTAATTATTATAATTTGTAAACACTTTCAAAAAAACATTGCCCAAAAAAGCAAAACTTTTCATGAATTAATAACAAAATCAAATGATTTTTTCCCAGTTAATGTCATGAAGAAATGAAAGAAAAATCGAAGAAATTCCAAAGTGGCACGAAGCAACACGTTGGCACCGAGTGAATGAGCTTGTAGGTCTGCAATTTTTGAAAAATCGTGAAAATGTGGCGCAAATCTTTATATATATATTCTTTCAGAGCGATCGTTTTTAACTTGTATATTTGATTCTGGGGGGGGGGGGGTCTCTGGAACAACATATTTTAAGATGGGGGTCGGCGGCCAATTACATATATTTTTGGGGGTCCTCGACATGAACATTTTTGAGAAGCACCGACATAAAAAACTGTCATAATTTAGAAGGCATTTGTAGAATTGGCCTCAGGACTAAATGGGTTAAGGCAGTGGGAGTTCCCCCAGCAGGCAGTTCAGCTCAGACCACTTCACTGCCACTGGGAGCAGATTCCTGTCCTCACATAACCACCCCCACCACCACCACCACCGTGCACCTCCATAACGGACACCACCAAAGCACATTTTTAGTAGAACCAAAAAAAAAGAAAAAAGAACACAGAAAAACTCCCAAGTACTGCAGTGTGAATCTCCATATGTGCTCCAAACCGCCACACACGGCAAGCATCAAGCAAGCAACCCTCCAATATATTACACTAAGATCATCGTCTGCCTTTCTGCATTCACCAACACATCCTTCATGACTGAGTCAAGATAACCATTTTTTAATGTCATATGAAAGCAGGGAATCATAGCTTCAAATTGACATAATTGGTTGTTCAGTTTGACCCACCAGTTTTGGAGATATGGCTTATAGAGTAATGTCTTGCAGAAAACATCGAGTTGAGAAAACAGGCTTGAAAGGTTCACTTCTGTGGTCTCTAACATTACACCTAGCTACTACATGTTTAAGCATTTATTTCATATTTACATGTCGATTTCAGCTCTGACACTTATTTCAGACATGCTCTAGTAGTATGTGAAGAGTCTGCCTGTGCCATTAACTAATTTTGAAGGTTTAATCTCCTCTGGTGAAAAGCTAGAATTTGCGCGATGGCAGGCTCTCAGTGAAATCTGGTCACATTTGCCTCCCTTTCTGTTTGTCCTCTACAGAGTGGAGCAACGCTCCCTCCCTTCATAGAGAACATTTCTACATGTGTCCTTATCAGGCTCTCCTCTGGCACCGAGGACCAACTCTACAGTATGAAGAAGACAAACGACTGGAGGAGAGAGAGCGTATAGCGGCAAAACAGATGGGCTGCCGATGGCCTATAGTCAGTGCATTGGTTCTAAAAAGTCACGTGGAATCCAAAAAAAGGGCCCCAGCTAAATGTGTTAAAAGATAATAAAGCATCACAATCATTTTAACCACTTTTATCCATTTACGTTGGCTATTCAAAAAATAGCAGATCTACGAGCTTGCTCGCAACGCGGCACAAAGTGATGCATCTTGCGCGCTTGTGTATATTGCCAATGTTGAATTGGCAAAAAACCTAGTGGTTAAGGCACATACAGTAGTACCACATGTAGGCTCTGATTACAGCGAGTCGCAACAGGTTCGATTCCCGAGCGCGAAGGCCGTTGCTGCGTGTCACTCTCTCTGCAGTCAGAACTGCAGCACCACTCCCAATCTTCCGCTGTAGTCTGAAAACCCACCTTTTCAGACTCCATCATGGCCCATAGCACTTACCCTACCACCTTAGATACTGTAGCATTTCTGTAGACTTAGATAGCATTTGATACAGAGTTATGTAGACAGCACTATAATTGCATTGTATGTAGCCATAGCACGTCATAGTATATGTATAGCATAGTATAGTATATATGTATAGTTTGTATAGTTTCATTATATAGATATTCCACTGTTACGTTCATAGCTTACGCATGTTTCATGATAAATGCTTTTTATGTGATTTTATGTGATGTATGATGCTTTTTTGTTCTTGCTTAATGTAAGTCGCTCTGGATTAAATTCTAAATTATATCTCTCTCTCCGTTTACTGTCACTCACTAGTCTCTGTACTATCCAGATAAAGGCAGAAAAGCCCCCAAAAAGATATGAAAGACAGAGGGCCAGAAGGAGAGCTACTGCACTGCAGCAGCAGCTGACGTGGAGCTAGGCTAGCCTAGGCAGGCGTGCATGCAGTCACCCCGGACAGGGGCCAAGTATACAGCTGGAGACACTCAGGATGCCTGTCTGTCTGTCTGTCGGCACGCCAGTGAACCCAGTAGCAGAGAGAGAGTGTGTGAGGTTGGAGTGTTTAGTTTAAACAGTACTGGAGCGATATGCAAGTGTCAGGAAATATGTATACACAGACCGACAGGTGGAAACAGACACCAACGATATACAGTACACCGATAAACACAGATGCATTTGTGCTAAAAACCTAAAAAGCCATATGTCGAAAACGAACGACACACCGACGAGATGTGTTGCGCACATACACCTGTACGTGAAGATCTGTGCATGTGCTTTTCATGTGAAAAGGACATCAGATGATTATTGTGGAAAACATAATTCAAGGGTTGGACTGGCGGGGTCAGATCTACAAATGAACTACAAATGATTCCCGAGCGTGGCACGGCTGCGGCTCACCGCGTCAAAGAGACGGGTCAAATGTGGAGAACAAATTTCACACACAGCAACGTATGTGACAAATAGGACTTTCCATATAAGGCTCGTTTGTGGCCTATAGCCGATCATTTATGATCCACCTTTTATTAGAATGGAAGGTTTTTCCTGTAATCCGTATCTTCTGGGAATCTGTTTGTATTATAGTTTTAGGATGGGAAGAACTGATCAGAGATAAAAAAAATGGGACCCCCAGGGTGAGGTGTATTTGTATGGTTAAGTAGTATCCGCCCTGAGATTGGGAGGTCAGGGTTCGATTCTCCCACCGGTCAGCTTTCTGCCCCACGCTACACAAACAGGAGATAGGCCACTGCCATATGGGCCACATGGCTCTGCTTGGCTTCCTTACACAATACAGTACTATACTTACTGTATAAGCATCAAAGCCAGGATGGCCTCGTTTATTATTGAACATGAGTGTATTATTTCAAACCAGGTATATCCCAAGGAATATATATAGTTTATCCCATTCTGACCGGGAACCCGTTTTGGTGTTCAGCATCATGTTATGCTTTAGCTATTGAAAAATAGCAGATCTACAAGCTCATAGCGCGCCACCGAGTGGCGCGCTATGAGCTTGTATGTCTGCTATTTTTGAAAAATCGAAGAACGACTGACATTTTTTTAAATCTGATCTCAGGTCAGAATGGGTTAATCAGACCAGTGTGTGTCCAGTGGAAACCTCGTATGAATCTGATCTCAGGTCAGAATGGGTTATATACGCTTGGCTTCACGTCCAGCGTTTCCACAAGCATGGCTGCATTATTCACTGGCTATATGAGCGACCTACCGCAGAGAGAAAAGGAGTCATGGAAACATTGTGTTGGTCTCCACTGTGAAAGTGTCCAACTACTGCCGGTGTCGCTGGGAGCTGATATACATGGAAAACTCATTGTGCCGCTCGTCCCAGCTGTTGCCAGGTTTTGTGGGGATGAATAAGCAACCAGGTCTATGAAAACATAGGAGAGAGACTGTATACATAAGCCCTACTTTCGACTAGCTAGATCTACATCGACATTAAAAAAAAATCAAAATAGTGAACATCACACTCGTGGGACTGTGAAGTGAAGAGAGGGCGCTTTTATTATCATTCATCACATTCCGTGCTCAATCAGCTGAGCACATTCCGTCCTCATACACACAAAACTGTGCATTCCGGGCCCATTACACAAACACACACACACACACACGCCCTACATGAGCACTTCAAATCTATATACGTCAGCCGTTCTACAAGCTCACAACGCATTGCGATGCGACACGTCGTGAGGTTGTAGATCTGCTAACAACACAAATGTGGTACGGGGCTCCCTGGGGGGGGGGGGGGGTCCCTGGGGGGCTCCATGGGGGCTCCCTGGGGGGCTCCATGGGGGGCTCCCTGGGGGGCTCCATGGGGGGCTCCCTGGCGCAAACATATTTTGAGATGGAGAGTTAGGGACAAATACATACTCAAGTGGGGGTCCATGACATGAAAACCACTGGTTTAAACAACATAAGACAGAAAAGCCCAACAAGCAACTATACCACAAATACAAGCAACTTTACAGAATAAAGAAGCCCAAATTCGCTTATAATAAGCAGACGTGGCAACACTGACTCATCCAGTCAGTCAGCGCCCAGTCACAGCCTCCATCTCACTCTCTCTCTCCGACCATGAGGTCATCAACCTCATACCTAAGCTGCTTGATTCACTTCCATCGTCCCCACCGATGACGTCCCCCCCCTCCCATTGTCCACACAGCCAGGGTCGACCAGGGTACCACGTCAAGTCCACATATGTTTGGAATGTGAGCGGTCAGCGTCGGTCAGCACAGCAGGGAGAGATCTGGGGGGTGTGCAGCCTCCCCAAAATAGTCAGCATGTTTGACTCGGTTCCATAGATACATTTTGCCAAGGTTTGACAATTTCTAATGTATAGTGGTATTATTTTTGTTTCATTTCAGAGGTATTAAAAAGGTCTTAACAGTCATTAAATTGGCGCATGCCACATATAGGCTCTGGCCTGACAGGGCGTTGCGTGTTCGAGTCCCATTCATGACTCCAGTTTTAGGTGACAAGGTGACGACCGGAACGGTGAAATGTGGGTTTGGGTGAGTCGCTTACCACCGCAGTGTGACGTTATGTTTTCGTTTCCGGTTGTCACCTCACCTTTGCACCTAAAACTAGTAGTAGGCTAGTATGAATGTGGAGCGATTTGCCCAACAAAGGGGCGGTCCTTCCTCCCGGGAGGCATACTATGATCCGACGGACCATTGCTCCGAAGGAGCATTGGTCCGAGGTGCGCTGGGGGTCGGGAGAGGGTTGGGGTTAGGTTTAGGTCTGCTGCCCCGGGGGAGGTTAGGGTTAGGGTGAGGGTTGGGGTTAGGTATAGGTGTGCTGCCCCGGGGGAGGTTAGGGTTAGGGTGAGGGTTTGAGGTAGGTTGTCGATCGGAACCAATGCTCCGTCGGACCAAACACAAGCACTCCCGACTCCCGACCCACAGTACATATACATAATGACGGGCCTGGACGGAGACGTTTAGACTGCAATAGCACCGTGTTTTGCCATCTGCAAGATTCATTAGCATCGTGTGGCACTGCAAAATAAAACACATTATTGTAGGGGTGGAAATATAACACATAGGAGTTCCATTCCCTCACTCACTGCCGCCGTGACATTTTTGCCATCGTTGCTGTTGGGAGTGTCTGTCGGGGGAGAAACCTCTTATCTCCACATTCTGAAGTTGTGTGGGTTTTTATTTATTTTCGTAAATTAGCGGCCCTACTTGATCACACTCACACCAAACCATCAAAAGGAGCTTGTAGATCTGCTACTTTTTTTTTTTTTATCCTGAAAAGCATCAGTTTTGGCCATATGAGGTATTCGACACGACAGAGACGCCATGACACATCGGTTTACTGGGTTTGGTTTGACAAATAAATCTCGTAAAAGGGACACATTTAGTATCTACAGCTGTGCTTCTCAAAGTGGGTGCCGCCGTGGCACCCGAGGCTAGGGTGCCGTGATGCAAGTCCAGGGATGCCTCAGAATACTTTCATAACATCACTTCAGTTTAACCACTTAGACCCTCTATACTTATTAAGACAGACCACTAAACCTCAATGCCCCAAAATGGCCGGTCTACAAGCTCACAACGTGTCACACGTTGTGAGCTTGTAGATCTGCCATTTAGCATTTATGGTGAAATGGCAGATCGGATTATAGGGATGCTGGGGTTCAAGACGTGGTTAAATGTGAAGTGTGAAGTTATTTTCGAGACATGGCCAAACCAAAGCATGAATTCCCGGGGGTCCCCCAGCCAAAAACGTTGAGAACCCCTGGTCTACTCTACAGTGCGGAGGTCCCAGTGTAAGTTTGCTGAAGCTGCTGGCACTAGAACAGCCTGGCATAACTGGCATGGGCATGAATGTTGGCATCAGCTCCTAGAGTGAGTCTTCTGGAGTGACATGTTTGTGCAGAATGTGCAGCACTGTCTGCCACTGACTGAGCTCAAGCATAAACTCTGGGGAGCTGCTTGTTGTGACAGGGTGACATCTAGTGGTCTGTGACAGGGTGACATCTAGTGGTCTGTGTGGATGGCATGCAACAGTGAATGCAACTAATCAATGTAATCGATTATGAAATTAGTGATAATAATAATAATAATAATTGATTTTTAATTAGTGAAAGTAGTAGATACAAGCTCATATCATGGCACGATGCCACATTGACTATTTGCGTTTGTTTTTGTGAATAAGTCATACGAAAACATGTCACACGAAAACACAAGTGGTTTAATCAGATTAAATCGATTTAGTCGATTATAACAAAACCCTTATTATAAAAACAAATGATTATAAAACAACAGGCTTCTCGATTATTCGATTGATCGAAAAGGTTATCGGTATAGGGATTAATCGCCAAGGAAAATAAACGGCGGTTGCAGCAGACACTGGCTTATCAGGAACACGTGGATGTTTGGTCGAAATTCTGTAGCATGATTGGTGAGAAGAGGACTTCTGTCACTGCACTATAAAAAAAATCCACAAGTAGCCAAAGTAGGGGTGGGGGATATGGTGATAAATATCCTCAAGACAATACAATGTCTCCATGATATGCCTTTTCAGGGATAACGTATATATCGTGACACAGTGAATGCACATACTATGATTTGCAGTTCTATACCTTCATTTATACTTTTGTAGAACGACAACGTTTGTCGGTTTCATTCGCCAAAAATAATACGTATTTTGGTCTTTAATGCATGTCTCTTACTCCTTGTTCTTTGTTTAGGGTTTTTTTACCTCATAAATAAATAAATAAATGTAATATTGTGTATCGTGATACTGCTTGAAAATAATAATATATTATATTTTTTCCATATAGGCCATCGCCCACCCCGGCCTAAGCCAGAGTCAAGTGGCTTTGAGACAAGGAACTTTTTGATCAAACGTACCTGTCCTCCCAGATGACACCTGTCCTCATCCATCACCCTGGAGCTCGTGCAGATGAATGGAGCGCTGAAGAGAAGTGTCCACGAACCAACGCTGGTGCAGAATGCAGTGAAGACGAACCAACGCTGGTGCAGAATGCAGTGAAGACAACACGTCATGGACTGTAACTGTACGACGTCAGCCTTCCTGTGCTCCTGCATGTACAGTAAGAAGAGAGAACTGTTAATAACAATCAAAATATCTCAAATGTATTTAGCACAAATTTTCAAATGTTAAAAAAGAGACTATAGAACCATATAAACCAGTGGTTCTCAAAAATGTTCACATCAAGGACCCCCCAAAATCTTATGTATCTGGTACTGCAGAGTGCAGACACCCCTCCCCCCCCCCCCCAATCTGAAAATACAAGATTTCTGTTTCAAAGATATTCCACAAGCCGATCAATACAATTTATATTATAGGCTATTGTCCACTATAGCTGCTGATGACTAACGTTTCAGCTGAATTATCCACTTATTAGATTTGCATCAGGTTATGTTGTACTTAACTGTCTATTCACTCAGCTGGCTGACGTGCTATGGCTACATTAAAATAGTTAGGCATTATGCGAGCAATTGCACACTAAAGGCCTTTCTTGACAGAAAGTAGCTCATAACGTTTCTATGGTGGATTTTTATGAAACAAAAACTTTGCAGATAGAAAGAGGATAATTCAAGCTTTTCGTACAGCTGCAATGTTGGTGAGTTTAACATTGTTTAAGACAGGACTTTTCTGTTTGGATGAATGGGCTGTCAAGGCCAGAAAGTAGTTTTTTGCCACTCAGTGGGCATTCTCGCATAATTTCCAGGTGCGATGATGTCACGCACATACCCTCTATTAGTTCTCAGTGTGCCCTTAAAGTAGGGTTATGCACATCCACTGTTAGCACTGGTGTGTTGTGTCAAGTTAGGCAGAGAGAAATCTCTGCAGAAGGACTTCTACTCCATATAGTATGTAGCCTAACAGGCAAAGCAAGGCCATTCTCTTTATACGACACATTTCATACACCAGGACAACTCAAAGTGCTTCAAGGAATAAAGACAATTACCAGTACAGTCAAAGTGCAACCATGCACTTTAGGCCTGATGTTGAATTGTTTAAAATGTCTTTTTAAAATGTATTTTTTTCTGAAAAACCTCATGTTTCTAATATCAGTGGTTCTCAATATTTCATGTCAAGGACCCCATGCAACCC
Source organism: Protomyctophum bolini (assembly GCF_963924005.1). NCBI lineage: Eukaryota > Metazoa > Chordata > Actinopteri > Myctophiformes > Myctophidae > Protomyctophum > Protomyctophum bolini. Next base: position 36,798,381 of record NC_137878.1, on the reverse strand, counting down.
CCATCTGAAAATATGTTGTTCCAGGGGACCTCTCCAGAAGCAAAGATTTGAGTTAAAAACTGAAACTCTGAAGGAATATTCAAAGATTTGAGGCACATTTTCACGATTTTTCAAAAATAGCAGACCTACAAGTTCATAGCGTGGACTATGAACTCTAATAATAATAATAATAAATAAAATTAAATAAGAAATAAAAATAATTTGGGGGAAAAACATTTTAAATTGAGCTCTGTTTCTTCTTAAAATAGTGAAAGTAGCAGATACAAGCTCACATCATGTCACGATGCCACGTTGACTATTTGCGTTGTTTTTGTGAAACAATCTTACCTTTTCAGAGATAACGTATATATATATCGTGACACAGTGAATGCACAGTCTATGATTTGCAGTTATATACCTTCATTTATACGTCTGTAGAAGGACGGTTTGTCGGTTTCATTCGCCAAAAATAATATATTTTGGTCCTTTTTCATTTAGATTAGTTTTTCTTTTTTGAGTGGTGCAAACACTCCCTTACGGAGCTATGTGTGTGGGTGGGTGGCTGGGTATGAGCACGAAAACAGCATGGTTGTTTTTCACCACCACCACAAACACACACAAACTATATATGATTCTTTCGGGTGTGCCAGTACAGTAGAGGGTACAGTAGAGGGCCACACCGTTTCGGACGCAGGGTGGCTTGCCGGAACCAGGCCGGCACCCTGGGTGCGTTCATGTGGGTCTGGACCTCCCCCCGACCCCCCCCCCCCCCCCCCCACGGGAACCCCCACACGGAGATGCACCGCTCATTTCACACGGGTGTGATTTTTTACATTGTAGGTGGTTGTACTGTTAAGTAACTAGAGAATTAACCATAAAAACGGCATGAAACATTGTGATAATATTGTGTATCGTGATACTGCTTGAAAAAAATATTATATTATATTTTTTCCATATTTTTTCCACCCCTAAGCCAAAGTCAAGTGGCTTTGAGACAAGGAACTTTTTTGATCAAACGTACCTGTCCTCCCAGATGACACCTGTCCTCATCCATCACCCTGGAGCTCGTGCAGATGAATGGAGCGCTGAAGAGAAGTGTCCACGAACCAACGCTGGTGCAGAATGAAGTGAAGACGAACCAACGCTGGTGCAGAATGAAGTGTCAGCCTTCCTGTGCTCCTGCATATACAGTACACCCAAGAAAGAGAGAACTGTTAATAACAATCTAAATATCTCAAATGTATTTAGCACTTTTCAAATTTTCAAATGTATAACTTGTTAAAGTTGTTATACATGTTAAAAAACAAGACTATGAGAACCATATAAACCAGTGGTTCTCAAAAATGTTCACATGAAGGACCCCCCAAAATTATATGTATACTATCTGGTACTGCAGAGTGCAGACCCCCCCCCCCCCCCACACACACACACACACACACACACACACACACACACACACACACAATTGTGTACTAAATACGTTTTACTCATAGGCCTATATGTACCTCATGTACACAAGATGTAAGAATAAAGCACAACCTTGAACCAATTGAACCTTAAAAACCAAACTTTTCTGTTTTGTTTTAAACATTAAAGACACGTACTGTAGCATTGTGAAGCAAGCATGTGCAGTGCGAGTGACAAGTATAGGCCTAAAACCCCCCATCATCACCCTTCTTTGTTTGGAGACCTAAAACCTTCGACAATAACAAAAGCAACACATTGCCTACAGTAGCCTACCATGAATATTGGCGGCCGCCCCGTTATAGTTGCTGCAAATGGTGCTAAAAATGACTAAAACTACTGTTGTGAAAAACACTTCACGCTCACCTGCAGCTTAATTCCCTGGCCGGAATGTTTGAATTATTCTCTCCCACGTTTTTTCCGGATCCATTTGAAAGACGGACAGCACATCGCGCGTGTGTACGTCTCCATTTACTGTCCGTCTGCTAAAAACTAAAGCACTGCTGTCTAGTGTCTGCCTGGCGGTTGCTGTGTATGTTTATTTATGTTAAATTACAGTAGATCCATATCATATTATTAGATGGAGGACACGGAGCAGAGAGACCCAGAGGACAGAGCTCCGCCTTCAGTTATAGACCGCTATTTCACACGTTGGTACAGAGCAGGTAAATACATGCATCCATCTGTCCTGTGACTGCTGTCTGGAGATGAATGCTCATGCTAACTGTTAGCCTAGCATATTGGTAGAGAGAGAGAGAGATCGATCACATGCTGCTGATGGTCAATATAGAGTTAACTGATAACTGATTATTCTTTCATTCTGGAAATAAAAAAGTCTGGGTTTCCGAAGCTAACTGATGACTGAGCTGGAGTCTGGACAGATACACAAGTCAAGTTATTACTCTCAAAGTCTGAAAGGCAGCTAGTGGTCCTTCAGAGAGAGAGAGAGGGGAGGGGGGTTCTTAATGGAGCTCACTCACAAAATTAGTTGAACCACTTTAAACCCATTTTAAACTCTTGGCTTTTCGAAAAAATAATAGTGAGCTATGAGCTTGTAGATATGCTATGTTATCCTATATTTAATCCACACACACACACACACACACACACACACACACACACACACACACACACACACACACACACACACACACACACACACACACACACACACACACACACTTTATTTTGTATTTATGTTTCATGTAAGGCAGCAGTTGAGCAAGCTGTATAGTTGTGTGTTCCTCTGTTGTTTAGACAAGGGTTTGATTGATTGAAGTATTTATTAAAAGTTTGCAGAATGGGTACATTTCACATGAAATTAAAGCACAACTCAATACAAAGACTTACTGTGGACGACACACTGATAAAGCATATGGCACTTGTTTACAACAGGGTCCACCAATTTCAATTCATCAGAACATTTAGAGACGTACAAATATACACTTCTATATTAAAAAAAACGGGAATAGTTATATAGTTTTGTGTTCCTCTGTTGTGTTTAGACATGAAGGGGAACCCTTGTGAAGACCACTGTGTTTTGCAGCATTCCAACAGGTAAGAGTTACCTCAAGGCTCGGTCATCACGATGAGTGTCAACTTTAACTATTTTATTACACAATACAAAACATGTTACACACACACACACACACACTTCACAGGTCTAGCGTTGTGTTCCTTCCCTGCCTGTAGGCTCTGTGTGGTGACTCTAGCGGAGACCCATCCTCTCCTCCAGAACGGACGCACCATCAGCAAAATCAACTATCAGATCAGTGACGGCTGCAGCCGCCTCAACAACAAAGTGTCTGGCAAGTCCAAACGGGTAAACTTAACCACATTAACTCAATCCTAGTATCTGTTTTAGTATCTATTTTTATTGTGATCCATTGCACCACACAATGTCCATTTTACTAGAATGCCTGTGATTCGTATGTACCGTATATTGGACATAATGTTCTCTCTATTCTCTACAGGGGGGACAGTTCTTGACAGACTTCGCTCCTCTCTGTAGGATAACATGCACAGATGACACAGAGTACACAATCCTCAGGTGAAATATTATTTTGTAATGCATCCAAACGGAATTTCATGGTATTCTCCTTCTTATTCACTTGTGTCTGGCATATATTTATAACCTTTTCTTATATTTAACCACCTATGGGTTACAAATGTTCTGTTTTATTACCCTTAAACCATCTCTATGGGTCGTTCCCCTACAGCTGCATCCGGGGTCGTCTTCTCGAGGTCAATGAGTGCATTCTGGAGAGACCTGCTTTGCTGCTGGAAAAGGTGAACAATGCACCACAATAACATGATCATCATTCATATCGGTCATAAAATAATACTTTAGTAATCGATCCCTGTTAGAGATGCACAGTATTGAAGTTAAGACCGATCTCCGATGATGGGGGCCGGTAGTGTAGTGGTTAGAGCATCTACCTTTCATGTGGAAGGTTGTGGGTTCGACGTCAGCAAGAGCATGCGGTCGCAACGGGTTCCCAACTCCAAATCAAAGGGGTTCAGATCTGAGTCTCCTGAGGAGGCGTGTCTGAAGCCTGTCCTGGACGGGGTAGATTCCAGACGTAAAAACAAATACAATCCGATCTCCAATTATGTGCAGGGTCACTAACCCTTCCAATACTGTATATTACATCATTATATTTAAATTGAACTCATTGCCGAATTTTCTTTTAATTAAAATTCCAGAAAAATAGTTTTTATTATTATTTCTCTTGCACAAATCCAATATTTTCTTTCTCTTTTAAGTTTAGGCGCCATCTGCTGTTTACATCACAACTCAAATTGTTATTTAATCACGATTTAATTCGATTAACGATATTATCGATTAACGATATTAGCGTTACATGCTAGACAGTCTGTACACAAGAGTGTCCGTGGTTGTGTTGTGGTTAGAGTGTCCGCCCTGAAACTGGGAGGTTGGTGTTCGATCCCCCACCGGGTCATACCAAACTAACCAAAGACTGTAAAAATGGGACCCGGTGCCTCCCTGCTTGACACTCAGCATCAAGGACCACACAGATACACGCCTAATATTATTAAATGGTGGAACTGCTGTTCTCTTTTCCATGTGACCACCGCACAGCCGTCCACCGAGGGCTACATAGCCGTCATCCTGCCCAAGCTGGAGGAGAGCAAGACCATCACGAAGAACATGCTGAGCAGAGAGGAGTTCGAGAAGGTGGTGGCCAAGCGCTCTGCCAACGGCTCCCTGACAGAACCCAAGGAGGAGTTCGAGAAGGTGGTCTCCAAGCGCTCTCCCAACGGCTCCCTGACGGAACTTAAGGAGGAGTTGGAGGAGAAGCCGCTCTCCAAACAGTCTCCAAATGGCACCGCGACAGAACCCTGCTGACGGCTGGAAACCTCACAATGTCCAAAATGATTCAAATATAAAAAACGGCAAAAGTAGCAGACCTACAGGCTGGAGAGGAGCTCACGGATCTGGTACTTTTGATGCCGTAGTGTGATCAAGTTAATCGTTAATTTACGGAAGAACGCACATTTTTGAATGTGGATATAAGAGGGTTTCTCGACGATGTTGTAGATCTCTCGCTTTGTTGGAGAAGCGATGCACTGTGCCTCTTAAAGCCTGATTTAGGATCGGATGCGCACCGAAAATCACCAATCTACAAGCTCGCAACGCACTGCGATGTCGCTGTGAACTTGTAGGTTGTCTCTTTTCGTTGCGCAACCAAAATCAGGCGGAGCATCACGGATGTTTTGATTTAGAATGAGTTATAAAATGGTTTTGTATTTTTGTTCCATTGGTTAAAGATGTCAGTTTTGGGGGGTCACTAACCCATTCGGTTAGTTTTTTTCTATCCTTTAAGTGAATTAGCTAAAATACAGACGATACAATAAGTGTGTTAATGGCGTTGCTACCAAAAAGTACCATATTATTTTCCTGAAAACATAAACACATGACCATTATCATTAAGAAAAATATTGTTTTTATTTTTTGATTTGTGCCACTTTATATATCAACCATTCAACTGTCAAAAGGATATAGTCCAAAACTAGATCTATTATTTCTTCTTCGTCATCTTTAGCTTGACTACAATACCCAGCATCCTTAGCTGCTCGCTCATACAGTACATCTCTAAAGCTTAATGTAGGCTTACTGATTCATTTCAGTCATCACACCCTGGCCCTGTACCGAAGTCGGTCCCCGGTATATACAGTATAATGTATATATATATACATATCATCCCTGTTGGGCAGAAACTTCTCCATATTCAGTTTTTTCCTCCGTACATTTAAGCCCAAAACACACCAATGGGTCGCCATGCAACTCCTTGCAACCAAACTGTTGCGAGTAGACTCATTGTAGTTCCAAGCAACCATTGAATTGAACCAATGGAATCACTTGAGACACTTGTAACAGGACATGTATATCACACCGCTGGGACGAACACTAAAATAATTGTGTTTGCGTCTCTACCCATTGATGTGGTTTGGGCTTTAGGGTGTAGTTCTCCCCAAAGGAATTGCTTTTTTTTCCCCTCTATCGATTACTCACCCCATGTAGACTTGGATACAAGTCTATGAATAATTCATGGCTAAATTGATGACCAGCAGTGGTTCCCTATGGAGACACAGGAGACTTTGTCTCCATTTTGTGATTTTTCTTTTTGAAAAATGTGAAAACTTGAAAGAAGACATTCCCATTCTGCATAGGGACTACTTTTGATTCCAATGCTTTTGTACTTTCACTCAAGTACATTTTGAATTGGGGACTTTTCCTTGTAACAGAGTATTTCTATTTGGCAGTATTGATACTTTTGCTCGAGTACAACATGCAAGTACTTTTTCCACAACTGGATGGAGGTTTCCACCCGGCAGAGACGATATGTACTGTAATGCTTCAAGTACCATTATTATAGAGCACCGAAGTATGACGTCAACACCGCTAGATGGCGCTAAATCCACAGGTTCATGTATTTATTTATTTGGATTACAATCCCCATAGGGGGATTTTAGATGGTCTCATATAAGAGCTGTTGTAAAAAATAAACAAATCATCCTGGCCGTTTCACTCATATGGATATGAATAATTTAATGTTACTGCTGCCGAACTAGTACATTTTTCACTAGAAACAGACTATCAAATATGACTGACTGTCTTAAACGATACAGAGACACCTATAGCGTTTTCTCAGTCAGTTGATTCTTGAAACGGCCAGGATGATTTGCTTATTTTTCAATCACAGTTCTTATGAGGCGATCTAAAATCCTCCTATATGGGGATTACAATGCAAATAAAAAGTACATGAACCCGTGGACTGACTTAGCTCCCTCTAGCGATATTTACGTCAGACTTCGGTGCTCTATTATTAAATAGATATCGATCAATACATATTGGCTTCACTAGGCAGCTTCACAATGGTCGTCTTCATAACAACGTTACACTTCAATGCTCCAACTGACCATTCTGACCGACACGGGCTTCAGGTCTGTCTGAAATCATCTTAATTAGTCCGTTTGTGAGAAATAAAATCAAACACCGTAATACACTGAATATGATTTGATATCATAATACTCAAGATAAGAGTAGGAAAATAACTCTCTCTTGAGACACACTCACACACCCCAAAAAAGCATCTTGTTAACAAGTCCATCTTTGTTGTTTTTTAGTAGTTTCTTTTACTTTCGAGGGATCGGAACAAGACAAACAGAGTTAAGAGCTTTATGTTTAAGTCTAACAGGGCCTAGCAGTCGCGGCCATTTTGTGGTGGAACATATTGAAAACGCATTCACTTGTTCCCATAGAGATTTCCGGAAAAAAAATATTTCTATAAATTATTTGATTCTGTGTGAAAACACGTATTTGAAAAACGCGCAAAAAAGGGTAGTAATTAAATACAGGCAGCATATCATATAATTAAATATTCAAATATCTATGGACACAGAATCAAAGGTTTTTACGGTCACGATTCAGCAGGAGCCTCTGGATGGCTCGGTTCCAAGCCTTGAAATAATTAATATAGATACATATTATGGGAAATCTCTACCGCCTTTTACTGCTACGCCCGCGAGCCAACCGCCATGGCGTGGTCTGTGGAAATTCATATTTGGCATCAAAGTGGATTTTTCTGTCATTTTTCATTTACACAATAGTTATTTATTTATTAGCTATTATTGGCACATGGCATGACGCGTGTTTCCAGCTAGTCTAATCACAAAAAGGTATGTTCATCCAAACGCAAAACACGTGACGTTGTTAAATATCGCAGTCGACGGACTACAGAGCACAGTGGTGGAACGTAACTAAGTACATTTACTTAAGTACTGTACTTTTTTTTTTTTAACTTTACTTGAGTATTTCCAATTTCCAGTATTTTTACTTCTACTCTACTTTGTAGATTTTGAGTAATATTACAAAAAGAATGTGATGTCACACAAATGTCATACATTTTGGCCGTTTGAAAATAGCCGATCTACAAGCTCGTGATGTGACACATTGTGAGCTTGTAGATCTGCCATTTTCAAAAGATTTGTATCCACACTTTTCCTGGGCTGTGTGTGCTCCAGTTCCTGTCGATTTGATCCAATGAAAGCCAATGAAACTGGTCAGATGACCAATGATATCCAATGAAATCAACAGGAACTGGAGCACACACGGCCCAGGAAAAGTGTGGATACATTTGGAAACTCGAAATGGGACATTCTGCATGATGAGTACTTTTAAGTACATTCCGACGCCAATACGTTTGTACTTTTACTAAAATGCGATTACTTTCCCCACCACTGACAGTGCAGGTGATCAAGGTCAAGGACATGCTAACAGCACACGACTACAGCTGTGATGGAAATGACCAAGCTGCTGTGACGGACGGCGGCAAACCGCCGGTTAGTTTGACGATATATAAACGGGACAGTCGACGACACACAACACGTTTTGGTGACAGTAGGGGGCAGCGTCATGCATGGTTCTCTTCTGCTCGTAGTCTTTGTTTTGTACGGTTTTGGCGGAGGTTTGTGCAACACGTTTTAATTAAAGCACGCCGCAAAGCGAATGATGAACGGGCCGCTTCCTCTCTGATAGAGAGAGAGAGAGAGAGAGGTGTAGCAGAGTGACTCGGAGCCTCAGCCCGATGGCCTCGAAAGTCTAATATCTCCCCCCCGGTCCACAGGGATATCCCTTTGGTCTAGTGGTTAAGATTATGGACTTCCACGAATCCCGGGCGTTACAGAGGCACGTGGTGAAAACGCATGGCTGCAGCGTCATCGTCACTGACATAGACATGAAAAGGTAGACGCCTCCTTCGGCTCTGGGGGCGTGTGTCTCTCGAGGGGAGGTCGGCTCTGGGGGCGTGTGTCTCTCGAGGGGAGGTCAGCTCTGGGGGCGTGTGTCTCTCAAGGAATCGGAAGGGGACGTTCGGTAGGCCAATAGTATGGCCGGATAGGTAATGTAAACGGTTTGTTTTCTCATGCCAATAAAGCTCATTTGAGTTGAATTGATAAGTCCGGGGGAAAGGACTGTGATTGGCCAGTAGTCATTTGAGTGGCAGCGACGCAGCTAGCGTGCCTTCTGCACTTCCGCTTGACTTCGTCCTTACGCTGGAGACACATGGCACCGAATGACCTGCAGCGGCCAATGAGGCATCGGTTCTGTAATATCTATGGTCGCTGACTTCTGATGATGGGTTTACGTTACGGTTTCCTCTCATGCTTTAACTCAGCGAGGTACATGAAACAAACACTTTGTATTGGCTTTTTTGATAAAGGAGGCTCACTCCAATTCATATGTGGGCTGTTGTCGCCCTCTTGTGGAGGGGGAGGGGGTGGTGCTTCAGGCAGAAGGGAAGCTTAAGAGGGTTTTTAGATTGAATTGAACACATGATCGGCCCACAATGGAAACAAGCCCTCAGGGCTCGTTGTGTTATCCTTTTTGCGTCATTGTATAACTGTACCTCTGTATACTTTTTGCAAACCGTTAATAAAATATTCAATCAAGCAATCATCAAAGCCCTCGGGAGTAGACACTTACGATCAGCTTTGGCCGCCCGTAAGTCTTCTTCCTTTTCATTTGGGGGACAGCAGTATTAAAAATCCGATCCAAGGCCATTCCTCCTCTCTCTCTCTGTCCCACTCCATGCTCCTCTATCTCTCTCTCTCTCTCTGTCCCACTCCATGGTCCTCTATCTCTCTCTCTCTCTCTCTCTGTCCCACTCCATGGTCTTCTATCTATCTCTCTCTCTCTCTCTCTCTCTCTCTCTCTCTCTCTCTCTCTCTCTGTCCCACTCCATGGTCCTCTATCTCTCTCTCTCTGTGTCCCACTCCATGGTCCAGTGCATGAGAATGTACAGCAATGGCCCTCAGTCAGTACGGTGGCCCTCAGTCAGTACGGTGAGGTTGGCTAAAGCTCAAACCACACTGATGAGGTCGCCATGCAACTTCGCACAAAACCAAACGTTTTTGCGAGGAGTCGCATGGCGACCTCATTGGTGCGGTTTGGGCCACTGAATTGAACCGGTTGAATCACTTGAGGTCGACGTGCAACAGGACATGTCACACCGCTGGTAACGAATGCTGAAACCGTCCCGTCCCGACCCTTTGGTGTGGTTTGGGCTTTAGAAGAAAGGAAGGTTTGACTCTCTCTCTCCATGGGATCTAGTTGCTCTCCAGGAGGTTGAGGCCCCCTATGTGCTGCTCCAGGGACTTCACCCCGTTGAAGCCGTTGCTGTTCTTGCCGTTGAGCGCGGCCGTGGCGGTGGAGTTAGCGGTGAGCGCAGCGGCGGCGGAGTTAGCGTCCTCTTTGACGGGCGTGGAGGTCTCTTCTTCTCTCCAGCCCTCATGCGGCGAGCCCAGGCTGCTCCTCTCTGAGCTGCTCCTCTCTGACTTGTACTGGAGAACGGATGAAGAGAAGAGAAGAGAAGAGAAGAGAAGAGAAGAGAAGAGAAGAGAAGAGAAGAGAAGAGAAGAGAAGAGAAGAGAAGAGAAGAGAAGAGAAAAGAAGAGAAGGGGCTTAACAGTAGTTTCCAAATACGGGACCCAAACTAGTGAGGCGGAATTCATTGTAAAAAAAAAGGAAAAAAATCCCATTAATTTCAACGGGGAAATTCACAGGGGATTGCGGAATAAGGAGTGGAAATAACATAGTTGGCTCGCTATGTTACGAATGATACTGCATAATAAGATAAAGTGCCAATGAATAAAACAAGTCATTCTGTCTACAAAAACAATACGCACTCGTGTGAAGTGAGGGGCGCCCAGATTTCTGGGGGCATGTTGAGGTTCTCATGTCCGTGAAAAATTAAATACGTTTATTACGAGATGTAATTTTTATCAGCGAGATGACGTCTTACTTAATTTAACCTAAAACAAACATAGACTTGACTTGCCTGTGGCTGGCGCCCCTCAAGAGCTCCAGCTCTGTCACCACCAGGGACTGCTCTTACCTTTCTGTGGAGCTTGTTACAGATGGGCAGCAGAGACGGAACCACAGAACTCTTACCTTTCTGTGGAGCTTGTTACAGATGGGCAGCAGAGACGGAACCACAGAACTCTTACCTTTCTGTGGAGCTTGTTACAGATGGACAGCAGAGACGGAACCACAGAACTCTTACCTTTCTGTGGAGCTTGTTACAGATGGGCAGCAGAGACGGAACCACAGAACTCTTACCTTTCTGTGGAGCTTGTTACAGATGGGCAGCAGAGACGGAACCACAGAACTCTTACCTTTCTGTGGAGCTTGTTACAGATGGGCAGCAGAGACAGAACCACAGAACTATTACCTTTCTGTGGAGCTTGTTACAGATGGGCAGCAGAGACAGAACTACAGCCAGGATGGCCCGTGTGCTCTGGATGGACAGGTCCACCTGGAGAGAGAAAGAAATAAACATTATTACTGCTATGACATGCGATATCACCGATATTAATATTTTCAGAGCGTTCTTCATAATAATGTGTAACGTGTGCAGACGATGCGAGGTCTTGTGGTAAAGAATTCCGCAGTCTGTGCTCCTAGTGTTGATTTTGTCGACCAGCTATGGTGAAAAATGTTCAGCAACTACCCTGAGGAAAACTAAATAAAAACCTATGATGACTAAAACTAAGACTAAATATATTAACAAATAAACACTAGACAAAAATGTTAGCGATGGACTAGTGGAGAAGAGATCCAGTAGAGCTAAAAGACAAGTCATTTTATGTTTGGTTGTGCTCAGCTGTTGCGCCTTGAAAATGGCAGATCTACAAGCTCACAGCACGTCGCGGCATGACGCATTGGGAACTTCTAGATCAGCTATTTCCAGCATGCAAAGTAAAGTAAAGCAAGTGTCAAATCGGTCAGTGTGACAGCATCAACGCCCACCACAATACACTTTTGTCGACAAAATAAACTGCAGATTTAATCGACTAAAACCTTTTTATTATTTTATTATTTAGTTGGCTAAAATTAGACTAAAACATTTCAGATGACTAAAATATGACTACGCCAGGCCCAGGAAATGAATCCCAATGCATTTTTCCTCATAGGCATTTCAAAACGTATTTATAACCCTAACCTTTTAAGCGTCGTACGAAGCCAACTCGAGTCGTGACAAATCATGACAACAAACACAATATTTTGGACCAAACAAATAACTACAAAGAAGAAAAATAACATTTGTTCAGGCCCAAAACATTGTGTTCATTGTCATGATTTGTCACGATCCGAGTTGGCTTTGTCTGCGGCGTAACCGTCTTTAAATAAATACTTTCTGAAAAGTCTGAGGGAAATGAACGGGGGATTTATTTTTCCGGGTCTCTGGAGGGGACGGGACTGCGACGCTCTAATAGCTTGGCTCCTTTAGAATCAACCCTGCTCCATTATGACAAGGTGACCTCGGCCACGGCAGATCACCATTCATTCTGCCCTGATGACAGACGCTCAGCACTCTGGCTCAGTGGGATTAAGAATAAGACTGACTTGCCGATTACTCTAACTGTCGTTATGTTTAGAGGAGGAAGACCAGCTACAGTGTGACCAGATAGTTCAGTGGTTTTCAACCAGTGGTCCGGGGACCACCAGTGGTCCTTGAGGGGGTTCCAGGTGGTCCCCAACTAAATGAAGGAGAGTCGGTAACCAAATGGACCCTTATAGATCTTTAACTCTTGAGAGTGTAAAATGAAACCAAATGGAACCGTACAGGTCCATTCTGTTTCATTTTATGCTCTCAAGAGTAACATTATTGTTAAACATCTACATAACTTAATTTACACATAACTTAAGTCTCCACAATTAGAGAATGTAGAAGAATTGTTATTTTGATCAACGTATGCCCGTTATCTATATCGGCACCAACATCAATACAGCATGGAATTGTGGACAGAATCGTTGATGCTGTGAACGCGGACTCACATCCCCAGGGGAAAAGTACAAGGTAAGGTGAAGACTTATTATCACCAAGGGAGCAATATGTTTTACAGCAGCAGTAAAATCCAACAACATACAGTAATAGACATATAACGATATATCGTAAATCAAACTGGTGACAATTTAAATCGCAACTTCATCTCAACTTGAATCGTGATGCAAACAGCAGAGGGCACGTAAAAAAAGAGAAGAAAGTGTAGATAATTGGTTAAAAAAGAGGAAAGAAAATACTGGATTTGTGTACCAAATAAAAATTTAAAAAATATTTTGTCTGGAAAATAAATTTGTGTTTTAAATCATAGAAATGGGTATCGTAAACCTACTGTTATTGTGATACGAATGGTATGAGTTGAGTTATTCACACACTCTCTCTCACACACACACACACACACACACACACACACACACACACACACACACAGTGTGTGCGGTGGCCCTTACCTTCTGGAAGGTGGCAGACTTGCCCTGTACAGGTGTCTTGGTGCCGCCCTGCAGCTGTTGGCACAGCGCTGCCAGCTTGTCCATCTCTGCCAGCACCTGGGCCTTCTCCTCCTCCTCGTCAACCAGCTGCCACACAACACACAACACGCACAACACAACGCAACGCAACACAAAACACAGGACACAACACCACAGTGCTATTAGACCATAGAAGCACAAGCGTCTCGTACACTCGGGGTGATTAAGCCATGTTGGGCGGGGAACCCCTTTTGGTATTAGCATTATGTTATGCTTTAGCTATTGAAAAATAGCAGACCTACAAGCTGTTTAAAAAAATAGCAGACCTACAAGCTCTTAGCGCGCCACTCGGTGGCGCGCTAAGAGCTTGTAGGTCTGCTATTTTTTGAAAAATCGAAGAACCACTGACATAGAAACATAGCTTTTTCAGAAAACTGTCAGGATGTAGAAGACATTTTTAGAATCTGATCTCAGGTCAGAATGCATGGGTTAAGTTGCTGCCCACCACCGCAGAGGTTCAAATCCAACAGCTATCTATGGGAACACCTGTTCAGGGGGAGGTGAGACGGTCAGGGACGGTGCTCTCAGTCACTAAAAGTAAAAAAAAAGGACAAGACGACAGAAGGAACAGGATTATCCTGACCTGGCTGCCTGAGACACTGCAGTGGATTTACCGCAGGATTTACTGCTGTTCTCTTGGTCAAAATAACACAAACAAACACAGATGCCAACAGGAAGAAAAAATAAGGCAGAGGAGAGGATTAAAATAAAGCCGAATGGATTTGTGTTTTGATGAGGGAGCCACTCAGGCAGCATCAAACACTCCTCAGACTGCTGCCCAGCCGCGTCCAATCAATGAATATGCAGCAGCTCTTAAACTAGTTTAGTTGGTGATAAAGCTGCAAATCATAACTTCTGAGTGGATAGTGTTATTTATTTATTTGTTTGTTTATTATTCTTTTGTTATCCGGCAGTAGATTCCGGTACGCCGTGTTCTGGGGGAGAGAAGCCGGGCGGGGATGGGGGCCGTTTCAGTCACTACACACACGACTACGGCTCTTTGTCCTCCCGGTGGGGGCTCCTCACTGGCAGGTGAGCCAGGAGGAAGGTTCTGTGTCCTCCCGGTGGGGGCTCCTCACTGGCAGATGAGCCAGGAGGAAGGTTCTGTGTCCTCCCGGTGGGGGCTCCTCACTGGCAGGTGAGCCAGGAGGAAGGTTCTGTGTCCTCCCGGTGGGGGCTCCTCACTGGCAGGTGAGAACCAGGAGGAGTAGGACTATGGCTATGTGTCCTCCCGGTGGGTGCTCCTCACTGGCAGGTGAGAACCAGGAGAATAGCAGTGGCAACACACAAATGTGTGTGGGGAGGAATCAACTGACATGGGTAAAAAAGAAAGAAAGAAAGAAAGAAAGTGTCTTTCCGACTATCCTTGGGATTGTGGGTGGGGGGTGGGTGGGATAGGGGATTGAGTTTAATTTTTTATTTTCATATTTTGATATCTGTTTAATACTTGCCCCTGGTTTTGTCTCAAAAACTTGAATAAAAAGATTTAGAAAAGAAAGAAAGAAAGAAAGAAAGAGCTGCTCTGAGCAGGATTATCCTGGCCTGGCTGAGAGACTGCAGTGGATTTACTGATGCACTCTCTTGGTCAAAATAACACAAACAGAGACAAAGAAAAAGAAAAAGAAAGAAGCAGAGAGAGGATTAAAATAAACTTATTTTGTATTTTGTTTGATGACCGAGTCAGCAGAGTCAAATCCATGAAGGTATCCACAGGCTGCAATTCATAACGCTACGTAAAATCAGAGTCAAAGTCGTGCATGCATGCGTGTGTGGACTGTGTGTGTGTGTGTGTGTGTGTGTGTGTGTGTATACCTGAGTGGAGAAGGTCTGTAGAGATGAACACAGCTGTAGTCCTTCCTCTGAGAGAACCTGCAGGCAGAGAAGAGAAACCCCCAGCAGGAGGCGCTGGTGTCACTAAACACGACAACAATCAATCAAGCCAATGAAATGATTCATCATTTTGTCCCCATCATCAGCCATCTCCATCTTCTCTCCTGTCTATTTGAGTTTAAAATGTTCGCTCTGAAAGAATATATATTCCAAATTTGTGACACATATGAGGTTTCCCCCCCGACAGAGATGTCATGTATTGTAGGCTATATTAGGAGCTTTTTGAAGATGTGTGACATTGCCAATGCCGCAAAAGAATAAGGATCAAAGTGTGTCCCTCATCAGTTCAATTTAGTTTCCAAATAATGGACAATTGCTCATTTCAACGATTGGCAACCATACCTAATCCCCATCTTCTTCACCTCATCAAGTATTCTCTGGGTTTTTGGATTGGAGTGCGACACTAACACCACTTCTCCATCAATTCAATGCTTCACGGGCTGAATAATTTATAGAAAACATCTAAAACGTTCCATTCAGAATCATTATTGGGAGTGAACCTTTGAATCCATTCAGGATGGGAACCCCTTTTGGTGCTTTAAGCATTATGTTTTACTTTAGCTATTGAGAAATAGCAGATCTACAAGCTCGTAGTGCGGCACTCGGTGCCCCGCTACGAGCTTGTAGATCGTTTTTAACTGAAATATTTTCTTCTGGGCGGATTCCTGGAACAACACATTTTCAGATGGGGGTCCGCGGCCAATTACACATAATTTTGGGGTCCTTGATATGAAATTGTTTGAGAACCACTGATATAAACACATTTAGGTCTCAGGTCTAAATGGGTTAAGTTAGCTGACAAATGACTGCTCACGTTCCCTGTCAGATAAATGAATAGAAAAACAACACAACCCCTCTGTCCATCCGCCACGTGTCGTTACTTTAATGACCTCTCCTTCTAGATCAGTGGTTCTCAAACCTTTTTCGTGCAAAGGAGAAACCCCCAAAATGATATGTACTGTATGTATGTATTTGTCCACAGAGCGGAGTGGGAGACCAGCTGAGCATAGCGTACCTCAGCTTGATGGAACAGGTCCAGCGTCGTCTTCAGAAGCCCCTCCCCTCTGAGAAAACACAACGACACGGGAGACAAACGGACTGGACGTCAGAGAGAGAGGGATGACTGTGACGCTGTGTGCGTGTGTGTGTGCGTGTGCGTGTGCGCGTGCGTGAGCGAGAGTACCATTTCCTTGGTCCTCACAAGAAATGTTTTTAGAGATACATTTACTTTTAGAAAAGTATTCAGGTTTGGGTTACATTTAGACATTAGGATCAGGTTTAGGTCCCAGTGTCATGCACTGAAAAATTGCCGATCTGCAAGCTCAAAATGTGTTGTGAGCTTGTAGATCTGCAATTAGTTTCAGGTTTAGGCATACGGTTAAAAAACGCTAAATTGATAAAAAATGGCATTCATAAATTATGCTGTCTTAAAATGTTGATGTTCTCACAAGCATAGTAATACAACGAGACGGGAGACAAACAGACTGGACGTCAGAGAGAGGGATGACTGTGACGCTGTATGCGTGTGCGTGTGTGTGTGTGTGTGTGTGTGTGTGTGTGTGCGCGCGTGCTTGCGACAGCTGATGGACACTCATTGAGATGAATGGAGAATGATTGGTATGGATCTGGTCCAACGCCTTCAGCTGTGCCTACTCAATATCACTAGATTTCATTAGCTGACTTTTTTTTCTACACACTCGATGGGCTTTCGCTAAAAGGACTTCACAATTATCGCTTTCTATTGCGCGCGTGTGCGTACGCGTGTGCGTGGGAAAGGAAAGACGGTATTGAATTGTCCCCGGGTGAGGGGAAATAAATATGTAATTGTCCCCGGGTGAGGGGAAATAAATTACTTTTCTCTGCGTTCCCAACACAGATGGCTGTTCAAAAGGATAGGTGATTGACGGAGACTTACAACCATTGTCTGCCTTTGTCGGAATTCTCCGTCAATTAATATACTTTATGAAACGGTTTTCGCTGAAACAAAGCATCTGGAGACAGTAGTCAATAACATCACAGGAAAAAAAAGGTATTTTTGACCTGAACTCATCTTGTGTGGTAGGTGGCCTTACTTCAGTAATGTGAGTGTTAAATATCATGTTATGTAAACAGGTGTTGTACAGATAATCTACTGTTTAGACTGATGACTTCTTAGTTTACTTATGATCCTAGATTACTATTTCTATGCATTTGATGCACTGTATGATGTATACGTGCATGCACATAAAGTGAGTGGGAAATTGTGTGGCAAAAGCCAGTGGCAAAGTGTGTTTAACGTCGTTTAACGTTGTTTAATGTAATCAGACAGGACTTTTCTGTTTGGATGTATGGGCTGTCAAGGCCAGGAAGTAGGTTTTTGTGCCACTCCGTAGGCGTTCACGAGCATACACTCTATTCCCATGTGTTGTTCTTGCTTACTGCAAGTCTGTGTGTGTGTGTGTGTGTGTGTGTGTGTGTGTGTGTGTGTGTGTGTGTGTGCGCGTGTGCGGGCACACGTGCCCTACCGTGTGAACAGGTAAATGTTGTATGCCATGCTGGCCAGGCTCTGGCTCTGTCTGATGATGTCATACTCCTGCTCCTCCCACTTGTCCACCTCGGCGTCCACGTCTGACGACATCACACGCAGGTCCAGACCTAGCTTTGCCATGCTGCTCTGT
The DNA here is from genome assembly GCF_963924005.1 of Protomyctophum bolini. Classification (NCBI taxonomy): domain Eukaryota; kingdom Metazoa; phylum Chordata; class Actinopteri; order Myctophiformes; family Myctophidae; genus Protomyctophum; species Protomyctophum bolini. The sequence goes on along the minus strand of NC_137878.1, from coordinate 36,780,495 downwards.
TCCTGTATACAGGCACGCACGAACATGCACGCACGCACACAGACACAGACACAGACACACACACACACACACTGAAATCCTCCCCATAGCCTGTGACGGAGGGGCGCAGTCTCTACCGAACTTGAGCCATGGCGGGAGACACACCGCGGAGCGCGCTAACGCTATGGCGTGCGAGTTGCCGTGTCGCGCGTTTTGCGAAGTTCGGTAGAGCCGACTCAGCCCCGTCCGAGTCGTAACCCAATAGCACAGAATCGTAAATAATGTCAAACCCGAACTCACCCAAACGCGGTGGAATAGAACGAATTGGCAATTCCGTACACGTATACAATACTAGTTGAAAGCCTCCTTAGCCACGGCTCCGTTGCGGTCAAAACAATATCGCCGTGTAATATGTAACGGATTTGGGGGTTTTCCAGGCAAGTGCGGAATTGCAATCCGTGTTTGGGTGAGATTGGGTTGCTTCACCAATAATAATGATGAATAGACTGGTACTGTATCGCTCAATAACAGAAAGACAGATATAGTACATCAAAGGAATGAAATCCTATCAAAGTAAGACAAAGAACCTGGTACATGCTCCTCTAAACACACACGCACGCAGGCACGCACATTCACGCGCAAGCGCACACATGCACGCAAGCACACACACACACACACACACACACACACACACTGTGACAGTCATAGATATTTTTCCGCAGCTCATAGACTCCTTATTTTTATTCAACAAGCGGGATAGGGGCAGCTCCACCGACACATTAAGGCGAGGAGATAATAGGATATAAAAACGTTGCATAATACCATCAGCACAATCCCTGCTTTCCTTCCACAGTGCTTTTATCCTACCATTTTGCCACAAATGTTTTCACCCAGTGTCAATTATCCTTCCTCTGCCAACCTGGGGAGAGAAACGGACTGAACTCATGCCTCCTTCTAGGCATGAGGAGTCCAAGCCACTTCTTTTCACCTGACGGGGAGAGTTTCCCTGGTTGGACGTAGCGCGTGGAAGGAACACATTATTCCAACCAGTTCCTTTCCCCTCCATCAGGCGCCCCGGCCTGGCTGGCCAGGGGGAGGCAGTTTAGAGACCGCTTCTTTCACCTGACAAATATCACTATGTGATAATTTCTTGTTTTTTGTTCGCAGAAAACGGCGTCTCCATCAAAACTAGACTAGAATTATAGGGAGGGACTAGTGAACAAGAGAAGCTTCAACACTACACACTGTACCTCTGCATCCAGCTTCACAGCTTTGGCGGTCTTCAGGTTGGCGGAGAGTTTCTGCCAAACAACATACGGTGGAAGACACAGGGTTAATATAATGGAGAGGCTTCTAGAATAAATGAGGCTACAACGGTTAATGAAACATGCTTGCGTGGGTGCGTGCGTGCACTACTCACTCCTGGTCTGGGAAGTGACAAGTACGGCCTTTTGTCCCCTATGATCAGAGACAAAGAAAGAGAGAGAGAGAGAGAGAGAGAGAGAGAGCAAGAGAGAAAGGGAGACAGAGAGAGATCGAGTTACATCACTGACACTCACCTATGTGCTCTAGCTGTAGTATCTATCTATTAGAGAGGAGAGTTCCATCACTCTAGCTGTATAGTATCTATCTATTACATTGCCGTAGGAACATTTTATGACAACTAGACGTCTCAAAGATGAAGTTGAAGAACGTTTGCTCCCTCTAATAACGAGCCAATACCTCTGCACTGAAAACACCCTTGCTCTGGATCACTGCTTCTGGCACAAACGTGACGTGGAGAATATTCAAAAAATGACACCTGGAGCGTGTGATTATGCTAATTAAATAAGTATGCTAATGAGGTATAATTTGGCTTTTTGAATCGCTATCCTAGGGTGTGCAAACAGGGGTTGAAAATCAGCCTCCCTCGACACGCTGTTGACGTGAGGTAAATGTGGAGTGGCACAGCACAGTTCGCACACGCGCGCACACACACACACACACACACACACACACACACACACACACACACACACACACACACACACGCACACGCACACACAGTAAAGTGCCAGGGTGATAAAATGATGACGCTTTCATGATTGATCATTAGGGAGGAGCATCCCCATAAAGTTTTATATTTTTTCCCATATTGGAGACACTCACTGGAATGCAATTATCCGTGAGTGTGCGCGCATACACTCACACACACACACGTGTGCACGCACACTCACGCACACACTCACACACACACACACTCTTAAACATGAGCTCTGGGGTCCCAGGGTGATACATCAAACCGGATTTCCCAAAAAAAAAAACGACAGTAAACACAGCAATAAATAAAAGTTGTAAACCAATCAAAAAGTTTGCGACAGCTCAAATCTTCTCCTGCAGGACTCAGGCAGGGGAAGAAAAAGATTTGCCATTTCCCAGACAGACGCATTAACGGTACACCTCATAAAGCCCTTTCCTCCCGATAACACGCTCCCCCGGCTCACTATTGTTCATGAGTCACAAATCAGTTGTGTATTTTGATTGGAACACACAGATTAATGTTAACACAAACACGCACCCCCACACACACACGTCTCTCCATACGTCTGTCCATAACACAACTCCTCACTCCCAATCTTCCGCCGTAGTCTGAAAACCCACCTTTTCAGACTCCATCATGGCCCATAGCACTTGCCCTAGCTCCTTAGATAAGCAATTTATGTAGACTTAGATAGTGTTTTATACAGACTTATAGCATGTTACGTAGACAGCACTAGAATTGCATTTGATGTAGTCATAGCACTTTATAGTAGTATAGTATAGTATAGTATAGTATACAATTTACAATTACAATTACAATTACAATTTACAATTTAGGCATTTAGCAGACGCTCTTAATCCAGAGCGACTTACATTAAGCAAGAACAAAAGCATGGGAATACATCACATAAAAGCATTTATCATGAATCATGCGTAAGTATAGTATAGTATAGTATAGTAACTACTTTTTATGTATGTGATGTATTGCCATGCTTAATGTAAATGGCTCTGGATTAAGAGCGTCTGCTAAAGGCCTACATTGTAAATTGTAATTATTGACAGCAGTGATCGTACCTCGCCGGCCCTCGAACAGGTCGTTGATCTCTCTGAGCAGCAGAGACATGTCTCCCAGCTGGGACTCCCAGGCCTCGCAGAACACCTCCAGGTTCTCCTTGGCGATTCTGCTGGACGGGTGCAGGGCCAGCGTCTGGGCCGCCGAGATGATCTGCAAAAACACAGTTCTTCCTGTTATTTTATAGGAATTTAGCCTTTTGGTGTTAGCATTATGGTTATACTTTTAGCTATAGAAAAATAGCAGATCTACAAGCGCAAGTCTTTGAATATATACTTTCAGAGCGAACGTTTTTAACTCAAATCTTTGCTTCTGGGAGGGGGGGGGGGGTCCCTGGAACATCATATTTTCAGATGGGGGTCCGCGGCCAAATACAGATAATTCTGGGGGTTCTTGACATGAAAAAGGTTGAGCACCACTGACATAGAAAACTGTGATTTGGAAGATATTTTATTTAGAAATCGGCCTCAGGTCTAAATGGGTTAATCCAGAGCGATACAATGAGCACGAACACAACATGGTAACGCATCAAATGCACACACAATAGTAATCAAGAATCACAAGGAAGCTAAGAACCTAGCATCTGTCTAACAGTAGAACATCTGAACAGCAAAGTATACACTGACTATAGAGTGCTATGTCTACATAATGTGCTATCTAAATTACATACCATTGAGCCTTTGCATACGCATGTAAGGTCGTCGAGGCTATAAGGCAAGTGCATGAAAAGCTTTTCATCATCAGACAGAAGATCTGAGCCACTATATACTGCGACACTGTTAATATCCTAATTAAGTTTACCGTGGCCTTTATAGCCTACCGATGCACTATGTTCCCATGCACTTATGGAATTGCCTTTTGTTTTTGATATATTGTTCTGTTCTGACATTTTTTTATATAATGCTTTTCCTTCCTTTCATTTTTTGCTTTTATTTATCTTCCTATCCTGTTCTTTTTGCCTCACAGCTCAATGCCGTTGTCATCAGCCTTGGAGTTTTCACTTTTGTTATTAACCCATTCTGACCTGAGATCAGATTCATACGAGGTTTCCACTGGACACACACTGGTCTGATGAACCCATTCTGACCTGAGATCAGATTCTAAAAATGTCAGTCGTTCTTCGAATTTTTCAAAAATAGCAGACCTACAAGCTCGTATCGCGCCACTCGGTGGCGCGATATGAGCTTGTAGATCTGCTATTTTTCAATAGGTAAAGCATAACATGATGCTAACACCAAAATGGGTGCCCGGTCAGAATGGGTTAAGTCTACAATGCATGACTCACTCGTTATGCAACAAACAAACTCCACAGCTTTTCGAAGGCTTATCGAAGTCTTTGTCCGTGTGAAGGGAAAATGACTTGCGTTATGCGACCTTGGCTATACTCATTCAATAACACACAACTGGTGAGTGACTGCATTTAAAGAAATGATGCAGTTGGCATCTTGCACTTGCACGCACGCACAAGCGCACGCACGCGCTCTGGAACAATTTTCCCGTACACACATTAAGCTGCCCAGTCGATTGTCATTTTTAAACTCTATTAATAATGAATAACGAGTCGACAGCTGATGTTTTCCCTTACTGGGGCTAATGTTTTGCTTGTGTTTGTGTTTCACTGTATGCCATTGCACTGCATTTGTTTTTGTTTGTAGCACAGCACAGCACTTTGTGGTTGACCTGGTCGTGTTAAATGTGCTGCATAAATAAAAGTTTGAGTCTGAGTTGAGGATATATAATATAAGACCCCGAAGACAGACACACGATGTAAGGTTTAATAGCTAATTAGCCTCCAGACTATTTACTCCAGACAGACAGTGCAGAGCTACGTACAGCATATCAACACGTCGTGACCTTCTCACCGGATATGACCCCTTCAGCTCTGCACTGTCTGCAGGAGGAGAGGAGAATATGACCCCTTCAGCTCTGCACTGTCTGCAGGAGGAGAGGAGGATATGACCCCTTCAGCTCTGCACTGTCTGCAGGAGGAGAGGAGGATATGACCCCTTCAGCTCTGCACTGTCTGCAGGAGGAGAGGAGAATATGACCCCTTCAGCTCTGCACTGTCTGCAGGAGGAGAGGAGAATATGACCCCTTCAGCTCTGCACTGTCTGCAGGAGGAGAGGAGGATATGACCCCTTCAGCTCTGCACTGTCTGCAGGAGGAGAGGAGAATATGACCCCTTCAGCTCTGCACTGTCTGCAGGAGGAGAGGAGAATATGACCCCTTCAGCTCTGCACTGTCTGCAGGAGGAGAGTCGTTACCGCGGGCTGGGGTGGGGAGGTGGGCTGGGGGGGGGAGCCATGCTGTCACGCGCCATGCTGCTGTCCGGCCCTGACATCACGCAGCTATCCTCTCCTCTCCTCTGGCAAACAGGAACCCAGTCTGGGGGCTCCTCCGAGCCCGATTAATAATTACTGGCATGGCCGCTTTCCCAGAGCAAACATAATTAGATGTGGGATCTGGTTGTTTGGCGGATAGGAGGGGTGCAGGAGAGAAAGAGAGAGAGAGAGGGGGGAGATAATTGAATTGAATGGTTTTCCCCTCACCTCGGTCTCTAACCCATTAAGACCTACTGGGGCCGATTCTACAAAATAATGTCTTCTAAATAAGAAGTTCTGGCCTGGGCCGTGTGCTGCGGGTTCGACTCCCGATCCCGACGGCCTTTACTGCATGTCATCCCCCCCCCCCATCTCTCTCCCCATTTCCTGTCAGCCTACTGTCTGTCCCCCCATGAAACAATATATAAAATAAAGGCGAAAGCCACAAAAAAGTAAAAAGTTCTCAAACTTTTTTTAAACTATTATTATTTTATTTTATTTTTACACATATTGCTTCCAAGATTATCACTCTCTGATATGAACAATAAGGACATCACACTGGTCAACCCCTGGTATCGACCTCATGCCACCTGGACACAGATACAGAACCTTGTGGTGGAAATAGGTCCGTTTTAGTAGGAGATAGGATGGTTCTGTGTGTATCGTGGGGGCCTCTGTTTGTGTATTGTCTTGGTGATATGATTGTATGTGTTGTTTTTTGCTACTACTTTCAAGTTAAAAAATAAATACAAAATAGCTGATGAACAAGCTCGCAGCATGGCACAAAGCGGGCTTGTATATATGCTATTCCTAAAAATATAATATAGTTTTCTGAAAAAAACATGATATAATATCTATATAGTATAGCCTACATCTAAAATGACAGAGATGCTCTCCCGGTGTTAGTGGGCTAAGTGGGATATCGCTTAGGCTCCATTTCGTTCTCATTAGCTGATTAGCGCACCCCAATCTCTGTGGGACCCGGACGACACAATAGGAGCGGTAAATTAAACAAAACGCTGCTGCTGCTGCTCAGATTCAATTTGAGCCAAATCGATTGCATCTCCCTATTTATTAGTCGATTGTTTCCTCCGTTTTATTCGTGGACGCCTGGCCTTTCAAAAGAAAAGGGAGGGTAGTGTGAGTTAATTGTTCTGTCAGGAGTGATGCGTACCCATTACCCACACTGCGTTATGTGCAGAAAACGTCTGAAGGAATGGTTCCATTTTGTAAGAAACAATTTCAAGTTGGCTTGGCTACACATTAACAGCTTGCTACTTTTGATTTGTGTGACACTGTAGTGTGATTAAAGGTATATTCAGTGATTTCACTTAATTCAAATAGTGAATAGAGTGCATATATGTACAGTATTGTGTGAATGGAGAGGAACATGTAGGATTGGGAATAATTTGCATTTAAATGATTTAGACTGGAAAATACTTAGCATCCCTGTGGCAACATCTGATAGGTGACAAAAGAAACTTGAGCTATTTGTCACATTCCTAATCCTAAATTCACCGCACCCACTACACACAATAGTCATTGTATGAAGTCATTGTCTCATGGTCAAATAGACATTTCACACATGCATGTTTAAAGGGCCACTTCAGCCCTTTTGCAACTATATCTTTCCTGGGGGGTTTATGTGGGACATTTGTGTTTTTAGACATTTTAGTATTTCAAAGTGTCTGTGATGTCATGGACACTGGTGGATTACTACAATGACCATAATGCTTTGCTGCACTTGTGGAGAGGGAGAGGGCTGTCTTTTACATATATGATAAAAAATGATAACAAAAACAAATATTCCCATTTTGGATAGCAGATAAGATATGTTGCTCTATTGTTCTATAAGTAACACAAATCTGTCCAATATGTCCTATAGAAACACTGAGAAGGATATACCAAGATTGTCCTCAAATAAACAAAGACAAAACTAAAGTACTTGTTTTGAAGTCAAGGACAATGGATTAAAAGTTAGGCACTTTAACCAGCCACATTAGCACCGTCAAAGTCAGATTATATGATTTATATCCAACCGGAATCTAGAAAAATGTCCAATAGTAGTCTTGACTACTGTACCAGTGTTTTACAGATGTCCATTCAGAACGCTGCTACTCAAGTCTTTAGTCTTGCGTAGGTGCCACCCGTTCATACCTCTAAGGTCACCTGGTAAAGGTTTGCTTTATGACCCTAGAATTAAAACATAGTATTCAGATTAATATGTAACATATCTAGAACAAACTCCCTGAAAACTGCAGCTCTACAACTCTGTTATTTCTATCACAGCTAAAAAACATGCATGCCTGTTTGCTGCTGCCTTTCATTGAGATTGTGTCATTATTATTCTACACTGACATTTAATGTATTTAAATTTGTTCCATTTTGCTCTGTGTCCTGAATATGTTTTCAATTAAGGCAACAAGGTTCAAATACGGGGTAGAATAGGAAAGTTACATAATGCAGCTTTTACTTTATTTTTTAATTTGTTTTACTGAATCTGATATGTTCAATTGTTTAATTTTTTATATAAAACTCATTGAATTGCCTTGTTGTTGGGAGAAGTGATTGGCCAGTTTTGTGTCCCGCCCCCTCACTCTGATTGGACCATCAGGGCACTCTGTTAGTATTTAAAAAGAGTTTGTTCTGCTAGGAGTCACTTTAATCTCTGCTAGTTGTTAAGAGCAGAACTTCTCCTTTGTGGAACTTCTCCTTTGTGGAACTTCTCCTTTGTGGAACTTCTCCTTTCTACACTTCTACACTAAGCAGTTCGTTTTAGTTTTGGTTCTACTTTAAACTAGTACTTTAGATTTTCTCTTTAAAAATAGATCTAGTATCAGTTTGTTTGGGCAGGTTTTGAGTTATGGCTTTACTACAAACATTGAAGTCCTTGGTCAACCAGAGACTATCTGCTGCTGCTGAAGAGATATTTGAGGTCGTTGGAAGAATTATAACAGAGTACGAGGATGAAGCTTTCCACATCAAGCAAGAAACTGACCGCCAACGCAGACTACTGGATATGGTTTTACAACCAATTGTCAAATTACACAGAGCAGGTTGGTAAAACCTTCACTACTATTACTATTTTCACCATTATTTCTTAAACGACAATGGTGACTATTTGGAATGGAAGAGGAACTGGTGAAAATGTTGCATTGATAATAGTCAATAGTATTCTAGTTGTTTTTCCCCAATTCATGTTAGTGTGACTGTTAAACTAGCATTAACAACATGTTTAAAGTAAGCTAAATCATTAAACGTGTTGCACTCTAAAACCACAGAGGATACATCTGATAGCAATAGGGTTGTATAGAAAATGAAAATGTACATTTGAGAAACAAGGGGATGCTTGTTTCAGAAATGAAGCACTGTTGTAAGAAAGTAAGAAAACCATTTGCACGACACTGAAATCAAAACAACATTAGGGCAGGTATGGAACTAACAGCAAGAGTGCATGTTCAAACATGTAATGATGTGTTTCTCCTCTGTATCTTCTGTCTAGACTCCATGCACCCCCTTGTGTGTAAAGATGAGGTATTCCCTGAGCAGCAGCAGGAGAGAACCTCCAGTCTGAACAAAGAGGAACCAGTGTCTCCACATATTAAAAAAGAACAGGAGGAGATAACCTCCAGTCTTATCAAAGATGAACCAGAGTCTCTACAGATTAAAGGAGAACAAGAGGAGAGAACCTCCAGTCATATCGAAGATGAACCAGAGTCTCTACAGATTAAAGGAGAACACAATGAGCTACTTCAAAGATCAGAGGAGGATGGTGGATCAACAGAGACATTACTATTAGTGAAACATGAAGATGATGAAAACATGCTAACAGAACCTGTAGCCAGCACCTCATCTAAAAGCATGGAAACACAATCTGATGTAGTGGACTGTGGACCATCACAACCAACTAGTGATGCTCAGCTCCTCTCTTCACACTGTTCTGAATCTGACACCACTGAAGACAGTGATGAGTGGGATGAGACCACGGATGACCAGACTGGTTTAAACCCACTGAAATCACACAATACACAACACATGGGCGGAAATAGTTTGTCTTTGAGCAACAAGCTGCTCCATGACCTAAAATCACCAAAACAAACTCACTCCACGAGGAGTCACACAGGTATGAAATGTTTTAGCTGTGCAGATTGTGGCAAAATGTTTAGCCTAAAGGGAACTCTGAAGAAGCATGCAATGATTCATACAAGGGAAAGACCCATTACTTGTACTGTTTGTGGCAAAGACTTTGTTCATAATGGGGCATTAAAACTACACATGATGACTCATACAGGGGAAAAGCCCGTTACATGTACAGTTTGTGGCAAGGGCTGTATTGATAATAGGGCATTAAAACTACACATGATGACTCATACAGGGGAATGGCCCTTTAAGTGTACAGTTTGTGGCAAGGGTTGTACTCATAATCAGGCATTAAAAGAACACATGATGACTCATACAGGGGAAAAGCCCTTTATGTGTACAGTGTGTGGCATGGGCTGCAGGCTAAAGTCGAATCTAAAAGTACACATGATGACTCATACAGGGGAAAGACCCTTTACGTGTACAGTTTGTGGCAAAGGCTGTATTCATAATGGGGCATTAAAAATACACATGATGACTCATACAGGGGAAAAACCCTTTATGTGTACAGTTTGTGGCAAAGGCTGTATTCATAATGGGGCATTAAAAATACACATGATGACTCATACAGGGGAAAAACCCTTTATGTGTACAGTTTGTGGCAAGGGCTGTATTCATAATGGGGCATTAAAACTACACATGATGACTCATACAGGGGAAAAGCCCTTTACGTGTACAGTTTGTGGAAAGGGCTGTACTAATAATCGGGATTTAAAAATACACATGAGGACTCATACAGGGGAAAAGCCATTTACGTGTACAGTTTGTGAAAAGGGCTTTGGTCAAAAGAGTAATCTAAAAACACACATGAAGATGTGTCATAGAGAGGAAAAGGCTGTTAAATGATGAGTGGTTTTCTTCAGATAAGGCATTATGTTGACACTTATGTCAATTATTCAGTTTAGTCCAGCTATATACATTAAACGTGATGGACTATACATCAATTATTTTATTCAATTTTCAACTTGCATAATGACCTGATGATATTGATATAGCAATATGATAAGCAGTGTTTGCCCACATTCTTCAGCAATTAAAATGTCACATTCATTAATATTCACAGACTAGTGGTGCAATTGAAACCTGTCTCTGTGTTGTCTAACATATCATCATAGTGTATTTCAATGACTTAGTTTGATTATATGTTTAGATTATCTGTATTATGCCGTCTTCACAAGATTGTAACAGAACATCTTTACTCTGTAAAACCACTGTCCGTAATTTCTTCTTTTTCAAATAAAGGGTTGACAGCTACAAATATTTTGTGTGTTCATTACAGAAAGCTCATCACAACACATGTGCTTCACCTTCAACTTGTACTGTGAACAATACAGTGACAAGAACGGCTTCATTTTACATCCTGCATGCCAAACTATTACTATAAGGAACATGATAGGAGTATTAATTAAATTAAACAGTCTACATATATTTTACTTGAACGTTCTACATTGAACATGACAGGAGTAAGTCCTAATGTTACAGAGTGCATACTGTCCATTTTACCTAACCTGTGACTACATGTAGATCTAGTGTATAATAAGAAATGCTTCATTTTCTAACAATTGTGTGCAAGGATGGTGACACATTCCATAGTCATACTGTGATGATGGTTAAAAACATGACAAAATAATATATTTTATTTTGACTGTAAAATACCAGTGCATTATTATTTCTAGTCGTAGGATATGGGAATTCCACCTTTATCTACCTTGTTAGAAGACATGGGTTGTGAATGTTGTGGAATGTTTAGGAGCATGTCTGTCCCATTGTTAATGGACAGGTGATAATGGGTTAGGGTGTGTAACCCTATTGCTGAATGGATCGTCCAACCAATTCGCATGTGATCCTTTTAGTGTGATAAGTAGAGTGCATATAGCCTACTCCTACAGTATTGTGTGAATGGAGAGGAACATGTATGTATAGGATTGGGAATCATTTGCATTTAAATTATTTAGACTGGAAAATACTTAGCATCCCTGTGGCAACATCTGATAGGTGACAAAAGCAACTTGAGCTATTTGTCACATTCCTAATCCTAAATTGACCACACCCACTGCACACAGCAATAGTCATTGTATGAAGTCATTCTCTCATGGCCAAAAAGACATTTCACACATGCATGTTTAAAGGGCCACTTCAGCCCTTTTGCAACCATATCTTTCCTGGGGGGTTTATGTGGGAAATTTGTGTTTTTAGACATTTTAGTATTTAAAAGTGTCTGTGATGTCATGGACACTGGTGAATTACTACAATGACCATAATGCTTTGCTGCACTTGTGGAGGGAGAGGGCTGTCTTTTACATATATGATAAAAAAATGATAACAAAATAAACAAAAAAAAATCCCATTTTGGATAGCAGATAAGATATGTTGCTTTTTCTCGACACACAAATCTACTATGTCATGTCCAATAGAAACACTGAGAACATGCATTGAACAAATCAATTGGATATACCAAGATTGTCCTCAAATAAACAAAGACAAAACTAAAGTACTTGTTTTGAAGTCAAGGACAATGGATTAAAAGTTAGGCGCTCAGCTTCAAACCTTGTTGTAGTCATGGCCTCAGAACTTTAACCAGCCACATTAGCACTGTCAAAGTCAGATTATATGATTTATATCCAACCGGAATCTAGAAAAATGTCCAATAGTAGTCTTGACTACTGTACCAGTGTTTTACAGATGACCCTAAAATATACCAGGTGATTGCAGCTCATTCAGAACGCTGCTACTCAAGTATTTAGTCTTGCGTAGGTGCCACCCGTTCATACCTATAAGGTCACCTGGTAAAGGTTTTCTTTATGACCCTAGAATTAAAACATAGAATTCAGATTAATGTGTAACATATCTGGAACAAACTCCCTGAAAACTGCAGCTCTGCAACAACTCTGTTATTTTTATCACAGCTAAAAACATGCATGCCTGTTTAACGCTGCCTTTCATTGAGATTGTGTCATTATTATTCTACACTGACATTTAATGTATTTAAATTTGTTCCATTTTGCTCTGTGTCCTGAATATGTTTTCAATTAAGTCAACAATGTTCAAATACGGGGTAGAATAGGAAAGTTACATAATGCAGCTTTTACTTTATTTTATATTTGTTTTACTGAATCTGATATGATGTTCATTTGCTTAATGTTTGATATAAAACTCATTGAATTGCCTTGTTGTTGGGAGAAGTGATTGGCCAGTTTTGTGTCCCGCCCCCTCACTCTGATTGGACCATCAGGGCCCTCTGTTAGTATTTAACAAGAGTTTGTTCTGCTTGGAGTCACTTTAATCTCTGCTAGTTGTTAAGAGCTGAACTTCTCCTTTCTACACTAACCGAAGCATTTCGTTTTAGTTTTGGTTCTACTTTAGTACTTTAGATTTTCTCTTTAAAAATAGATCTAGTATCAGTTTGTTTGGGCAGGTTTTGAGTTATGGCTTTACTACAAACATTGAAGTCCCTGGTCAACCAGAGACTATCTGCTGCTGCTGAAGAGATATTTGGGGTTGTTGGAAGAATTCTAACAGAGTACGAGGATGAAGCTTTCAACATCAAGCAAGAAACTGACCGCCAACGCAAACTACTGGATATGGTTTTACAACCAATCGTCAAACTACACAGAGCAGGTTGGTAAAACCTTCACTACTATTACTACTACAGAGAGAGAGAGGGGAGAGTTTTCACCATTATTTGGAATGGAAGAGGAACTGGCGAAAATGTTGCATTGATAATAGTCAATATTATTCTAGTTGTATTTTCCCCCATTCATGTTAGTGTGACTGTTAACACATTCTGTACAAAACACGTCTGGAAACGTCATAAGGATCAGAAACGAGTAATACCTTAGACGTCTGTGGACGTCCTAGCGACGTCCAAACGACGCAGGGCGAGATAATAATATTCAGAATTATTCCTATTTTTTTTTTTGGCATTTCGCTTGCCGTATGCTAACGCTCTGTGCAAATATTAGCTTGTCATTGACTCCCATGTTAGCGCGGCGGAAAGAATGACTCGTATCTCCTCATCCAGGGCGCTCTCCGTGGTGATGAATGGATCGATATGCTGGCGCTGCATTTCTGCTCCTCATCCGTCTCTCCCGCAAAATATGAACGCTTTTTGGAGTTTATATAAATATATTAAGATGATCGGGGATTATGAGCTCACTTTGTCAAGTCAATTTTTTTAAGAAAGTATTTCCGGTTCATGGCTTTCAGAGTAAAAGCGATCAGACTACTCTGGCACTATAAGGGCCTTTATTTTGATGCACGTTGGCGTACTCAATGTGTTAAACTATAGCATTAACAACATAGACTGTTTAAAGTAAGCTAACTCATTAAACGTGTTGCACTCTAAAACAACAGAGGATACATCTGATAGCAATAGGGTTGTATAGCAAATGACAAGGGTATGCTTGTTTTAGAAATGAAGCATTGTTGTAAGAAAGTAAGAAAACCATTTGCATGACACTGAAATCAAAACAACATTAGGGCAGGTATGGAACTAACAGCAAGAGTGCATGTTCAAACATGTAATGATGTGTTTCTCCTCTGTATCTTCTGTCTAGACTCCATGCACCCCCATGTGTGTAAAGATGAGGTATTCCCTGAGCAGCAGCAGGAGAGAACCTCCAGTCTGATCAAAGAGGAACCAGTGTCTCCACATATTAAAAAAGAACAGGAGGAGATAACCTCCAATCATATCGAAGATGAACCAGAGTCTCTACAGATTAAAGGAGAACAAGAGGAGAGAACCTCCAGTCTGATCAAAGAGGAACCAGAGTATCCACAGATTAAAGGGGAACACGATGAGCTACTTCAAAGATCAGAGGAGGATGGTGGTTCAACAGAGACATTACTATTAGTGAAACATGAAGATGATGAAAACATGCTAACAGAACCTGTAGCCAGCACCTCATCTAAAAGCATGGAAACACAATCTGATGTAGAGGACTGTGGAACATCACAACCAACTAGTGATGATCAGCTCCTCTCTTCACACTGTTCTGAATCTGACATCACTGAAGACAGTGATGAGTGGGATGAGACCACGGATGACCAGACTGGTTTAAACACACTGAAATCACACAATACACAACACATGGGCGGAAATAGTTTGTCTTTGAGCAACAAGCTGCTCCATGACCTAAAATCACCAAAACAAACTCACTCCACTAGGAGTCACACAGGTATGAAATGTTTTAGCTGTGCAGATTGTGGCAAAATGTTTAGCCTAAAGGTAAATCTGAAGAAGCATGCAATGATTCATACAGGGGAAAGGCCCATTACTTGTACTGTTTGTGGCAAAGACTTTGTTCATAATGGGGCATTAAAACAACACATGATGACTCATACAGGGGAAAAGCCCTTTACATGTACAGTTTGTGGCAAGGGCTGTATTCATAATGGGGCATTAAAACTACACATGATGACTCATACAGGGGAAAGGCCCTTTACGTGTACAGTTTGTGGCAAGGGCTGTATTCAAAATGGGGCATTAAAACTACACATGATGACTCATACAGGGGAAAAGCCCTTTACGTGTACAGTTTGTGGCAAGGGCTTTATTCATAATGGGGCATTAAAAGTACACATGATGACACATACAGGGGAAAGGCCCTTTAAGTGTACAGTTTGTGGAAAGGGCTGTACTCATAGTCGGGATTTAAAAATACACATGAGGACTCATACAGGGGAAAAGCCCTTTACGTGTACAGTTTGTGTCAAGGGCTTTGGTCAAAAGAGTAATCTAAAAACACACATGAAGATGTGTCATAGAGAGGAAAAGGCTGTTAAATGATGAGTGGTTTTCTTCAGATAAGGCATTATGTTGACACTTATGTCAATTGTTCAGTTTAGTCCAGCTATATAAATTAAACATGATGGACTATACATCAATTATTTTAATCAATTTTCAACTTGCATAATGACCTGATGATATTGATATAGCAATATGAGAAGCAGTGTTTGCCCACATTCTTCAGCAATTAAAATGTCAAACTCATTAATATTCACGGACTAGTGGTGCAAATGTGTTGACTAACATATCATCATATTGTATTTCAATGACTTAGTTTGAGTATATGTTTAGATCATCTGTATTATGTTGTATTTACCCTGTAAAAAACACTGTCCGTAATTTTTCTTTTTCAAATAAAGGGTTGACAGCTACACATCCTTTGTGTGTTCATTACAGAAAGCTCATCACAACACATGTGCTTCACCTTCAACTTGTACTGTGAACAATACAGTGACAAGAACGGCTTAATTTTACATCCTCCATGCCAAACTATTACGATAAGGAACATGATAGGAGTATTAATTAAATTAAACAGTCTACACATCTTTGACTTGAACTTTCTACATTGAACATGGCAGGAGTAAGTCTTAATGTTACAGAGTGCATACTGTCCATTGTACTTAACCTGTGACTACATGTAGATCTAGAGTAATAAGAAATGCTTCATGTTCTAACAATTGTGTGTAAGGATGGTGACACATCCCATAGTCATACTGTGATGATGGTTCAAAATATGACAAAATAATAGTAGTTGTCGACGTGAGTTGATATGTTATCTGACAACTGGTATGAATGAAACATTTTTGTAAAAACAACCTTTAGCTATCTTTTAGTGTGATAAGTAGAGTGCATATAGCCTACTCATACAGTATTGTGTGAATGGAGTGGAACATGTATATATATGATTGGGAATAATTTGCATTTAAATTATTTAGACTGGAAAATACTTAGCATCCCTGTGACAGCATCTAAAAGGTGACAAAAGCAACTTGAGCTATTTTTTCACATTCCTAATCCTAAATTCACCGCACACAGTTGATATGTTATCTGACAATTGGTATGAATGAAACATGTTTTTATATTTTATTTTGACTGTACAACCAGTGCATTATTATTTCTAGTCGTATAGGATGATGGGAATTCCACCTTTATCTACCTTGTTAGAAGACATGGGTTGTGAATGTTGTGGAATGTTTAGGAGCATGTCTGTCCCATTGTTAATGGACAGGTGATAATGGTAATGATAATGATTTAGACTGGGCAATGAATGAAACATGTTTTTATATTTTATTTTGACTGTACAACCAGTGCATTATTATTTCTAGTCGTATAGGATGATGGGAATTCCACCTTTATCTACCTTGTTAGAAGACATGGGTTGTGAATGTTGTGGAATGTTTAGGAGCATGTCTGTCCCATTGTTAATGGACAGGTGATAATGGTAATGATAATGATTTAGACTGGAAAATACTTAGCGTCCCTGTGACAACATCTGAATTAACCACACCCACTGCACACAGCAATAGTCATTGTATGAAGTCATTATCTCATGGTCAAATAGACATTTCACACATGCATGTTTAAAGGGCCACATCAGCCCTTTTGCAACCATATCTTTCCTGTGGGGTTTATGTGGGACATTTGTGTTTTTAGACATTTTAGTATTTCAAAGTGTCTGTGATGTCATGGACACTGGTAGATTACTACAATGACCATAATGCTTTGCTGCACTTGTGGAGAGGGAGAGGGCTGTCTTTTACATATATGATAAAAAAAAATGATAACAAAATAAAAATCCCATTTTGGATAGCAGATAAGATATGTTGCTCTATTGTTCTAGTAAGTACGTTCCTTTTTCTCGACACACAAATCTACTATGTCATGTCCAATAGAAACACTGAGAACATGCATTGAACAAATCAATTTTGGATATACCAAGATTGTCCTCAAATAAACAAAGACAAAACTAAAGTACTTGTTTTGAAGTCAAGGACAATGGATTCAAAGTTAGGCGCTCAGCTTCAAACCTTGTTGTAGTCATGGCCTCAGAACTTTAACCAGCCACATTAGCACTGTCAAAGTCAGATTATATGATTTATATCTAACCGGAATCTAGAAAAATGTCCAATAGTAGTCTTGACTACTATTCCAGTGTTTTACAGATGTCCCTAAAATATACCAGGTGATTGCAGCTCATTCAGAACACTGCTACTCAAGTCTTTAGTCTTGCGTAGGTGCCACCCGTTCATACCTCTAAGGTCACCTGGTAAAGGTTTGCTTTATGACCCTAGAATTAAAACATAGTATTCAGATTAATGTGTAACATATCTGGAACAAACTCCCTGAAAACTGCAGCTCTACAACTCCGTTATATTTATCACAGCTAAAAACATGCATGCCTGTTTAACGCTGCCTTTCATTGAGATTGTGTCATTATTATTCTACACTGATATTTAATTCATTTACATTTGTTCCATTTTGCTCTGTGTCCTGAATATGTTTTCAATTAAGGCAACAAGGTTCAAATATGGGGTAGAATAGGAAAGTTACATAATGCAGCTTTTACTTTATTTTGTATTTGTTTTTCTGAATCTGATATAATGTTCATTTGCTTAATGTTTGATATAAAACTCATTGAATTGCCTTGTTGTTGGGAGCAGTGATTGGCCAGTTTTGTGTCCCGCCCCCTCACTCTGATAGGACCATCAGGGCCCTCCGTTAGTATTTAACAAGAGTTTGTTCTGCTTGGAGTCACTTTAATCTCTGCTAGTTGTTAAGAGCTGAACTTCTCCTTTCTACACAAGCTGAAGCATTTAGTTTTGGTTCTACTTTAAACTTTAGTACTTTAGATTTTCTCTTTAAAAATAGATCTAGTATCAGTTTGTTTGGGCAGTTTTTGAGTTATGGCTTTACTACAAACATTGAAGTCCTTGGTCAACCAGAGACTATCTGCTGCTGCTGAAGAGATATTTGGGGTCGTTGGAAGAATTCTAACAGAGTACGATGATGAAGCTTTCCACATCAAGCAAGAAACTGACCGCCAACGCAGACTTCTGGATATGGTTTTACAACCAATCGTCAAATTACACAGAGCAGGTTGGTAAAACCTTCACTACTATTACTATTTTCACCATTATTTCTTAAATGGCAATGGTGACTATTTGGAATGGAAGAGGAACTGGTGAAAATGTTGCATTGACAATAGTATTCTAGTTGTATTTTCCCTCATTCATGTTAGTGTGACTGTTAAACTAGCATTAACAACATAGACTGTTTAAAGTAAGCTAACTCATTAAATGTGTTGCACTCTAAAACAACAGATGATACATCTGATAGCAATAGGGTTGTATAGCAAATGAAAATGTACATTTGCGAAACAAGGGGATGCTTGTTTTAGAAATGAAGCATTGTTGTAAGAAAGTAAGAAAATAATTTGCATGACAATGAAATCAAAACAACATTAGGGCAGGTATGGAACTAACAGCAAGAGTTCATGTTCAAACATGTAATGATGTGTTTCTCCTCTGCATCTACAGATTAAAGGAGAACAAGAGGAGAGAACCTCCAGTCTGATCAAAGAGGAACCAGAGTATCCACAGATTAAAGGGGAACACGATGAGCTACTTCAAAGATCAGAGGAGGATGGTGGTTCAACAGAGACATTACTATTAGTGAAACATGAAGATGATGAAAACATGCTAACAGAACCTGTAGCCAGCACCTCATCTAAAAGCATGGAAACACAATCTGATGTAGAGGACTGTGGAACATCACAACCAACTAGTGATGATCAGCTCCTCTCTTCACACTGTTCTGAATCTGACATCACTGAAGACAGTGATGAGTGGGATGAGACCACGGATGACCAGACTGGTTTAAACACACTGAAATCACACAATACACAACACATGGGCGGAAATAGTTTGTCTTTGAGCAACAAGCTGCTCCATGACCTAAAATCACCAAAACAAACTCACTCCACTAGGAGTCACACAGGTATGAAATGTTTTAGCTGTGCAGATTGTGGCAAAATGTTTAGCCTAAAGGTAAATCTGAAGAAGCATGCAATGATTCATACAGGGGAAAGGCCCATTACTTGTACTGTTTGTGGCAAAGACTTTGTTCATAATGGGGCATTAAAACAACACATGATGACTCATACAGGGGAAAAGCCCTTTACATGTACAGTTTGTGGCAAGGGCTGTATTCATAATGGGGCATTAAAACTACACATGATGACTCATACAGGGGAAAGGCCCTTTACGTGTACAGTTTGTGGCAAGGGCTGTATTCAAAATGGGGCATTAAAACTACACATGATGACTCATACAGGGGAAAAGCCCTTTACGTGTACAGTTTGTGGCAAGGGCTTTATTCATAATGGGGCATTAAAACTACACATGATGACTCATACAGGGGAAAAGCCCTTTACGTGTACAGTTTGTGGAAAGGGTTGTACTCGTAATCAGGATTTAAAAGTACACATGATGACACATACAGGGGAAAGGCCCTTTAAGTGTACAGTTTGTGGAAAGGGCTGTACTCATAGTCGGGATTTAAAAATACACATGAGGACTCATACAGGGGAAAAGCCCTTTACGTGTACAGTTTGTGTCAAGGGCTTTGGTCAAAAGAGTAATCTAAAAACACACATGAAGATGTGTCATAGAGAGGAAAAGGCTGTTAAATGATGAGTGGTTTTCTTCAGATAAGGCATTATGTTGACACTTATGTCAATTGTTCAGTTTAGTCCAGCTATATAAATTAAACATGATGGACTATACATCAATTATTTTAATCATTTTTCAACTTGCATAATGACCTGATGATATTGATATAGCAATATGAGAAGCAGTGTTTGCCCACATTCTTCAGCAATTAAAATGTCAAACTCATTAATATTCACGGACTAGTGGTGCAAATGTGTTGACTAACATATCATCATATTGTATTTCAATGACTTAGTTTGAGTATATGTTTAGATCATCTGTATTATGTTGTCTGAAAATATTTACCCTGTAAAAAACACTGTCCGTAATTTTTCTTTTTCAAATAAAGGGTTGACAGCTACACATCCTTTGTGTGTTCATTACAGAAAGCTCATCACAACACATGTGCTTCACCTTCAACTTGTACTGTGAACAATACAGTGACAAGAACGGCTTAATTTTACATCCTCCATGCCAAACTATTACGATAAGGAACATGATAGGAGTATTAATTAAATTAAACAGTCTACACATCTTTGACTTGAACTTTCTACATTGAACATGGCAGGAGTAAGTCTTAATGTTACAGAGTGCATACTGTCCATTGTACTTAACCTGTGACTACATGTAGATCTAGAGTAATAAGAAATGCTTCATGTTCTAACAATTGTGTGTAAGGATGGTGACACATCCCATAGTCATACTGTGATGATGGTTCAAAATATGACAAAATAATAGTAGTTGTCGACGTGAGTTGATATGTTATCTGACAACTGGTATGAATGAAACATTTTTGTAAAAAAAAAATGTACTATACAATACCAATGCATCTAGTCGTAGGATATGGGAATTCCACCTTTAGCTATCTTTTAGTGTGATAAGTAGAGTGCATATAGCCTACTCATACAGTATTGTGTGAATGGAGTGGAACATGTATATATATGATTGGGAATCATTTGCATTTAAATTATTTAGACTGGAAAATACTTAGCATCCCTGTGACAGCATCTAAAAGGTGACAAAAGCAACTTGAGCTATTTTTTCACATTCCTAATCCTAAATTCACCGCACACAGTTGATATGTTATCTGACAATTGGTATGAATGAAACATGTTTTTATATTTTATTTTGACTGTACAACCAGTGCATTATTATTTCTAGTCGTATAGGATGATGGGAATTCCACCTTTA
Source organism: Protomyctophum bolini (assembly GCF_963924005.1). Classification (NCBI taxonomy): domain Eukaryota; kingdom Metazoa; phylum Chordata; class Actinopteri; order Myctophiformes; family Myctophidae; genus Protomyctophum; species Protomyctophum bolini. The sequence continues at coordinate 36,759,276 of NC_137878.1, read as the reverse complement.
TCTACCTTGTTAAGACATGGGTTGTGAATGTTGTGGAATGTTTAGGAGCATGTCTGTCCCATTGTTAATGGACAGGTGATAATGGTAATGATAATGATTTAGACTGGAAAATACTTAGCGTCCCTGTGACAACATCTGAATTAACCACACCCACTGCACACAGCAATAGTCATTGTATGAAGTCATTATCTCATGGTCAAATAGACATTTCACACATGCATGTTTAAAGGGCCACATCAGCCCTTTTGCAACCATATCTTTCCTGTGGGGTTTATGTGGGACATTTGTGTTTTTAGACATTTTAGTATTTCAAAGTGTCTGTGATGTCATGGACACTGGTAGATTACTACAATGACCATAATGCTTTGCTGCACTTGTGGAGAGGGAGAGGGCTGTCTTTTACATATATGATAAAAAAAAAAGATAACAAAATAAAAATCCCATTTTGGATAGCAGATAAGATATGTTGCTCTATTGTTCTAGTAAGTACGTTCCTTTTTCTCGACACACAAATCTACTATGTCATGTCCAATAGAAACACTGAGAACATGCATTGAACAAATCAATTTTGGATATACCAAGATTGTCCTCAAATAAACAAAGACAAAACTAAAGTACTTGTTTTGAAGTCAAGGACAATGGATTAAAAGTTAGGCGCTCAGCTTCAAACCTTGTTGTAGTCATGGCCTCAGAACTTTAACCAGCCACATTAGCACTGTCAAAGTCAGATTATATGATTTATATCTAACCGGAATCTAGAAAAATGTCCAATAGTAGTCTTGACTACTATTCCAGTGTTTTACAGATGTCCCTAAAATATACCAGGTGATTGCAGCTCATTCAGAACACTGCTACTCAAGTCTTTAGTCTTGCGTAGGTGACACCCGTTCATACCTCTAAGGTCACCTGGTAAAGGTTTGCTTTATGACCCTAGAATTAAAACATAGAATTCAGATTAATGTGCAACATATCTGGAACAAACTCCCTGAAAACTGCAGCTCTACAACTCCGTTATATTTATCACAGCTAAAAACATGCATGCCTGTTTAACGCTGCCTTTCATTGAGATTGTGTCATTATTATTCTACACTGATATTTAATTAATTTACATTTGTTCCATTTTGCTCTGTGTCCTGAATATGTTTTCAATTAAGGCAACAAGGTTCAAATATGGGGTAGAATAGGAAAGTTACATAATGCAGCTTTTACTTTATTTTGTATTTGTTTTTCTGAATCTGATATAATGTTCATTTGCTTAATGTTTGATATAAAACTCATTGAATTGCCTTGTTGTTGGGAGCAGTGATTGGCCAGTTTTGTGTCCCGCCCCCTCACTCTGATAGGACCATCAGGGCCCTCCGTTAGTATTTAACAAGAGTTTGTTCTGCTTGGAGTCACTTTAATCTCTGCTAGTTGTTAAGAGCTGAACTTCTCCTTTCTACACAAGCTGAAGCATTTAGTTTTGGTTCTACTTTAAACTTTAGTACTTTAGATTTTCTCTTTAAAAATAGATCTAGTATCAGTTTGTTTGGGCAGTTTTTGAGTTATGGCTTTACTACAAACATTGAAGTCCTTGGTCAACCAGAGACTATCTGCTGCTGCTGAAGAGATATTTGGGGTCGTTGGAAGAATTCTAACAGAGTACGAGGATGAAGCTTTCCACATCAAGCAAGAAACTGACCGCCAACGCAGACTACTGGATATGGTTTTACAACCAATTGTCAAATTACACAGAGCAGGTTGGTAAAACCTTCACTACTATTACTATTTTCACAATTATTTCTTAAATGGCAATGGTGACTATTTGGAATGGAAGAGAAACTGGTGAAAATGTTGCATTGATAATAGTCAATAGTATTCTAGTTGTATTTTCCCCCATTCATGTTAGTGTGACTGTTAAACTAGCATTAACAAAATAGACTGTTTAAAGTAAGCTAACTCATTAAACGTGTTGCACTCTAAAACAACAGAGGATACATCTGATAGCAATAGGGTTGTATAGCAAATGAAAATGTACATTTGAGAAACAAGGGGATGCTTGTTTTAGAAATGAAGCATTATTGTAAGAAAGTAAGAAAATCATTTGCATGACACTGAAATCAAAACAACATTAGGGCAGGTATGGAACTAACGGCAAGAGTGCATGTTCAAACATGTAATGATGTGTCTCCTCTGTATCTTCTGTCTAGACTCCATACACCCCCTTATGTGTAAATATGAGGTATTCCCTGAGCAGCAGCAGGAGAGAACCTCCAGTCTGATCAAAGAGGAACCAGTGTCTCCACATATTAAAAAAGAACAGGAGGAGATAACCTCCAGTCTTATCAAAGATGAACCAGAGTCTCTACAGATTAAAGGAGAACAAGAGAGGACCTCCAGTCTGATCAAAGAGGAACCAGAGTATCCACAGATTAAAGGGGAACACGATGAGCTACTTCAAAGATCAGAGGAGGATGGTGGATCAACAGAGACATTACTATTAGTGAAACATGAAGATGATGAAAACATGCCAACAGAACCTGTAGCCAGCACCTCATCTAAAAGGATGGAAACACAATCTGATATAGAGGACTGTGGAACATCACAACCAACTAGTGATGCTCAGCTCCTCTCTTCACACTGTTCTGAATCTGACACCACTGAAGACAGTGATGAGTGGGATGAGACCACGGATGACCAGACTGGTTTAAACACACTGAAATCACACAATACACAACACATGGGAGGAAATAGTTTGTCTTTGAGCAACAAGCTGCTCCATGACCTCAAATCACCAAAACACAGTCACTCCACGAGGAGGCCCATTACTTGTACTGTTTGTGGCAAAGGCTTTGTTAAATTAAAAGAACACATGATGACTCATACAGGGGAAAAGCCCTTTAGGTGTACAGTTTGTGGCAAGGGCTGTATTCATAATGGGGCATTAAAAGTACACATGATGACTCATACAGGGGAAAAGCCCTTTATGTGTACAGTTTGTGGCAAGGGTTGTACTCATAATGGGGCATTAAAACAACACATGATGACTCATACAGGGGAAAAGCCCTTTATGTGTACAGTGTGTGGCATGGGCTGCAGTCTAAAGACTGATCTAAAACGACACATGATGACTCATACAGGGGAAAGGCCCTTTATGTGTACAGTTTGTGGCAAGAGCTGCATTCAAGAGGGTCATCTAAAAGCACACATGATGACTCATACAGGGGAAAAGCCCTTTACGTGTACAGTTTGTGGCAAGGGTTGTACTCATAATCAGGATTTAAAAGTACACATGAGGACACATACAGGGGAAAAGCCATTTACGTGTACAGTTTGTGGCAAGGGCTGTATTCATAATGGGGCATTAAAACTACACATGATGACTCATACAGGGGAAAGACCCTTTACGTGTACAGTTTGTGGAAAGGGCTGTACTAATAATCGGGATTTAAAAGTACACATGAGGACTCATACAGGGGAAAAGCCATTTACATGTACAGTTTGTGGCAAGAGCTTTGGTCAAAAGGGTAATCTAAAAACACACATGAAGATGTGTCATAGAGAGGAAAAGGCTGTTAAATGATGAGTGGTTTTCTTCAGATAAGGCATTATGTTGACACTTATGTCAATTATTCAGTTTAGTCCAGCTATATACATTAAACATGATGGACTATACATAAATTATTTTATTCAATTTTCAACTTGCATAATGACCTGATGATATTGATATAGCAATATGATAAGCAGTGTTTGACCACATTCTTCAGCAATTAAAATGTCACATTCATTAATATTCACGGACTAGTGGTGCAATTGTAACTTGTCTCTGCGTTGACATGTGTTGTTTAGACTAACATAGTGTATTTCAATGACTTAGTTTGAGTATATGTTTAGATCATCTGTATTATGTTGTCTGAAAATATTTACCCTGTAAAAAACACTGTCCGTAATTTCTATTTTTCAAATAAAGGGTTGACAGCTACACATCTTTTGTGTGTTCATTACAGAAAGCTCATCACAACACATGTGCTTCACCTTCAACTTGTACTGTGAACAATACAGTGACAAGAACGGCTTCATTTTACATCCTGCATGCCAAACTATTACTATAAGGAACATGATAGGAGTATTAATTAAAGTAAACAGTCTACATATATTTTACTTGAACGTTCTACATTGAACATGACAGGAGTAAGTCCTAATGTTACAGAGTGCATACTGTCCATTTTACTTAACCTGTGACTACATGTAGATCTAGTGTATAATAAGAAATGCTTCATTTTCTAACAATTGTGTGCAAGGATGGTGACACATCCCATAGTCATACTGTGATGATGGTTAAAAACATGACAAAATAATATATTTTATTTTGACTGTAAAATACCAGTGCATTATTATTTCTAGTCGTAGGATATGGGAATTCCACCTTTATCTACCTTGTCAGAAGACATGGGTTGTGAATGTTGTGGAATGTTTAGGAGCATGTCTGTCCCATTGTTAATGGACAGGTGATAATGGGTTAGGGTGTGTAACCCTATTGCTGAATGGATCGACCAACCAATTTGCATGTGATCCTTTTAGTGTGATAAGTAGAGTGCATATACTCCTACAGTATTGTGTGAATGGAGAGGAACATGTATATATATAGGATTGGGAATCATTTGCATTTAAATTATTTAGACTGGAAAATACTTAGCATCCCTGTGACAACATCTGATAGGTGACAAAAGCAACTTGAGCTATTTGTCACATCCCTAATCCTAAATTAACCGCACCCACTGCACACAGCAATAGTCATTGTATGAAGTCATTATCTCATGGTCAAAAAGACATTTCACACATGCATGTTTAAAGGGCCACATCAGCCCTTTTGCAACCATATCTTTCCTGGGGGGGTTTATGTGGGACATTTGTGTTTTTAGACATTTTAGTATTTCAAAGTGTCTGTGATGTCATGGACACTGGTGGATTACTACAATGACCATAATGCTTTGCTGCACTTGTGGAGGGAGAGGGCTGTCTTTTACATATATGATATGGCATGGGCTGCAGGCTAAAGACTGATCTAAAACGACACATGATGACTCATACAGGGGAAAGGCCCTTTAGGTGTACAGTTTGTGGCAAGAGCTGCATTCAAGAGGGTCATCTAAAACGACACATGATGACTCATACAGGGGAAAGGCCCTTTAGGTGTACAGTTTGTGGCAAGAGCTGCATTCAAGAGGGTCATCTAAAAGCACACATGACTCATACAGGGGAAAAGCCCTTTACGTGTACAGTTTGTGGCAAGGGTTGTACTCATAATCAGGATTTAAAAGTACACATGAGGACACATACAGGGGAAAAGCCATTTACGTGTACAGTTTGTGCCAGGTGAAAGGCCCTTTACTTGTACAGTTTGTGGCAAGGGCTGTATTCATAATGGGGCATTAAAACGACACATGACTCATACAGGGGAAAAACCCTTTATGTGTACAGTTTGTGGCAAGGGCTGTATTCATAATGGGGCATTAAAACGACACATGATGACTCATACAGGGGAAAAACCCTTTATGTGTACAGTTTGTGGCAAGGGCTGTATTCATAATGGGGCATTAAAACTACACATGAGGACTCATACAGGGGAAAAACCGTTTATGTGTACAGTTTGTGGCAAGGGCTTTGGTCAAAAGGGTAATCTAAAAACACACATGAAGATGTGTCATAGAGAGGAAAAGGCTGTTAAATGATGAGTGGTTTTCTTCAGATAAGGCATTATGTTGACACTTATGTCAATTGTTCAGTTTAGTCCAGCTATATAAATTAAACGTGATGGACTATACATTAATTATTTTAATCAATTTTCAACTTGCATAATGACCTGATGATATTGATATAGCAATATGAGAAGCAGTGTTTGCCCACATTCTTCAGCAATTAAAATGTCACATTCATTAATATTCACGGACTAGTGGTGCAATTGTAACCTGTCTCTGTGTTGACTAACATATCATCATAGTGTATTTCAATGACTTAGTTTGATTATATGTTTAGATTCTCTGTATTATGCCGTCTTCACAAGATTGTAACAGAACATCTTTACTCTGTAAAACCACTGTCTGTAATTTCTTCTTTTTCAAATAAAGGGTTGACAGCTACACATCTTTTGTGTGTTCATTACAGAAAGCTCATCACAACACATTCTTCACCTTCAACTTGTACTGTGAACAATACAGTGACAAGAACGGCTTAATTGTACATCCTGCTAGGAGCATTAGGAGCATGTCTGTCCCATTGTTAATGGACAGGTGATAATGGGTTAGGGTGTGTAACCCTATTGCTGAATGGATCGACCAACCACTTTGCATATGATCCTTTTAGTGTGATAAGTAGAGTGCATATACTCCTACAGTATTGTGTGAATGGAGAGGAACATGTATGTATAGGATTGGGAATCATTTGAATTTAAATCATTTAGAATGGAAAATACTTAGCATCCCTGTGACAAATCTGATAGGTGACAAAAGCAACTTGAGCTATTTGTCACATTCCTAATCCTAAATTCACCGCACCCACTGCACACAGCAATAGTCATTGTATGAAGTCATTATCTCATGGTCAAATAGACATTTCACACATGCATGTTTAAAGGGCCACATCAGCCCTTTTGCAACCATATCTTTCCTGGGGGGTTTATGTGGGGACATTTGTGTTTTTAGACATTTTAGTATTTCAAAGTGTCTGTGATGTCATGGACACTGGTGGATTACTACAATGACTATAATGCTTTGCTGCACTTGTGGAGGGAGAGAGGGCTGTCTTTTACATTATGATAAAAAATGATAAAAAAAAGAAATATCCTCATTTTGGATAGCAGATAAGATATGTTGCTCTATTGTCTATAAGTAAGTTCCTTTTTCTCGACACACAAATCTGTCCAATATGCCCTATAGAAACACTGAGAAGGAGATACAAATATTGTCCTCAAATAAACAAAGACAAAACTAAAGTACTTGTTTTGAAGTAAAGGACAATGGATTAAAAGTTAGGCGCTTAGCTTCAAACCTTGTTGTAGTCATGGTCTCAGAACTTTAACCAGCCACATTAGCACCGTCAAAGTCAGATTATATGATTTATATCCAACCGGAATCTAGAAAAATGTCCAATAGTAGTCTTGACTACTGTACCAGTGTTTTACAGATGACCCTAAAATATACCAGGTGATTGCAGCTCATTCAGAACGCTGCTACTCAAGTATTTAGTCTTGCGAAAGGTGCCACCCGTTCATACCTATAAGGTCACCTGGTAAAGGTTTGCTTTATGACCCTAGAATTAAAACATAGTATTCAGTTTAATGTGTAACATATCTGGAACAAACTCCCTGAAACCTGCAGCTCTGCAACAACTCTGTTATTTTTATCACAGCTAAAAACATGCATGCCTGTTTGCTGCTGCCTTTCATTGAGATTGTGTCATTATTATTCTACACTGACATTTAATTTATTTAAATGTGTTCCATTTTGCTCTGTGTCCTGAATATGTTTTCAATTAAGGCAACAAGGTTCAAATACGGGGTAGAATAGGAAAGTTACATAATGCAGCTTTTACTTTATTTTTTATTTGTTTTACTGAATCTGATATAATGTTCATTTGCTTAATGTTTGATATAAAACTCATTGAATTGCCTTTGCTGTTGGGAGCAGTGATTGGTCAGTTTTGTGTCCCGCCCCCTCACTCTGATTGGACCATCAGGGCCCTCTGTTAGTATTTAACAAGAGTTTGTTCTGCTTGGAGTCACTTTAACCTCTGCTAGTTGTTAAGAGCTGAACTTCTCCTTTCTACACTAGCTGAAGCATTTCGTTTTGGTTCTACTTTAAACTTTAGTACTTTAGATTTTCTCTTTAAAAATAGATCTAGTATCAGTTTGTTTGAGCAGGTTTTGAGTTATGGCTTTACTACAAACATTGAAGTCCTTGGTCAACCAGAGACTATCTGCTGCTGCTGAAGAGATATTTGGGGTCGTTGGAAGGATTCTAACAGAGTACGAGGATGAAGCTTTCCACATCAAGCAAGAAACTGATCGCCAACGCAGACTACTGGATATGGTTTTACAACCAATTGTCAAATTACACAGAGCAGGTTGGTAAAACCTTCACTACTATTACTATTACTATTTTCACCATTATTTCTTAAATGGCAATGGTGACTATTTGGAATGGAAGAGAAACTGGTGAAAATGTTGCATTGATAATAGTCAATAGTATTCTAGTTGTATTTTCCCCCATTCATGTTAGTGTGACTGTTAAACTAGCATTAACAACATAGACTGTTTAAAGTAAGCTAACTCATTAAACGTGTTGCACTCTAAAACAACAGAGGATACATCTGATAGCAATAGGGTTGTATAGCAAATGAAAATGTACATTTGAGAAACAAGGGGATGCTTGTTTTAGAAATGAAGCATTATTGTAAGAAAGTAAGAAAATAATTTGCATGACACTGAAATCAAAACAACATTAGGGCAGGTATGGAACTGCAAGAGTGCATGTTCAAACATGTAATGATGTGTCTCCTCTGTATCTTCTGTCTAGACTCCATACACCCCCTTGTGTGTAAAGATGAGGTATTCCCTGAGCAGCTGCAGGAGAGAACCTCCAGTCTGATCAAAGAGGAACCAGAGTGTCTACAGATTAAAGGAGAACAAGAGGAGAGAACCTCCAGTCTTATCAAAGAGGAACCAGTGTCTCCACATATTAAAAAAGAACAGGAGGAGATAACCTCCAGTCTTATCAAAGATGAACCAGAGTGTCTACAGATTAAAGGAGAACAAGAGGAGAGAACCTCCAGTCTTATCAAAGAGGAACCAGTGTCTCCACATATTAAAAAAGAACAGGAGGAGATAACCTCCAGTCTTATCAAAGATGAACCAGAGTGTCTACAGATTAAAGGAGAACAAGAGGAGAGAACCTCCAGTCTTATCAAAGATGAACCAGAGTGTCTACAGATTAAAGGAGAACAAGAGGAGAGAACCTCCAGTCTTATCAAAGAGGAACCAGTGTCTCCACATATTAAAAAAGAACAGGAGGAGATAACCTCCAGTCTGATCAAAGAGGAACCAGAGTATCTACAGATTAAAGGGGAACACGATGAGCTACTTCAAAGATCAGAGGAGCATGGTGGATCAACAGAGACATTACTATTAGTGAAACATGAAGATGATGAAAACATGCTAACAGAACCTGTAGCCAGCACCTCATCTAAAAGCATGGAAACACAATCTGTAGTGGACTGTGGACCATCACAACCAACTAGTGATGCTCAGCTCCTCTCTTCACACTGTTCTGAATCTGACACCACTGAAGACAGTGATGAGTGGGATGAGACCACGGATGACCAGACTGGTTTAAACACACTGAAATCACACAATACACAAAACATGGGAGGAAATAGTTTGTCCTTGAGCAACAAGCTTCTCCATGACCTAAAATCACCAAAAGAAAGTCACTCCATGAGGAGGCCCATTACTTGTACTGTTTGTGGCAAAGGCTTTGTTCATAGGGATTATCTAAAAAAACACATGAGGACTCACACAGGGGGAAAGCCCTTTATGTGTACAGTGTGTGGCAAGGGCTACAGTCTAAAGATTATTCTAAAACGACACATGATGACTCATACAGGGGAATGGCCCTTTAAGTGTACAGTTTGTGGCATGGGCTGCAGTCTAAAGTATGGTCTAAAACTACACATGATGACTCATACAGGTGAAAAGCCCTTTACGTGTACAGTTTGTGGCAAGGGCTGTATTCATAATGGGGCATTAAAACTACACATGATGACTCATACAGGGGAAAGGCCCTTTATGTGTACAGTTTGTGGCAAGGGCTGTATTCATAATGGGGCATTAAAGCTACACATGATGACTCATACAGGTGAAAAGCCCTTTACGTGTACAGTTTGTGGCAAGGGCTGTATTCATAATGGGGAATTAAAACTACACATGATGACTCATACAGGGGAATGGCCCTTTAAGTGTACAGTTTGTGGCAAGGGTTGTACTCATAGTCGGGATTTAAAAGTACACATGATGACTCATACAGGGGAAAAGCCATTTACGTGTACAGTTTGTGGCAAGGGCTTTAGTCAAAAGGGTAATCTAAAAACACACATGAAGACGTGTCATCGAGAGGAAAAGGCTGTTAAATGATGAGTGGTTTTCTTCAGATAAGGCATTATGTTGACACTTATGTCAATTATTCAGTTTAGTCCAGCTATATACATTAAACATGATGGACTATACATAAATTATTTTATTCAATTTTCAACTTGCATAATGACCTGATGATATTGATATAGCAATATGATAAGCAGTGTTTGACCACATTCTTCAGCAATTAAAATGTCACATTCATTAATATTCACGGACTAGTGGTGCAATTGTAACTTGTCTCTGCGTTGACATGTGTTGTTTAGACTAACATAGTGTATTTCAATGACTTAGTTTGAGTATATGTTTAGATCATCTGTATTATGTTGTCTGAAAATATTTACCCTGTAAAAAACACTGTCCGTAATTTCTATTTTTCAAATAAAGGGTTGACAGCTACACATCTTTTGTGTGTTCATTACAGAAAGCTCATCACAACACATGTGCTTCACCTTCAACTTGTACTGTGAACAATACAGTGACAAGAACGGCTTCATTTTACATCCTGCATGCCAAACTATTACTATAAGGAACATGATAGGAGTATTAATTAAAGTAAACAGTCTACATATATTTTACTTGAACGTTCTACATTGAACATGACAGGAGTAAGTCCTAATGTTACAGAGTGCATACTGTCCATTTTACTTAACCTGTGACTACATGTAGATCTAGTGTATAATAAGAAATGCTTCATTTTCTAACAATTGTGTGCAAGGATGGTGACACATCCCATAGTCATACTGTGATGATGGTTAAAAACATGACAAAATAATATATTTTATTTTGACTGTAAAATACCAGTGCATTATTATTTCTAGTCGTAGGATATGGGAATTCCACCTTTATCTACCTTGTCAGAAGACATGGGTTGTGAATGTTGTGGAATGTTTAGGAGCATGTCTGTCCCATTGTTAATGGACAGGTGATAATGGGTTAGGGTGTGTAACCCTATTGCTGAATGGATCGACCAACCAATTTGCATGTGATCCTTTTAGTGTGATAAGTAGAGTGCATATACTCCTACAGTATTGTGTGAATGGAGAGGAACATGTATATATATAGGATTGGGAATCATTTGCATTTAAATCATTTAGACTGGAAAATACTTAGCATCCCTGTGACAACATCTGATAGGTGACAAAAGCAACTTGAGCTATTTGTCACATCCCTAATCCTAAATTAACCGCACCCACTGCACACAGCAATAGTCATTGTATGAAGTCATTATCTCATGGTCAAAAAGACATTTCACACATGCATGTTTAAAGGGCCACATCAGCCCTTTTGCAACCATATCTTTCCTGGGGGGGTTTATGTGGGACATTTGTGTTTTTAGACATTTTAGTATTTCAAAGTGTCTGTGATGTCATGGACACTGGTGGATTACTACAATGACCATAATGCTTTGCTGCACTTGTGGAGGGAGAGGGCTGTCTTTTACATATATGATAAAAAAAAATGATAACAAAATAAAAATCCCATTTTGGATAGCAGATAAGATATGTTGCTCTATTGTTCTAGTAAGTAGGGGAGAGCCGCCTTGGATGTAACATTTTGCACGTTTCATTTTTTTACTCGGAGATCCGTTTAGCTACACATGTAATATTTTCAGGCAACGGACCTACACATGTCAGCTACCATAAACCACTTCAAGTTATTTTTTTGATAAAACAGGTCGGGAGTTATTAAACCGAACGTGGACGCTGTTTCAGTGTTACATTTGCTGCGCATATCGGATTAATTGTAACAGCATGGAGTATAAATGTAACAACGCTAAAAAACACCATTAAACATATCGTTTTCATCTTAAAGCAATTATATTTCATTGAAGCAACTCCTTAGCATTGTTTTCATACCATGGATGTGATAAGAAAATGTATCAAACATATTGGGAAATATTAAATAGTATCGGGTGTGCAGTTTGGGCTTTTTTTTCAGTTCAATGGGGAAATACATTGATTAAACAAACGTTTGATTGATTGAGTTGTACAATGTTATACAACCCTAAACTAATTTTAGAATACACTACACAATACAATACAATTTTAGAACATATAATATTGGCCAATATGTCAAATATGTAAATATTACTTATAATGGCATTGAATGGAAGCGGACCATTTGTAACACATGTTACAATTGACCCTCCCTCCGAAGTTTTCTTTGCCGTTGCTTACAGACCAGAATGAACGTGAATTCCGTCTAAACACGATGCAAACTAATGAAGAACATAAGCATGAAGACATCCATGTGGATTTTTATTCACCAACACCAAAGAAAAAACTTGTAGCACACAAATACTCCAGGTGTAAAATTATACGCATTTTGAAAAAAGTCAGTTTTTCGCCAATAGCTCCCCGCAGGATGAAGGTAAACACTTCAAACTTCCTGGGCACGTAGAGTACGTTGCTGTACACATACTGACGCGATGGCGTCATGGTGGCGTTGACCAATCAAGAGATAACGTCCATGTTACAACCGTGACGCGTTACATCCAAGGCGGCTCTCCCCTACGTTCCTTTTTCTCGACACACAAATCTACTATGTCATGTCCAATAGAAACACTGAGAACATATACCAAGATTGTCCTCAAATAAACAAAGACAAAACTAAAGTACTTGTTTTGAAGTCAAGGACAATGGATTAAAAGTTAGGCGCTCAGCTTCAAACCTTGTTGTAGTCATGGCCTCAGAACTTTAACCAGCCACATTAGCACTGTCAAAGTCAGATTATATGATCTAACCGGAATCTAGAAAAATGTCCAATAGTAGTCTTGACTACTATTCCAGTGTTTTACAGATGTCCCTAAAATATACCAGGTGATTGCAGCTCATTCAGAACACTGCTACTCAAGTCTTTAGTCTTGCGTAGGTGCCACCCGTTCATACCTCTAAGGTCACCTGGTAAAGGTTTGCTTTATGACCCTAGAATTAAAACATAGTATTCAGATTAATGTGTAACATATCTGGAACAAACTCCCTGAAAACTGCAGCTCTGCAACAACTCCGTTATATTTATCACAGCTAAAAACATGCATGCCTGTTTAACGCTGCCTTTCATTGAGATTGTGTCATTATTATTCTACACTGATATTTAATTCATTTACATTTGTTCCATTTTGCTCTGTGTCCTGAATATGTTTTCAATTAAGGCAACAAGGTTCAAATATGGGGTAGAATAGGAAAGTTACATAATGCAGCTTTTACTTTATTTTGTATTTGTTTTTCTGAATCTGATATAATGTCCATTTGCTTAATGTTTGATATAAAACTCATTGAATTGCCTTGTTGTTGGGAGCAGTGATTGGCCAGTTTTGTGTCCCGCCCCCTCACTCTGATAGGACCATCAGGGCCCTCCGTTAGTATTTAACAAGAGTTTGTTCTGCTTGGAGTCACTTTAATCTCTGCTAGTTGTTAAGAGCTTAACTTCTCCTTTCTACACTAGCTGAAGCATTTCGTTTTAGTTTTGGTTCTACTTTAAACTTTAGTACTTTAGATTTTCTCTTTAAAAATAGATCTAGTATCAGTTAGTTTGGGCAGGTTTTGAGTTATGGCTTTACTACAAACATTGAAGTCCCTGGTCAACCAGAGACTATCTGCTGCTGCTGAAGAGATATTTGGGGTTGTTGGAAGAATTCTAACAGAGTACGAGGATGAAGCTTTCCACATCAAGCAAGAAACTGACCGCCAACGCAGACTACTGGATATGGATTTACAACCAATCGTCAAACTACACAAAGCAGGTTGGTAAAACCTTCACTACTATTACTACTACAGAGAGAGAGAGGGGAGAGTTTCAACACTATTTCTTAAATGGCAATGGTGACTATTTGGAATGGAAGAGTAACTGGTGAAAATGTTGCATTGATAATAGTCAATAGTATTCTAGTTGTATTTTCCCACATTCATGTGTGACTGTTAAACTAGCATTAACAACATAGACTGTTTAAAGTAAGCTAACTCTTTAAACGTGTTGCACTCTAAAACAACAGAGGATACATCTGATAGCAATAGGGTTGTATAGCAAATAAAAATGTACATTTGAGAAACAAGGGGATGCTGGTTTTAGAAATGAAGCATTGTTGAAGTAAGAAAATAATTTGCATGACACTTGAAACACTGAAATCAAAACAACATTAGGGCAGGTATGGAACTAACAGCAAGAGTTCATGTTCAAACATGTAATGATGTGTTTCTCCTCTGTATCTTCTGTCTAGACTCCATGCACCCCCTTGTGTGTAAAGATGAGGTATTCCCTGAGCAGCAGCAGGAGAGAACCTCCAGTCTGATCAAAGAGGAACCAGTGTCTCCACATATTAAAAAAGAACAGGAGGAGATAACGTCCAGTCTTATCAAAGATGAACCAGAGTCTCTACAGATTAAAGGAGAACAAGAGGAGAGAACCTTCAGTCTGATCAAAGAGGAACCAGAGTATCTACAGATTAAAGGGGAACATGATGAGCTACTTCAAGGATCAGAGGAGGATGGTGGTTCAACAGAGACATTACTATTAGTGAAACATGAAGATGATGAAAACATGCTAACAGAACCTGTAGCCAGCACCTCATCTAAAAGCATGGAAACACAATCTGATGTAGAGGACTGTGGAACATCACAACCAACTAGTGATGATCAGGTCCTCTCTTCACACTGTTCTGAATCTGACATCACTGAAGACAGTGATGAGTGGGATGAGACCACGGATGACCAGACTGGTTTAAACACACTGAAATCACACAATACACAACACATGGGCGGAAATAGTTTGTCTTTGAGCAACAAGCTGCTCCATGACCTAAAATCACCAAAACAAACTCACTCCACGAGGAGTCACACAGGTAAGAAATGTTTTAGCTGTGCAGATTGTGGCAAAATGTTTAGCCTAAAGGGAATTCTGAAGAAGCATGCAATGATTCATACAGGGGAAAGGCCCATTACTTGTACTGTTTGTGGCAAAGACTTTGTTCATAATTGTGCATTAAAACTACACATGATGACTCATACAGGGTAAAAGCCCTTTACATGTACAGTTTGTGGCAAGGGCTGTATTGATAATAGGGCATTAAAACTACACATGATGACTCATACAGGGGACAAGCCCTTTACATGTACAGTTTGTGGCAAGGGTTGTACTCATAATCAGGCATTAAAAGTACACATGAGGACTCATACAGGGGAAAAGCTCTTTATGTGTACAGTTTGTGGCAAGGGCTGTGGTTTAAAGACTGATCTAAAAAGACACATGATGACTCATACAGGGGAAAAGCCCTTCATGTGTACAGTTTGTGGCAAGGGTTGTAGGCATAATGGGGAGTTAAAAGTACACATGAGGACTCATACAGGGGAAAAACCCTTTATGTGTACAGTTTGTGGCAAGGGCTGCAGTCAAACTGGGGAGTTAAAAGTACACATGATGACTCATACAGGGGAAAGACCCTTTACGTGTACAGTTTGTGGAAAGGGCTGTACTAATAATCGGGATTTAAAAGTACACATGAGGACTCATACAGGGGAAAAGCCATTTACGTGTACAGTTTGTGGCAAGGGCTTTGGTCAAAAGAGTAATCTAAAAACACACATGAAGATGTGTCATAGAGAGGAAAAGGCTGTTAAATGATGAGTGGTTTTCTTCAGATAAGGCATTATGTTGACACTTATGTAAATTATTCAGTTTAGTCCAGCTATATACATTAAACGTGATGGACTATACATCAATTATGTTATTCAATTTTCAACTTGCATAATGACCTGATGATATTGATATAGCAATATGAGAAGCAGTGTTTGCCCACATTCTTCAGCAATTAAAATGTCACATTCATTATTATTCACGGACTAGTGGTGCAATTGTAACCCGTCTCTGTGTTGACTAACATATCATCAGTGTATTTCAATGACTTAGTTTGATTATATGTTTAGATTCTCTGTATTATGCCGTCTTCACAAGATTGTAACAGAACATCTTTACTCTGTAAAACCACTGTCCGTAATTTCTTATTTTTCAAATAAAGGGTTGACAGCTACACATCTTTTGTGTGTTCATTACAGAAAGCTCATCACAACACATGTGCTTCACCTTCAACTTGTACTGCGAACAATACAGTGACAAGAACGGCTTCATTTTACATCCTGCATGCCAAACTATTACTATAAGGAACATGATAGGAGTATTAATTAAATTAAACATATATTTTACTTGAACGTTCTACATTGAACATGACAGGAGTAAGTCCTAATGTTACAGAGTGCATACTGTCCATTTTACTTAACCTGTGACTACATGTAGATCTAGTGTATAATAAGAAATGCTTCATTTTCAAAACAATTGTGTGCAAGGATGGTGACACATCCCATAGTCATACTGTGATGATGGTTAAAAACATGACAAAATAATATAGTTTATTTTGACTGTGAAATACCAGTGCATTATTATTTCTAGTCGTAGGATATGGGAATTCCACCTTTATCTACCTTGTTAGAAGACATGGGTTGTGAATGTTGTGGAATGTTTAGGAGCATGTCTGTCCCATTGTAAATGGACAGGTGATAATGGGTTAGGGTGTGTAACCCTATTGCTGAATGGATCGACCAACCAATTTGCATGTGATCCTTTTAGTGTGATAAGTAGAGTGCATATAGCCTACTCCTACAGTATTGTGTGAATGGAGAGGAACATGTATATATAGGATTGGGAATCATTTGCATTTAAATAATTTAGACTGGAAAATACTTAGCATCCCTGTGACAACATCTGATGGGTGACAAAAGCAACTTGAGCTATTTGTCACATTCCTAATCCTAAATTCACCGCACCCACTGCACACAGCAATAGTCATTGTATGAAGTCATTGTCTCATGGCCAAAAAGACATTTCACACATGCATGTTTAAAGGGCCACATCAGCCCTTTTGCAACCATATCTTTCCTGGGGGGGTTTATGTGGGACATTTGTGTTTTTAGACATTTTAGTATTTCAAAGTGTCTGTGATGTCATGGACACTGGTGGATTACTACAATGACCATAATGCTTTGCTGCACTTGTGGAGGGAGAGGGCTGTCTTTTACATATATGATAAAAAAAAATGATAACAAAATAAACAAAAAAAAATCCCATTTTGGATAGCAGATAAGATATGTTGCTCTATTGTTCTATAAGTACGTTCATTTTTCTCTACACACAAATCTACTATGTCATGTCCAATAGAAACACTGAGAACATGCATTGAACAAATCAATTTTGGATATACCAAGATTGTCCTCAAATAAACAAAGACAAAACTAAAGTACTTGTTTTGAAGTCAAGGACAATGGATTAAAAGTTAGGCGCTCAGCTTCAAACCTTGTTGTAGTCATGGCCTCAGAACTTTAACCAGCCACATTAGCACTGTCAAAGTCAGATTATATGATTTATATCCAACCGGAATCTAGAAAAATGTCCAATAGTAGTCTTGACTACTATTCCAGTGTTTTACAGATGTCCCTAAAATATACCAGGTGATTGCAGCTCATTCAGAACACTGCTACTCAAGGCTTTAGTCTTGCGTAGGTGCCACCCGTTCATACCTCTAAGGTCACCTGGTAAAGGTTTGCTTTATGACCCTAGAATTAAAACATAGTATTCAGATTAATGTGTAACATATCTGGAACAAACTCCCTGAAAACTGCAGCTGTGCAACAACTCTGTTATTTTTTATCACAGCTAAAAACATGCATGCCTGTTTAACGCTGCCTTTCATTGAGATTGTGTCATTATTATTCTACACTGACATTTAATGTATTTAAATTTGTTCCATTTTGCTCTTTGTCCTAAATATGTTTTCAATTAAGTCAACAATGTTCAAATACGGGGTAGAATAGGAAAGTTGCATAATGCAGCTTTTACTTTATTTTATATTTGTTTTACTGAATCTGATATGATGTTCATTTGCTTAATGTTTGATATAAAACTCATTGAATTGCCTTGTTGTTGGGAGAAGTGATTGGCCAGTTTTGTGTCCCGCCCCCTCACTCTGATTGGACCATCAGGGCCCTCTGTTAGTATTTAACAAGAGTTTGTTCTGCTTGGAGTCACTTTAATCTCTGCTAGTTGTTAAGAGCTGAACTTCTCCTTTCTACACTAGCTGAAGCATTTCGTTTTAGTTTTGGTTCTACTTTAGTACTTTAGATTTTCTCTTTAAAAATAGATCTAGTATCAGTTTGTTTGGGCAGTTTTTGAGTTATGGCTTTACTACAAACATTGAAGTCCTTGGTCAACCAGAGACTATATGCTGCTGCTGAAGAGATATTTGGGGTCGTTGGAAGAATTCTAACAGAGTACGAGGACGAAGCTTTCCACATCAAGCAAGAAACTGACCGCCAACGCAGACTACTGGATATGGTTTTACAACCAATTGTCAAATTACACAGAGCAGGTTGGTAAAACCTTCACTACTATTACTATTTTCACCATTATTTCTTAAATGGCAATGGTGACTATTTGGAATGGAAGAGGAACTGGTGAAAATGTTGCATTGACAATAGTATTCTAGTTGTATTTCCCCTCATTCATGTTAGTGTGACTGTTAAACTAGCATTAACAACATAGACTGTTTAAAGTAAGCTAACTCATTAAATGTGTTGCACTCTAAAACAACAGAGGATACATGTGAAAATGAAAATGAAAATGTACATTTGCGAAACAAGGGGATGCTTGTTTTAGAAATGAAGCATTGTTGTAAGAAAGTAAGAAAATAATTTGCATGACAATGAAATCAAAACAACATTAGGGCAGGTATGGAACTAACAGCAAGAGTTCATGTTCAAACATGTAATGATGTGTTTCTCCTCTGTATCTTCTGTCTAGACTCCATACACCCCCTTGTGTGTAAAGATGAGGTATTCCCTGAGCAGCAGCAGGAGAGAACCTCCAGTCTGATCAAAGAGGAACCAGTGTCTCCACATATTAAAAAAGAACAGGAGGAGATAACCTCCAGTCTTATCAAAGATGAACCAGAGTGTCTACAGATTAAAGGAGAACAAGAGGAGAGAACCTCCATTCTGATCAAAGAGGAACCAGAGTATCTACAGATTAAAGGGGAACACGATGAGCTACTTCAAAGATCAGAGGAGGATGGTGGATCAACAGAGACATTACTATTAGTGAAACATGAAGATGATGAAAACATGCTAACAGAACCTGTTTAAACACACTGAAATCACACAATACACAACACATGGGAGGAGCAACAAGCTGCTCCATGACCTCAAATCACCAAAACAAACTCACTCCACGAGGAGTCACACAGGTAAGAAATGTTTTAGCTGTGCAGATTGTGGCAAAATGTTTAGCCTAAAGGGAAATCTGAAGAAGCATTCAAAGATTCATACAGGGGAAAGGCCCATTACTTGTACAGTTTGTGACAAAGACTTTGTTCATAATGGGGCATTAAAAGTACACATGATGACTCACACAGGGGAAAAGCCCTTTATGTGTACAGTGTGTGGCAAGGGCTGCAGTCTAAAGACGAATCTAAAAGTACACATGATGAGTCATACAGGTGAAAGGCCCTTTACGTGTACAGTTTGTGGCAAGGGCTGTATTCATAATGGGGCATTAAAACAACACATGATGACTCATACAGGGGAAAAGCCCGTTACATGTACAGTTTGTGGCAAGGGCTGTATTGATAATAGGGCATTAAAACTACACACGATGACTCATACAGGGGAAAAGCCCTTTATGTGTACAGTTTGTGGCAAGGGCTGTATTCATAATGGGGCATTAAAACTACACAAGATGACTCATACAGGGGAAAAGCCCTTTACGTGTACAGTTTGTGGCAAGGGCTGTATTCAATCGGGTGATCTAAAAGTACACATGAGGACTCATACAGGGGAAAAGCCATTTATGTGTACAGTTTGTGGCAAGGGTTGTACTCATAATCAGGCATTAAAAGAACACATGATGACTCATACAGGGGAAAAGCCCTTTATGTGTACAGTTTGTGGAAAGGGCTGTATTCATAATGGGGCATTAAAAGTACACATGAGGACTCATACAGGGGAAAAGCCATTTACGTGTACAGTTTGTGGCAAGGGCTTTGGTCAAAAGAGTAATCTAAAAACACACACGAAGACGTGTCATAGAGAGGAAAAGGCTGTTAAATGATGAGTGGTTTTCTTCAGATAAGGCTATGGATAGGATAGGATCAACTTGTATAATGACCTGATGATATTGATATAGCAATATGAGAAGCAGTGTTTGCCCACATTCTTCAGCAATTAAAATGTCACATTTATTAATATTCACAGACTAGTGGTGCAATTATAACTTGTCTCTGCGTTGACATGTGTTGTTTGGACTAACATATCATCATAGTGTATTTCAATGACTTAGTTTGAGTATATGTTTAGATCATCTGTATTATGTTGTCTGAAAATATTTACCCTGTAAAAAACACTGTCCGTAATTTCTTCTTTTCAAATAAAGGGTTGACAGCTACACATCCTTTGTGTATTCATTACAGAAAGCACAACACATGTGCTTCACCTTCAACTTGTACTGTGAACAATACAGTGACAAGAACGGCTTCATTTTACATCCTGCATGCCAAACTATTACTATAAGGAACATGATAGGAGTATTAATTAAAGTAAACAGTCTACATATATTTTACTTGAACGTTCTACATTGAACATGACAGGAGTAAGTCCTAATGTTACAGAGTGCATACTGTCCATTTTACCTAACCTGTGACTACATGTAGATCTAGTGTATAATAAGAAATGCTTCATTTTCTAACAATTGTGTGCAAGGATGGTGACACATCCCATAGTCATACTGTGATGATGGTTAAAAACATGATAAAATAATATATTTTATTTTGACTGTAAAATACCAGTGCATTATTATTTCTAGTCGTAGGATATGGGAATTCCACCTTTATCTACCTTGTTAGAAGACATGGGTTGTGAATGTTGTGGAATGTTTAGGAGCATGTCTGTCCCATTGTTAATGGACAGGTGATAATGGGTTAGGGTGTGTAACCCTATTGCTGAATGGATCGACCAACCAATTTGCATGTGATCCTTTTAGTGTGATAAGTAGAGTGCATATAGCCTACTCCTACAGTATTGTGTGAATGGAGAGGAACATGTATATATAGGATTGGGAATCATTTGCATTTAAATAATTTAGACTGGAAAATACTTAGCATTCCTGTGACAACATCTGATAGGTGACTCAGGCAACTTGAGCTATTTGTCACATTCCTAATCCTAAATTGACCACACCCACTGCAATAGTCATTGTATGAAGTCATTCTCTCATGGTCAAATAGACATTTCACACATGCATGTTTAAAGGGCCACATCAGCCCTTTTGCAATCATATCTTTCCTGGGGGGTTTATGTGGGACATTTGTGTTTTTAGACATTTTAGTATTTCAAAGTGTCTGTGATGTCATGGACACTGGTGGATTACTACAATGACCATAATGCTTTGCTGCACTTGTGGAGAGGGAGAGGGCTGTCTTTTACATTATGATAAAAAATGATAAAAAAAGAAATATCCCCATTTTGGATAGCAGATAAGATATGTTGCTATATTGTCTAAAAGTAAGTTCCTTTTTCTCGACACACAAATCTGTCCAATATGTCCTATAGAAACAATGAGAAGGAGATTGTCCTCAAATAAACAAAGACAAAACTAAAGTACTTGTTTTGAAGTCAAGGACAATGGATTAAAAGTTAGGCACTTAGCTTCAAACCTTGTTGTAGTCATGGCCTCAGAACTTTAACCAGCCACATTAGCACCGTCAAAGTCAGATTATATGATTTATATCCAACCGGAATCTAGAAAAATGTCCAATAGTAGTCTTGACTACTGTACCAGTGTTTTACAGATGACCCTAAAATATACCAGGTGATTGCAGCTCATTCAGAACGCTGCTACTCAAGTCTTTAGTCTTGCGTAGGTGCCACCCGTTCATACCTATAAGGTCACCTGGTAAAGGTTTTCTTTATGACCCTAGAATTAAAACATAGAATTCAGATTAATGTGTAACATATCTGGAACAAACTCCCTGAAAACTGCAGCTCTGCAACAACTCTGTTATTTTTATCACAGCTAAAAACATGCATGCCTGTTTAACGCTGCCTTTCATTGAGATTGTGTCATTATTATTCTACACTGACATTTAATGTATTTAAATTTGTTCCATTTTGCTCTGTGTCCTGAATATGTTTTCAATTAAGTCAACAATGTTCAAATACGGGGTAGAATAGGAAAGTTACATAATGCAGCTTTTACTTTATTTTATATTTGTTTTACTGAATCTGATATGTTAATTTGCTTAATGTTTGATATAAAACTCATTGAATTGCCTTGTTGTTGGGAGAAGTGATTGGCCAGTTTTGTGTCCCGCCCCCTCACTCTGATTGGACCATCAGGGCCCTCTGTTAGTATTTAACAAGAGTTTGTTCTGCTTGGAGTCACTTTAACCTCTGCTAGTTGTTAAGAGCTGAACTTCTCCTTTCTACACTAGCTGAAGCATTTCGTTTTAGTTTTGGTTCTACTTTAGTACTTTAGATTTTCTCTTTAAAAATAGATCTAGTATCAGTTTGTTTGGGCAGTTTTTGAGTTATGGCTTTACTACAAACATTGAAGTCCTTGGTCAACCAGAGACTATATGCTGCTGCTGAAGAGATATTTGGGGTCGTTGGAAGAATTCTAACAGAGTACGAGGACGAAGCTTTCCACATCAAGCAAGAAACTGACCGCCAACGCAGACTACTGGATATGGTTTTACAACCAATTGTCAAATTACACAGAGCAGGTTGGTAAAACCTTCACTACTATTACTATTTTCACCATTATTTCTTAAATGGCAATGGTGACTATTTGGAATGGAAGAGGAACTGGTGAAAATGTTGCATTGACAATAGTATTCTAGTTGTGTTTCCCCTCATTCATGTTAGTGTGACTGTTAAACTAGCATTAACAACATAGACTGTTTAAAGTAAGCTAACTCATTAAATGTGTTGCACTCTAAAACAACAGAGGATACATGTGAAAATGAAAATGAAAATGTACATTTGCGAAACAAGGGGATGCTTGTTTTAGAAATGAAGCATTGTTGTAAGAAAGTAAGAAAATAATTTGCATGACAATGAAATCAAAACAACATTAGGGCAGGTATGGAACTAACAGCAAGAGTTCATGTTCAAACATGTAATGATGTGTTTCTCCTCTGTATCTTCTGTCTAGACTCCATACACCCCCTTGTGTGTAAAGATGAGGTATTCCCTGAGCAGCAGCAGGAGAGAACCTCCAGTCTGATCAAAGAGGAACCAGTGTCTCCACATATTAAAAAAGAACAGGAGGAGATAACCTCCAGTCTTATCAAAGATGAACCAGAGTGTCTACAGATTAAAGGAGAACAAGAGGAGAGAACCTCCAGTCTGATCAAAGAGGAACCCGAGTATCTACAGATTAAAGGGGAACAAGATGAGCTACTTCAAAGATCAGATGAGGATGGTGGATCAACAGAGACATTACTATTAGTGAAACATGAAGATGATGAAAACATGCTAACAGAACCTGTAGCCAGCACCTCATCTAAAAGCATGGAAACACAATCTGATGTAGAGGACTGTGGAACATCACAACCAACTAGTGATGCTCAGCTCCTCTCTTCACACTGTTCTGAATCTGACACCACTGAAGACAGTGATGAGTGGGATGAGACCACGGATGACCAGACTGGTTTAAACACACTGAAATCACACAATACACAACACATGGGAGGAAATAGTTTGTCCGTGAGCAACAAGCTGCTCCATGACCTCAAATCACCAAAACACAGTCACTCCACGAGGAGGCCCATTACTTGTACTGTTTGTGGCAAAGGCTTTGTTCATAGGGGTGATCTAAAAAAACACACTCATATGACTCATACAGGGGAAAAGCCCTTTACATGTACAGTTTGTGGCACATGCTTTAGTATAAAGGGTAATCTAAAACGACACATGATGACTCATACAGGGGAAAAGCCCTTTACGTGTACAGTTTGTGACAAAGGCTTTAAGCTAAAGACTGATCTAAAACGACACATGATGACTCATACAAGGGAAAGGCCCTTTATGTGTACAGTGTGTGGCATGGGCTGCAGTCTAAAGTCGAATCTAAAAGTACACATGAGGACTCATACAGGTGAAAGGCCCTTTAGGTGTACAGTTTGTGGCAAGGGCTGTATTCATAATGGGGCATTAAAAGTACACATGATGACTCATACAGGTGAAAGGCCCTTTACGTGTACAGTTTGTGGCAAGGGCTGTATTCAATCGGGTGATCTAAAAAACCACATGATGACTCATACAGGGGAAAAGCCCTTTACGTGTACAGTTTGTGGCAAGGGCTGTATTCAATTGGGTGATCTAAAAAACCACATGAGGACTCATACAGGGGAAAAGCCCTTTACGTGTACAGTTTGTGGCAAGGGCTGTATTCAATCGGGTGATCTAAAAAACCACATGATGACTCATACAGGGGAAAAGCCCTTTACGTGTACAGTTTGTGGCAAGGGCTGTATTCAATTGGGTGATCTAAAAAACCACATGAGGACTCATACAGGGGAAAAGCCCTTTACGTGTACAGTTTGTGGCAAGGGCTGTATTCAATTGGGTGATCTAAAAAACCACATGAGGACTCATACAGGGGAAAAGCCATTTATGTGTACAGTTTGTGGCAAGGGCTTTAGTATAAAGAGTAATCTAAAAACACACATGAAGACGTGTCATAGAGAGGAAAAGGCTGTTAAATGATGAGTGGTTTTCTTCAGATAAGGCATTATGTTGACACTTATGTCAATTATTCAGTTTAGTCCAGCTATATACATTAAACATGATGGACTATACATATACTTATTTTAATCAATTTTCAACTTGCATAATGACCTGATGATATTGATATAGCAATATGAGAAGCAGTGTTTGCCATTCTTCAGCAATTAAAATGTCACAGTCATTGATATTCACGGACTAGTGGTGCAATTGTAACCTGTCTCTGTGTTGACTAACATATCATCATAGTGTATTTCAATGACTTAGTTTGATTATATGTTTAGATTCTCTGTATTATGCCGTCTTCACAAGATTGTAACAGAACATCTTTACTCTGTAAAACCACTGTCCGTAATTTCTTCTTTTTCAAATAAAGGGTTGACAGCTACACATCTTTTGTGTGTTCATTACAGAAAGCTCATCACAACACATGTGCTTCACCTTCAACTTGTACTGTGAACAATACAGTGACAAGAACGGCTTCATTTTACATCCTGCATGCCAAACTATTACTATAAGGAACATGATAGGAGTATTAATTAAATTAAACAGTCTACATATATTTTACTTGAACGTTCCATATTGAACATGGCAGGAGTATGTCTTAATGTTACAGATTGCATACTGTCCATTTTACTTAACCTGTGACTACATGTAGATCTAGTGTAATAAGAAATGCTTCATGTTCTAACAATTGTGTGTAAGGATGGTGACACATCCCATAGTCATACTGTGATGATGGTTAAAAGTATAAAAAAAATAATAGTAGTTGTCAACGTGAGTTGATATGTCATCTGACAATTGGTATGAATGAAACATTCTATTATGTATTATTATATTATATTATGTTACTATTACTATTACTATTTTCACCATTAAATGTTAAATGGCAAAGGTGACTATTTGGAATGGAAGATGAACTGGTGAAAATGTTGCATTGATAAGTCAATAGTATTCTAGTTGTTTTTCCCCCATTTATGTTAGTGTGACTGCTAAACTAGCATTAACAACAGAATAAAGTAGTAAGGAATAATGTATTTAAATGTTGACCATGAATAATCATAGACTGTTTAAAGTAAGCTAACTCATTAAACGTGTTGCACTCTAAAACAACAGAGGATACATCTGATAGCAATAAATAGGGTTGTATTTATATGGGAGAGACGAAGAGACAGAGAAGTATTTAAAATCATCCTGTCTCGCTCTAGCGCACGGCCACACGTATATAGAAAGAGTCAATGTTAAATAAGCTACACAGGTGTTCCCAAATTATTAATTGATTACATCACTATAGCAAAAGACGTAAAACTAGGTCAACTAAATTAGCTGCAGCGGATCTGTTCTGACTTGAAGCTCAATACTAACTGACCACCTTCAAGTTTAAACCATAAGATGACATGGAAATGCCCGCCGATTTTATGAGCAGAAATAACATAACAAAATCAAAATGAAAATATTTGGTCCTTGGTCCGGACCTTCTAAGCGAACTTTGAGTGTGAAAGCGCCCTTAGACTAAGTTGCTAAAATACTTTTAGTCTTACTAGAATTACAAAAATTACTAGGTTAGGTTTCTGGTTTAGATTTAGGTTTATTCTAAGTGGGGAACAAAGAACCTTTTTGCATGATGGGGAACATAGAACCAGGGGAACATAGGTACGCTCCCCGTTCAAACCTGATTCATTTCCAGTCGCTTCAATCGCTTCACTTTGGTCGCGCATGTCAGCGCTGAAAAAACAAAATCCCTTAGCTTGTGTTGCGTCGGCTGTAGACACTGTAATTTAACTTTGGGGGTGTTGAAGCCGCTCGCTTCATTGGCGTAGCCCTGTTCGTGCCGCGCCCATTCACATAATTTCTCACCTTTGCATTGACTTTGAATGCAATCGCGCCGCTATAACTGTCCAGGTCTGAACACAGCTGAAGAGGTTTCTGCCTGACAACTACCCTAACACAATGCCAGTGTGAAGGTCGGGGGTTTAGCACGTAGAATGTTTCCTGTGATTCGATAGGTCGGTGGGTTCAGGAGGTAGAATGTTTCCTGTGATTCGATATGTCTGGGATTCAGGAGGTAGAATGTTACCTGTGATTCGATAGGTCGGTGGGTTCAGGAGGTAGAATGTTACCTGTGATTCGATAGGTTGGTGCGTTTAGGGGGCAGAATGGTACCTGTGATCCGTTGACTCCCATTGTAACAATGGCATGCAGAAGTGCTCATTCCTCATCTCAACGGGATAGTTCCAGCCATAGGAGCAATGTTTGGAACTATAGCCCATAGGCACCCGCTTTGCGGCGAGATCACTACTCTACACTCTGGTAAAATGTTACCTGTGGTCCAATGACTACTCTACACTCTAGTAGAATGTTACCTGTGGTCCAATGACTACTCTACACTCTAGTAGAATGTTACCTGTGGTCCAATGACTACTCTACACTCTGGTAGAATGTTACCTGTGGTCCAATGACTACTCTACACTCTGGTAAAATGTTACCTGTGGTCCAATGACTACTCTACACTCTAGTAGAATGTTACCTGTGGTCCAATGACTACTCTACACTCTAGTAGAATGTTACCTGTGGTCCAATGACTACTCTACACTCTGGTAGAATGTTACCTGTGGTCCAATGACTACTCTACACTCTGGTAAAATGTTACCTGTGGTCCAATGACTACTCTACACTCTAGTAGAATGTTACCTGTGGTCCAATGACTACTCTACACTCTGGTAGAATGTTACCTGTGGTCCAATGACTACTCTACACTCTGGTAAAATGTTACCTGTGGTCCAATGACTACTCTACACTCTAGTAGAATGTTACCTGTGGTCCAATGACTACTCTACACTCTGGTAGAATGTTACCTGTGGTCCAATGACGTGGTAGAATGTTACCTGTGGTCCAATGACGTGGCAGAATGTTACCTGTGGTCCAATGACGTGGAAGGTCTCCTCAGCGTGGATGCAGGTGATCTCCAGGGGCTCCGTCCCCGACACGTGGCACAGCAGTCGACACGTCTGCAGACGCACATACAAACACATGCGCACACACGTGCACACACACACACAGCACTTTTAAAATGAGGAATACAGGGACTTTTATACAGTGAGCCTACTTGTTTACGTGGTCGTCGTCATGCATTGGTTTCTCCTCAGTGGGTTCATTATATAAATCTGAAAACGATTGAAGGTGATTTATTTTACTTTTCACAAATGTACAACTTATGTTTTTGGTAGGTTCTGTAGTGACAGTGACAGTCCCAAGTCTCAGGTCTTCACATAGTTTGAGGGCGTAGTATAATATGTATGTACATGTTTGTACATGTATACCAGTAGGCAGTTCATTTATGAATTAACTGAGGTACAAATATATATATTTAATTGTGAGGTGATTCTGGCCGACCGCAACGATATGCAAACACGAGGTGACTGCACCTCCTCCTCCTCCTCCTTCTCCACCCACCTCCACCAGCTGTTCCTTCTGCTCGTGGAGGGTGTGGGCGTACTGGGCCACAGCCTCCTGGTTTCCCTCGGCGCCTGACGTCTTCAGTGACCTGAGGGGCAGCTGCTCCCCGTGCAGCTTCAACAGGTCTGAGGTACGGCCCACCGCTACCTTATGGAGCTGAGAGGAGAGGAGAGGAGAGGAGAGGAGAGAGGAGAGGTTTAATTTATCACATCTAAACAACATCCTTCTGTCTGTCTGCTCTGCATGTTTCTCCTCACTCTGTGGTTAATTGAATCAATCATCTGAACTGGTCAGGTATTGACCATTGGCTCCATATTCCATTTAGTAAATGAACGCCCTATTTGATCACACCACAGCATCAAAAGTAGCAGATCTATGCGTTCAAAACGCGGTGCGAAGCAACGCGCTTTGAGCTTGTCGATCTGCGATTTTTGTGATTTTTTTATTTGAATCCTGAAAAGGTCATTTTGTCCACGAATCAAAGCTTAATTATTAGCGTTTCTTTTTTTGTGAACTCTTTCGAGCTGTAAGCCTCAGAGTTGCATTGGCTATGAGCTCTGTTGTGCTCTCGAAAATGTAGATGTGTATATGTAAAGTTATGATGTTTTGGTAGCTATACAGCTAACCAGATGAAGAAGTTGCAGATTGAGGCTTTAACGTGTGCGCTTATGAAATATCTGAGATCATTGGGGTTTTCTTGAATGAACTAATAACCGAAAATAGGCACTGCGACGTGTTGTAAGCTCGTAGAGATAGCATATTGTTGGTGCAGGACGCACTTCTATAGAACGCATGCTGACTTCTATGGAATCCAAATGAGTGAAATCAGTCTGAGAACTTTAATCCATGGGAGAGAGAATACACGCTCGGTCGACACAGTGGTCAAGTCCCTGCCCAGATGATTTGACCTCATTGACCTATGACCTCACCTCTCTCCTGAGGTCGTGGATGCTCTGGCCCGTCTTCAAGATGCACACCTCCATCTCCTCTGTGGGCTCCTTGGCCTGGGGAGGCTGCTCCTTGGCCTGGGGAGGCTGCTCCTTGGCCTGGGCAGACTGCTGCTCTCACGCAGGCACACGCACGCACAGACAAAGAGAGGAGAATATAAATATGAAGTATACCATATATGGTATACTGTGTAGATGGCAAATATACAAATGATCTGGCGCCTGGGTGTGGACGACTGTCCAGTTGTTTTAATCTGCACAGCGTTGAAGAGAGAAAATGTGTGTCTACTCTATGAGCCAAGCTCGCTCGCTCTCACACGGACGGACAGGCATACGGACGGGGACACACACGGACGTAGTGCAAAACATACTCACTCCCCAAGCCTTCGGCCTGGTGGAGACAATAATGGCCTTTACATGAAAAGGGTTGCAAACCAGCGCTCTAGTAGTACAACGAAGTCTGCATTTATGAACAACCACAAAAAGTTGAAATATGGAGATACAAGGTTTCTGCCCGACAATGACCACATACTGAGAAAACAAAAACTAAAAAACATTGCAACACAAACATTTGTTTGCATTTATTGTCAGCTCCTGCTGTGGGAAATGTGCCACAGAATGTATTTAAGCTGCAAATGAGACCACAAACTGTTTTCACACTCTATACTTTGAGACAGGCTTTAATTTGACACCATGTTCAGTGTTTTGTCAAGGCGTTTTGTTTCCCTTCAAAAAGGGCCTGGCATTCACTTCTACTGTGCCATTACGTGGAAGGAAGCATGCATTCAGAACACAGGCAGAAGAAAGAAAGAAAGAAAGAAAGAGTCCGTTTGGTTCCATGTGTACACTCTCAGAGTTAATGTAACATTGATTTTACAATTATAAATTGGGGTTCCCAGAGATATAAATGCCATTAAATGGGGGTCTGTAGACTAATATGCATGTCAAAATGGGGGTCCTTGAAAGAGAATCTCTGCTAGAGACGTAAAAATCTTCTCTTATGGGGGTCCCTGCATGTCATACCTTTTCAAGTGGTGGTAATAGTGTCTAATTAATGTCAATTTGGGAGTCCTTAAAAAGGTTATCTTTGAAAAACAAAGAAAGGGTTCTGCACACTGTCAGACACTTGCAAAAATGTTGCTCTTTATTGGGTCAACGTTTCGGTCCATTAGACCTTCATCAGGACAGACATTGTCTGTCCTGATGAAGGTCTAATCGACAACATTTTGGCAAGTGTCTGACAGTGTGCGGGACCCTTTCTTTGTTTTTCAAAGATAACCTTTTTAATTAAGTATGCTTTATTGCCCTACGCAGTACGCACCTGTCACTAGCCTTCTGAGGTGTGCATCGGCCTTTTGCTAAAAAGAATTGGGAGTCCTTGACATGAAAAGGCTTGGGAACCTCTGGCCTACAGGCTACAGTACATACAGTAGCCTACAGTACAGTACTTACAGTACATACAGTAGCCTACAGTACAGTACATACCGCGTCCACCCAGGCGCTCAGCAGCCGCTGGGTGTCCGTCCTGACCGCCTGGCAGCGGTCCAGGATGGCCTGCCGCTGCTCGTGGCTGGTGTAGGCCGAGTCGGTGAAGTCCTCCGTGCGCTCCACCAGCAGCTCCAGCTGGGAGCCCAGGCTCTGAGGAGGAGGCGCCGCGTACAGGCCGTCACGCAGGGACTCCACACTGGACTGCAGGGGAGAGAGAGAGATGGAGAAAATAATACAAAGTCATATCCATGCTGTCGGACACAAACCTCTTCTCTCCATATTCTAACTTTTTGTGGTTATTATACTACTTGATCACACTAGACTACAGCATTGCACAAAAGCATTTAAAGTAGCTGGTCTTGGCCTGGGTCGTGGACCTCAGCGGTCCAGGCACCTTGGCTGGTAATCCAGTCTGGCAGTGTGCCTCGGGTTCGACTCCCGATCCAGACGGCATTTACTGCATGTCATCCGCCCCATCTCTCTCCCTATTTCCTGTCAGCCTACTGTCTGTCCCTCCATACAAAATATAAAATAAATGCGAAAGCCACAAAAGAAAACATTAAAAAAAATAGTAGCTGGTCTGCAAGCTTGAAAATGCGATTATTATTCTCCATACACGCATTGACGCATAGCTGCTTTTCCAGCAGTTAGAGAACTTTTAAGTCATTTCCACATAATGGTGTTGTTGAAAGCAACTGATATATTGTTGTCTAGATAAGGACAAGTGTACAGTATGTACTTTAATATCCGAAGTTAAGAATGTGTTTTGTGCAGGCCTGCAGCAAGCCCTTCTATTAGAACAATCAATCAACCTCCTTGTGGAACCGAGAAAAACTAAACTTTGTTTTGTGCCCTTGAGGAGTGAACCTGGAACCAAGATAAATACAGAAAAGAAAGAAAATCGCTCAACGGAGAATAAAAACTAATGTTTTCTGAAAAACCCTATGTTTCTATGTCAGTGGTGCTCAAATGTTTTCATGTCAAGGACCCCAAATATTATACGGTATGTATTCGACCACCGACCCTCATCTATGTTGTTCCAAGGACCGCCCCAGAAGCATATATTTGAGTTAAAAACGTTCGCTGTGAAAGAAATATATATTCAAAGATTTGCACTCACGATTTTTCAAAAATGGCAGATCTACAAGCTCGTAGCGTTGCACTCAGTGCCACGCTATGAGCTTGTAGATGTGCTATTTTTCAACAGCTAAAGTTTAAAATTTAAAATAAAGTTAAAAGCTATAAAGGTGACACAAACGCGTCCTCATGTCTGAATGAGTTAAAGGCATAACGTCAGCCTCCCCGAGCCATGAGGCCCATATATCACCCGATTCTGTAGCGTGAGACATGATGTACAAGTAACACCCCCGTGGACATGACGCTAGTCCGTCACAGGGACTTACCCCCCACAATCCAACCCTTGATGCCGAGTGCCAAGAAGGGAGGCATTGTGGGTCCCAATTTCTTTTTGTAGTTCTTTGGCTTGATGACCCGGTCGGGGAATCGAACCCCGACCTCCCAGTCTCTAACCACAAGCCACCCGAGCTGCGTTAATGAAAGGAATACAGTTTTTTTTTTTCTCTCTCTCCTCATGAAACTTTGAATGCTTTGCTTTGTTCGTCACATTCCTTCAAGGCGGATGAAGCCATGAAGGATCCACAAAAAATAAGAATAATTGATGGAATGAAGAAAATAGGCTCCCAGTATAAATCTATATGAAAAAATAATGCCTGCGCCTCAAATGTCTTATCCATTGTCTTGTCCTCATTACTTTCAAAACCAAAAACACCACATTTCAACTCCAACTTTACTATTTTAAAACTACTGAGGGCCCTTGAACAGTCCCATGCACTAACGCGGCATTTGTGGACTATTACATCACAGTCCACAGGGAAATCAGAGCACTTGTTTGAGCCTAATTATTCAGAAAACCCCAGACCACAGAAAATCGACTGAATGTTCAAAGTTTAGGTTGTTTGGGTGAGCTCAGAAAACCTAAAAAAAAATAAGAAAAAATACAGAACTTTAAAGAATGAATGGAAAAAGTTTCTGCAGGTTTTGGAAGTAATGAGGGACAAGCATGCACGCACTCGATAAAACACTCGTTGGAAGGCATGCAACACAAACGGAACATTCTCCTTCCATGGTTTCAAGGCTTTATAGGATGAGAAAGCCTTATTATATAAAGTCTCCATTCCTTATCTAAACTCAAAACTGAGATGAAACTATGGCTGACCTCCATAATACAATTGGGCTTAAAGGAAAGTGACTTTCTCACCCCACAGAGACTTGAATTGATGGATTTTCTTTTTGTTATCGTTTTTGTTGGATTCCTAAGTCAATAATTTGATGACCAGCTCCCCAATACTATACTATGGAGACACAAAGGAGACTCTTTGTGTCTCCATCAAATTATTGGCTTATAGGAATGTGACAAAAACAAAAGAATAGCCATGAATTCAAGTCTCCATGGGGTGAGTAATCAATAGAAAAAGCACACACACACACACACACACACACACACACACACACACACACACACACACACTCTGATGAGTTCGGGTGTGACAGTACAGTGACAGTACAGTACCCCCTGGGGACCGCCACACGGTAACTCTGTCATTTCTCTTTTCTCTTATTATTTTTGAGGGGCACTAGCCCCTCCTATATTCAGCTATTAGTGTAGATTTCTGTCCTACACAAACATTAAATTCCCATTGACAATGAAAGGAGAATTTCACGTCATAGTGTATTATCAGAGAAATAAACAACAAAATAAGCTTTTATTTCAACAAAATAAACTTTATTACAAAATTACCCAATATCTGTAGAAAAACACCCGAAAAAAAAGGTTCAGAAAACGCTCAGCTCATAGACTACACAGTCACAGTATTAGTTTGAAGACGGGGATGAAGGATTTACAATATCGGCAGATATCGAACAAATTACATGGTGTGTGCCTGGGATACCGGGTTGTAATAACCGGGTTGCAAAAACCATTTCAGACGCTCTTTTATTTGTTAAATGCCTTATCGAATCTCTCAAATTACACTAACAGAGCAGGCAGAGTCTGGCGGCGGAGCGAATGCTGCAAACACACGTTGGAGAATGTACCCTCTGCTTGAGTAAAGATCTAGGTCAAAGTATCAGTAACTTCTACTCAAGTATAAGGATATTCTTTCTCGTGTACTTTTCTGTCACTTCCGCTCGGCGATAAGCGAAAATAGCGACCTCACAGGCAATAATAATCTGGACACAAATGGACACAGCGAGAACAATGAGTCTGTACAATGCAATATGAATCAATACTGAACATTGACTACATGATATGTTTATCGGCTACAATGAATACTTTGCTTAGAAACAGTCTTGTCTGTCTGTGCGTTTCCATGGCACCGGTCAGGGAAAGCCGCCTGTGTGTGTGCGTGTGTGTGCGTGTGTGCGTGCATTCATACCTTTATTTGTAGTTGTTACGTCCCCACCAAAGAGATCCAGGTGTTCTTTAGTGCAAAAACACATTACTGGCTATTTCCCCTATACCATAAGCCCTCAATGGGGCGTTGGGTTTTAGTGCTAATTTGCTTATTTCCATCTAAATAAGTGTGTAATGCCTGGGATACTATTTACATTATGAAGAGAGGATAAAAAAATAGATTTTTGAGCGATGGAAATTAGCACTAAAACCCAACACCCCATTGAGGGCTTATGGTAGGGGAAATAGACGATGCGTTTTGCACAAAATAACACCTGGACCTCTTTAGTGGGGACGTAACAGCTACAAATAACGGTAAGCAAGCTTTCTAGTCCGAAATTCTCCTTTAACACGTGCCCGCCCAGAGCATGGGAACATTTTTCAACGACAGCGTTATCATTGGCTGTCATTCATTCGGTCCCGATCGTCAAAAGGTCGCGGCGATCCGGTGAGGTCAATCGCAGGACGTCTGAATGTATCCCAGTCAGAAACTGTATGTGGTGGAAAGAGTACTCAAATGTTTTACTTAAGTAAAAGTATCAATACTGCAATATAGAAATATACTAAATGTAAAGGTAGTCATTGTGCAGAAGGTCTCATTTCAAATTTTCAAATGTAAAAAAGAAATAAATGAAAATAGCTATTTTCAAATGGACGAAATGTATATAGGGCTGAAGTGGTTTAATGTATGTTTTGTAATAATAATAATCAAAAGTAACTAATGATTTCAAATAATTCCGGTGGAGTAAAAGTGCAATATTTGCCTTCGAGATGCAGTAGAGTAAGAAGTAAAAGTATAGTTTATATATAAAATGTATATATTAATATTTAAGTACAGTACTTAAGTTAATGTACTGTACTTGGTTACCTGCTCCCACCACTGAGAACTGTATCTGGCAGTGGTCAAGAGGTGCACGCACAATCGCATCACATCCACAAACTTCAACGGGTGCAGGATTAGATCCAAAAGAATATAATAACTAAGAAAGGTGGAGATCCGCACAGCGTTTTAAAAAGCTCCCAAAACTAGTTCATGACCTGACCGAAGGCCCCTGAGGCCCCCGAGGCCCCCGAGGCCCCTGAGGCCCCTGAGGGCCCCGAGGCCGAAACGTTGTATTGTTTTCCGCCCCGTTGTCAATAGATTGTTTTGGGAACTGTATTTGGCAGGACACGGCCGGGGCACGGGGGAAAAGGGAACGGAACAATGAGCAGGGACAGTGTGGTCAGCGCCTCAACGCCACTGTGACCTCCGGGCACGTCGTTTTTAACCCATTTAGAGACCCGAGGACCCGAGGCAGCGCACTGCTGCTTAAAGCCACAAGAACCTGGACCTTATAGCTTTTAAACACTTTAACCATTATTAGCTGTTGAAAAATAGCAGATCTATAAGCTCATAGTGCTGCACACAAGCTTATAGATCTGCTATTGTCTGCTATTATAAATGTGGCGCAAATCTTTGAATATTATAGTCTTTCACTGTGTTCACGTTTTTATTTATTTATTTAATTTATTTTGATGTTTTTTGTGGCTTTCGCCTTTATTTTATATTTTGTATTGAGGAACAGACAGTAGGCTGACAGGAAATGGGGAGAGAGATGGGGGGGGAAGACATGCCGTAAAGGCCGTCGGGATCGGGAGTCGAACCCGCGGCACACTGCCAGACTGGGTTACCAGCCAAGGTGCCTGGACCGTTGAGCCACGGCCCAGGCTGTGAACGTTTATATATTTATTTTCATTCATTTCATTCCATCTATTTGGTAATAATATAACTCAGGTACTGTACCTACTATGTTTTAATCGGTGGCCTAAAATCGTTATCAAAATTGAAAAAGCATGAGAATCACTTCACTAAAGAAGCACAACGGGGCTCTTATCATAATGGCTAGCCTCACGTTACCAGACTTGTTGCCTCTCACAATTTTCAAATACTTCCGTCATACAGTCTGGAGCAACGGAAGCTCTGATCATGGGGCCACTTTCTGGGGATGCAACCCACACGTTTAGCAGTGTTACTCATTCCAGGAATGTCCGATCCCTACTTGCTATACCTCGCTGTAAAGGTGATATAAGATACAATACCAATTGGTGTTATGAAAGTGGAGAAATAATGGACCCAAAAGTTAAGTTTCCGAACTCTGTACTGTGTGCTACGGGATCGTACCTTGAAGTCCTTGATGCCGTTGTAGATGCTGGCGGGAAGGACCTTGTTGTCTCCGGAGCTGCGCGACTCCGTGACGATGTCGATGACCTGCTCCAGGGCGCAGCGCATGCGCTGGAACACGGCGTCTTTGTTCATGCGCGCCGACTCGCAGTCCGGGTGTCTGAGACACGTCTGTGGAGGAGGAGGAGGAGGAGGAGGAATGTTAGTTTATGACAGTTTGTTCCCAAACCTTTTCATGTCAAGGAGCCCCTAAATCGACACTCATTAGCCCGCGGACCCCCATTAGAAAATATATGCCAGGTTATATTCAGGTGATGATGTCACCAATTAGTAATTCTCAGCACCTGAGCTGTATTGTTTTGGAGCTCTTTAAGAGTAAGCTCTTTGCCTGTGAAAAACCATAGCACTGACGAAGGTCTGAGGACCGAAACGTTTGCTTTTTAATTGCACCATGAGCACAGAGCACCATGAGCACAGCATCATAAAATAAAATAAAAAATATTTTTCTAAGTCTCAGTCTAAGGAGTTTTACTTATTTTTCGTAGTCAAGTTTGAAGAAAAAAAGGACGAAGAAAGGCGCAACAGTTTTCTCAGTGCTTCAGGTTATATTCAGTTCCAGGTAACCACCAGAGACGGTGGCGCTTGCGTGCTTTCTCCCCACATGTGCCCCGATTTTGAGCTGAATTTGGTGTGAGACAGACAGATGAGCTGATCATTTCCAGAGTCAAAGCGGTGTGTTTTTTGTCCCCCTACCAGCGTGTGTTTGATATTTTGGGGAATCACCATATTTATTTATCGCCATATTTCTTTCTTTTTTTTTGCATTCTAACCCACATGCGACAAGGGCTCAATGCTTGTGTCCAGGGGCAGAAAAACGGGGTACTCCAGTGCTACTTCAGGGCTCTGTCACTATTCGCCAATAGAAGTCGACGTAAAAGACTGGCCCGATGAAGTGAAGGGAGGTGCTGCTGCTGCAACTCTGCTTATTACATGGCTCCGCTTCTGTCCAAACAAATCTGCATTATGACGCACTGAGAATACGGAGGGGATAATTAGGGCATGAAATTAGAGGAGTGGTTTAGGGCTTGAATAAATTAGCCATTGTTAACGACTGTTACCAGGCCCTGAAGAGTTGTGAAATTCTTCCAACGCTTCCTGATTTGGGTGTTCTGGGTTACGTCATCTGTCGTTGAAGGATCATCCTGCCAACCCAGCCTGCTCCAGGTCCTCTGGCTCTATGTCACAATGATCTCTGTCGGTGGAAAGCTCATCCGTCCAGAAACCGACTCTTCAGGATGCAAATTCAAAAGCATCACATGTAGCAGATCTACAAGCTCAAGGTGCGTCGCATTGAGCTTGTGGCTCTGCTACTTTTGTGTGATACTGTAGTATGATCAAGTAAGTAAGTAAGCCTTGCCAAGCCATGAGATGCCCCAGGAGCCTATCTCCTGTTTCCGTAGTGTGACTTGCGTGACGCAGCTTGATGTACAGGTACACACCCTGGACAGTGGACATGATGTACAAGTACACCCCCTGGACATGACGCTAGTATGTCGCAGGGGCTTACCCCCAATCCAGCCCTTGATGCTGAGTGTCAAGCAGTGAAGCATTAGGTCCCATTTGGTATGTGACCCGGCTGGGGATCGAACCACCGACCAGTCCCAGTCTCAGGGTGGACACTCTAACCACAAGGCCACTGAGCTGGTATGATCAAGCAGGGCGTTCATTTAAGTGAGGGGGTGCTCTTATCATCATACATCATCTCATTCTGGCCAATCACAACTTGCATCCTCACTTTTGTCTTCAATGTTTGCGTTTACACACTTTTGTCTTCAATGTTTGTGTTTACACAAACACTCAAAGCTGTGCATAGGAGGGCAAAAATACAAAAAGTTAAGATGTGGAGATACCGGTAAGAGGTTTGTGCAGACAGCCTAGGAGACTGGCCCACGGCAGGCAGTCACCTAACAGATGTCCACGTTACCCACTGCCCAGATATTATGAACTGGACTTTAAATACAGAGACACGCTTCTGGATTTGGACCGGTGCCAGCCCGGGGGCTTAATAGCTGCATTTTGTTTTTCTCCTCCCGAGAGATAATTTGACATCATCGTTCTGCAGCTGCTGCTGCTGGCGGTTCTGTAGTGTGAGTGAGGGGTGCTGGATTCACCGCTTGAAAAGAAAAATCAATTACTCACCCCACGAAGCTTTGAATGAATGGAAATGTCTTTGTTTTTGTCGCATATGCGGTCTCCGCTGTGGTACTACAGACCAATTAAAAACAATACAAAAGAATAATATCCAATAACTATATAACTAAGCCAAAACATTCATCCAAAATAACAGCTAGGAGAACGAGACTTGCAGGACACTGCCAAAGACACCAGGAGCTGCCAGCCAGCAAACTGGTGCTGAGGGAACCAACACACAGGCACCGGTCACCAGGACGTCCCCACTGAGGGAACCAACACACAGGCACTGGTCACCAGGACGCCCCACTGAGGGAACCAAACACGGGCATCGGTCACCAGGACGCCCCACTGAGGGAACCAACACACAGGCATCGCACAAAAAAACATGCAGTAATCCTGGTCTCTAAACCACCTCCCCCTGGCCAGCCGGTTGCCCGACGTGGCCCCTGGCGTGACCCCTGAACAGTGTAATTGTGGTTTGGTGCCCTGAGGGCCCTTGACATGTCACCTGGGGGCCACATGGGGCTATTGTCATGGCAGACCCTTGAACAGTGTTTGTTTGGTGCCGAGTTGGGTGCAGATACGGTGCGACTTTGGCACCCAGGGACCTCTGGGTGCCTAATGTGGTTGAGTACTTCTTGCAGCACTGCTCTGCACCGTCCTGCTCTGCACCGTCCTGCTCTGCTCTGCACCGTCCTGCTCTGCACCGTCCTGCTCTGCACCGTCCTGCTCTGCTCTGCACCGTCCTGCTCTGCACCGTCCTGCTCTGCACCGTCCTGCTCTGCTCTGCACCGTCCTGCTCTGCACCGTCCTGCTCTGCTCTGCACCGTCCTGCTCTGCACCGTCCTGCTCTGCTCTGCACCGTCCTGCTCTGCACCGTCCTGCTCTGCACCGTCCTGCTCTGCTCTGCACCGTCCTGCTCTGCACCGTCCTGCTCTGCTCTGCACCGTCCTGCTCTGCACCGTCCTGCTCTGCACCGTCCTGCTCTGCACCGTCCTGCTCTGCTCTGCACCGTCCTGCTCTGCACCGTCCTGCTCTGCTCTGCACCGTCCTGCTCTGCTCTGCACCGTCCTGCTCTGCACCGTCCTGCTCTGCACCGTCCTGCTCTGCTCTGCACCGTCCTGCTCTGCACCGTCCTGCTCTGCTCTGCACCGTCCTGCTCTGCTCTGCACCGTCCTGCTCTGCACCGTCCTGCTCTGCTCTGCACCGTCCTGCTCTGCACCGTCCTGCTCTGCTCTGCACCGTCCTGCTCTGCTCTGCACCGTCCTGCTCTGCACCGTCCTGCTCTGCACCGTCCTGCTCTGCACCGTCCTGCTCTGCACCGTCCTGCTCTGCACCGTCCTGCTCTGCACCGTCCTGACCCAACAAGAACATCGGCTTGCTCTCGTCGAGAGAAATGAGGACGTCACTGAGGATATTCTTCCACCAAATGACGCGATGGAAACCAACAGTAGGCCTACGCCACTGGGCTGAGTGCAGCAGTGCACTGCTACTTAAGCCGTTAGGACCTGGAACACATCTGTGTCACCTGACTCACCTCATAGCTTTTAACCACTTTAACCATTATTTTACACTTCAGCTATTGGAAAAAAAAAGCAGATATACAAGCTCATCTAAATGTAAATGTGGTGCAAATCTTTGAATATATTATATTTTCTTTCACAGCAAACATCTTTAACTCAAATGTTTGCTTCTGGGAGGTCCCTGGAACAAAGGGGGTCGTCGACATGAAAAGGTTTGAGGTCTGCTATAGAAACACAGGTTTTTCAGAAAACCGATTTAGAAAATTAGAAGACATCTGTAGAATCAGGTCTTCAGATCCTAATGGGTTAACCCATTTTGGGCGGCAACCCCTTTTGGTGTTTCAAGCATTCTGTTATACTTTAGCTATTGGAAAATAGCAGATCTACAAGCTCATAGCGCGCCACCGAGTGGCGCGCTACGAGCTTGTAGGTCTGCTATTTTTGAAAAATCGAAGAACGACTGACATAGAAACATAGCTTTTTCAGAAAACTGTCAGGATGTAGAAAACATTTTTAGAATCTGATCTCAGGTCAAAATGGGTTAAAGGTAATGAGAAGCGAGCCTTTGATCAGCC